>NC_080381.1:13516397-14116397 GCF_014773155.1 Arachis stenosperma | reverse complement strand
AGTGTTTTGAACGTTGTTATTTGATGTTTGGCAACTTTTCTTCTCTAAACACTAACGTGATTCTACATCCCAAAGCTCATTCACTGGAAGCATGAAATTATAGCTTCTGCGTTTACTCAACGCACATTTAGGTTATTGCTAGTTATTATTGATTTTTCCATAATTTTTTTTAAATAAATACTGAGAATATTAAAACAATTATTCTAATTTTTATACACTATTTACTATTTTAATTTTTTATAATATGTATTATTATTCTTATTAGAAATGATAAATTAAATAAAAAATTAATTATAAATAATAATAAAAATATAACTAAAAAATTAAAACCTAAAATAATAATAAAAATAAGATTATTAAGAGTACTTAAAAAGAATATTAAAATATGTTATTTTATATATTATTTTTAATTTAATAAATATTAATTTTTATAATAAAAAATACTTAAAAATTGTCAATTTTTATATGTTATTTTTAATTTTATAAATAAATATTAATTTTTATTATAATAATAAAAATTATAATATACTAAAATAGAGTAATATAAAAAAATACTATATAAAAAATACTAAAAAATATAAAAAAAATTAAATATACTTAAAAAAATAATATTATAATTTAATATTATATTTTTTATTAATTAATTAATTATTTATCTAGAAGTGATTTTAACTAATATTATCCAAACAATATTTATCTTATCAAAATCAATTTTAATAAAAATTGTCAAACATAAATCATGTTAGCACAAACTCACTTCTACCCAAAATCAATTTTACAAAATCACTTTCATTCAAACTTCAGTTTGCCCAACCTAAATCCAAACACACACTTAGAGTTTTAAGTGTTTAGTTGAAAAAAAATTAAGGTAAAAAAAATTTCAATTATCACATCAAATAGTCGCTAGAACATACAATGTAGCAGTCGTTAGTCCATCTCAGCATGTCGTTAACGATTTTGTGAGACAATGACAAAAATAAGACCAGGAACCAATGTGAGTCATAACTATTAAGTTGGGAGACTAAATTGAGTAAATCGAAATTTTTGAAATTAAGATGTTTATAATAAAAAAAAAGCATTCTTTTGTAACAATGGACCTATAATAGTAGTTAGGGGTGTTTATAGATTAGATCATATCCATAAATCCAAAGTATTTATCTGTATCTGATTTGTAATTTGTGGATATGATCTGATCTGTAAGATGATCGGATTGGATCGAATCGGATCCACACTCTAATCAGATGGAAATAAATATGTTTAAAAAAATAAACAAAAAAATTATTGACTTTTTTTATAAAAATAAAATTTTTTAATATTTTTTATTTTATGGATATATTTGATATCTAATCCAAACATAAAAAGTGCGAATATCAAATTTGATCTCATGAGTTTAGTGCGGATTGGATCGAAACTTCAGCCATATTCGATTTGTGAACAACCCTAACAATAATAACTACAAAATTATAATGATTATATTTTTAACTAACAGGAAGTGCAAAAAAAAGTACTAAATACAAGAACATTTAATCAAATATTAAAAGAAAACTTTACTTTAAAACAGTTGGACTTTTGCTCTTATATATATATATATATATATATATATATATATATATATATATATATATATATATATATATATATATAATTAAGGACAATTTACCTATATAAAATAAATGTGAGAATTGAGAAACATTTACCTGATTACAACAATTGGAAACTGGCTACGTGCATGTCTTGTTTTAATTTCTATATAATCCGTGGGAACTAACACGGTTTTCAAATACACATAAACCGTTTCTACACAGCAAATGTTTACGTGCAAGAAAAGCTGACCGTAAACCGTGTGAGGCAGCCACGGTTTACTCTTGGAGAATGGAACATAAAAACGGTGGGTGACAGTCACGGTTTATGAAGAAGATGGTGTGTGCATAAAATCTTGGAACCAGCCACGATTTATGCATGAGCAACTATGTGAAGTTGGTCTGCTGAGAGAGAATCCGAAGAGCTTTATGGTTTATGGACACAGCAAATTTGTTTACATTTTAATATGATTTGAATTGTATTAGTATTTTTTTATTTTTAATCAATTTAATGTTATATAAATAATTAGATTTTTAAATTATAAAATTTGTATTAGTTTATAATTTAAAATTTAAATAAACATAATTTAAATTAATAATTTATAAAATTGTATGTATTCGTATTATTGTACTCATATAATTTTTTTTACTATTGTACTCATATTATTAATTATATTTATTCGATTTAAAAAAATAAGGTTGTTAATTTTTAACTAACAAATAAATACACTTATATTATTTTTAAATTAAAATTTTTTAAATAAATATACTCTTATTATTTTAATTTTTTAATTTAAATAAACATATTCGTATTATTTTAAATAAAATTTAAAATTAATATAAGTAGGTTTATTTAAAATTTAAAATTTTAATATTTTAAATAAACATATTCTTATTAAAAAAATTTAAATTTAAATAAACGTAATCATATTATTTTAAATAAGTATATTCTTTTAATTTAAAAATAATGAATGTATTTAATTATAATCTAATTTCATCTTTTATTTCTATTTATCCTCAACATTTTAAATTATCATCTGATAAGACCATTGAGTGGTATAATTTAATTTTTGAATTATATGTAATAACTTCAGCGACAATCGTTAAATATGCCTATTGATCTTTGACTGATTTTTTGAGATATTAGTACATATATGTGTAAAGTTCACAATGTAATTGTGTTGGATGTCTTATATCATGTATTTTGACTTTGGACTACTTCAAATTACATTATAATCATTGAATTATAAATATAGTGGTTGAATGATGTGCAATAATATTAATAGTGGTTGATTATAATAAGCCATGAAAATTTTAATAGTTTTTTTTATCTTAATGCAAAATTATAGTGTCTAGATTAAGTATATAAATAATTAACATATTAGTTTCAATAAATATCCTTGTAAAGTACTTTATTTTACACAATTACAATAACTAACTATAAGTTTATACATATCATTAATTTATATAGTATCATATTTGTAAACTTATAGTTAGTTACAAATATTATATGAATACAATAATACGAATACATACAATTTTATAAATTATTAATTTAAATTATGTCTATTTAAATTTTAAATTACAAACTAATACAAATTTTATAATTTAGAATTCTAATTATTTATATAAAATTAAATTGATTAACAAATAAAAATATACTAATACAATTCAAATCGTATTAAAACGTAAACAAGTTTGCTTAGTCCATAAACCACAAACTCCCCAAATTTTCTTTAAGCCATTCAACTTCACATTGCTGCTCATGCATAAACCGTGACTGGTTCCAAGGTTTTATGCACACACCATCTTTTTCATAAACCGTGGCTGCCATCCACAGTTTCCATGTTCTATTCTCCAAGAGTAAACCGTGGCTGCTTCCCACGGTTTACGTTCAACTTTTCTTGCATGTAAACATTTGCTGCCATGCATGGTTTATGTGTATTTGGAAAACCGTGGTTAGCTCCCACATATTATATAGAAATTGAAACAAGGCATGCATGTAACCAGTTTTCAATTGTTGTAATCTGGTAAAGGTTTCTCATATTTATTTTATATAGGTAAATTGCCCTATAATTAATGTAATAATAATAATATGATAATTATTTTATATATCACACAAATATAAACATTTTTTGTGTGAGCCTAAGAAAAGTTTTGTAAGTCCTTAACCTTGTTATTAATTTTTGTAGTGTTAGCCCTCATATTATCAATTTGATTCATATATAATTTGGATGATAAATTATTTGGTGACGTGCTTCCTTTTTTACTGTGACATACTTGTTTATTATTATTATTATTATTATTATTATTATTATTATTATTATTAAAATAACAGGCCAAATTATTGCCATAACATAATAGAAATATGGAAGTTTATTCTTCTCTAATGGAGGAAACAAAATTCTTTTCAATAGTTTATTTAACGTTTAGTAGAATAAAAATAAATTTTATTAGAATAAATTTTAGTTCGAGTTTACTATTTTTATTCATCATGAAATATTTATAAAATTACTCGTAGATAAATTTTAGAAAAAAAGCATGATTTTTAATTTTATTTTTAATTTTAAAATAAATTGTAATTTTAATTTTTAATAATATTAATTTTTTACCGTATATAATTATTCAATTATTTTTTAATCATATATAAATAAATTATTCTTAATAAGACTTTTTTGTGTTATTCAATTATCTTTTTTTAAAAATAATTAATTATTAAAATATTTAAAATTTTCACAACAAAAATAATTAAAAAAATTATGAAAGAAAAAAATTAACCATCATGATAATTTTTTGTATTTTTATTCATATTTTAATTATAAACTTAAATATAATTTGATTATATTATTTATGAATTGTGACTATAGATGTAGATAAAATTTAGTTATATTATTTATATATAGTTTTATTGTATTGTATTACAGTATTACTTATAAAGTTAGATTATAATTATGACAATAGAATTGTTCTGATATTTTTATATGTGTGATTAATTGGTGGTATTAAAAATTACTCTTAATTATAAATAAGGTTTATAATTTAAAAAATCAAAGACTGAATTAAAAAGATACGAAAAAGATGATGTTAAAATATTATAACTCTTTAAAATAAAAATATTCGAAATTCAATTAAAAATTATTTAAAATTTAAACTCAATAGTTTTGTATTAAATATATTTAATAACCTATTATATCATATTGGTTGAAATTAATTTTTATAATGTTAATTTTCTAATAACACTTTACTAGAAAAAACTATTTTTTCATAATTTTTTAAAAATTAATTAATATTATATATATTTTATTACACTACATCTTGTTATAAAAATTTATTTATTTCTAATGCTTATATTAAAAATAAAAATAAAATTTAAATTAGTAAATTTTAATCTATAATATAATAATAATATAGTAATTATTTTATATATTGTAAATATAAATTAATTATTTTTTTATTTGTAAAGATTTTAAGAGTTTGTTATATATATATATATATATATATATATATATATATATATATTTTGATAAATGTGATATTTTTTTATATAAATAATTTTTTTAAAAAATCTAATAGTTAATCTATTACCTTTTTTGTTTTAGTTCAAATTAAATGTTTTTTTATTATTTTTAAAAAAAAATTTTTAAAAAATTTAATATTATATGATAAAAAATACCGAATAAATTATAAAAAAATCAATTAAAACATATAAAAATATTTTTAACAAAAGATAAAATAGTATCTGGTCACCAATCTTCATAGCTTGATTTAAAGGAATTCTCTCTTTTCGTTTGAATTTTTATTTATCCGAAAAGTGCATTAATATTTAATACATTATTATTAATCCTGGATAGAAAATTATCAAAATATACTATAGAAAGTGGCGTCGCCCGGACTCGAACCGGAGACCTTCAGTGTGTTAGACTGACGTGATAACCAACTACACCACGACACCTTGCTTATGAGGTTTGTTTTATCGGAAGGTTTTTATTCCATATTGTAGTGCTCCTTCATAAAGTTCCAAAATAACAAGCATATATCGTTCTAAAACTAAAACACATCTATGTTTGCAATTTTAAATATCAAACTCAATATTTGCTGAATTTTTTTATACTAAGACAGTTTTTAAAAAATTGCTATATTTTAGAATAATTAACCAAATTAGTCTCCAAGATTTTAAAAACATATATTGTAGTTCTTAAAAAAAATATATATTAATCAACCTCCAAAGTTTTATTTTAATAGACAAATTAGTCTTCAGTCTATTTTCTAACAGAGTAATTATTTAAATTAGTTCACAAAAATTTTAAAAACAGATATTTTAGTCTTAAAAAAAATTAATACATAGATCAATTCTCAATATTTTTTTCTATTAAACATAACATTTCTTCTATCTATTTTACTTTTATTATATGTCAACCTTTATTATTATTAGCTTAGTTTTGTGCATGTGAATGATGACACTAGCATATTGATATACTCTTTTTATTGAAAAAAGCAAGGTGAATAATAATATTTTGAAATCCAAATTAAAACATTTTCTTTTAATACAAACATGTTTTTTAAAATAGGATATCGTCAGATTCTTATTGACAATTTGACATTATGCATATGGAATTAAATTGCAAATTTGACACATTTTTTTAAACATGATTTTTGCATCTACTTAATATACTAAAACTGGGTTTTTTCCCAACTAATGGAAGTGAGGTGTCGATTCTTTGTGAATCCGTTTTCCCGCCAAAATGAATGTCCTATTTTCTCTTCTAAATTTATTTTATAAAAATATCTTTATTATAATTATACTATAATTAACATTTAATTAATAATACATAATTATACTAATTTAGAAAAATATCTTTATCATAGTTATATAAAATCAATATTTAATACATTATTAAACTACTTATCAATTATCAATCAAAAATATTTTTAATCATTTTAATTATATTGATAATAATAATGATAATAATAATATAATGTGATAATTATATGATAATGGTATCGGTTATTAATAACCAATTTATATTTCTCTAAATAAATTTATTTAAAAAAATATCTTTATTATAATTATATTACAATATTACAATTAATATTTAATGAATAATGTATAATTATATTAATTTAAGAAAATATCTTTATTATCTATTCTATTCTATTCTATTATATAGAAATCAAATTTTTGCACTTAAAAATGGAACTGATGTGGCACGAGGTGTTTCCTAATCTATTTCATTTAGTTCGTTAAAGCAAATCAATTATAATTAATTAATTATATCAATTAATTAATTTGATTAAACATTTAAATCTCACCATTTATTATAATTTATATGAATTGATTAATTATAATTAATTATATCAATTAATTAATTTGGTTAATTATATTAATTATTTGATTTGATTGGAGTAAATATCAAATTATTTAATAAATAATAAATATGATAACGAAATATATGAATTAATTTAATTAATTTATTTTTTTCAATATCATCTATTTATACAAGATCAAATGTTTTCTACTCATTTGCTCTCTTTTCTCTTTCTCTCTCTCTCTCATGTTTAGGTACAATTTTTGTAATTTATTTAATTTTTGTTTATTTTATCTTTATTTATCTCCCTCTCTCCCTCCCTCCCTCCCTCTCTCTCTCATATTTAGGGTACAATTTTTGTAATTTGTTTAATTTTTTTCTTTTATCTTTATTTATACATTTTACTTTTTTATATTTTTTTAAATTTTTTTATTTTAATTACTTATTATTAGGCGCATACTTTTTTTTTTCTTTTAGCTTCTAATTAACCAAAAAGATGTGTCATCTTTATATTGTTTTTAAATAATCTTACTATAATTTTGTTTTGTAATATTCTATTTTGTGATATGTATTTCAATTCATATATATATATATATATATATATATATATATATATATATATATATATATATATATATATATATATATATATATATATCTATGTATTGTCTTTTTTGTAATTCATAATTAATATATACATTGTTCGTGTATGTAGTTTATATGTTAATGTTTTTATTAATTTTTTTTATTATTAATTTTTTTTTGTGTCTCTTTGTTATTACTCTTTATTTTAGTTATATTCATTGATTTCTTTGTATTGATGCTCTTTTTATTTAAAATATCGTGACAATTTAGAATGTATATTGTGACTCATGTGATATTTGTTAATTTGGTGTATCTTTTTAGATGGTTTATGTTATAATGTGTTTAACGAGTTGGCTTAAAATTATAATGTGATATATAAATTTATAATATGATCTATAGTATGCTAAAATATTAGGATATTATCATATAGATATTTTGTATTTGTCCTTTAGATTCAATTATATAGGATCTTGAAAATTATGTAATTATGTAATTAGTTATTTTTTACTCTTTTCATATAATTATTGTATTGATCATTTACATTAGTGAGACTATTTTCATTATTAATATTTATAAATATGTTATTATTTGTATAATTGATTGAATCATCTTATTTGTTTAAATTTAATTCTATTGAATTAATTATTTAAGGTGTCATCACTATTTCTATTTTTAAAGAATTTTTTTAATATTATTTAACAATTTTAATAACATAATAACAATTAAACAAGACAGAACAAATAATTTTTTAATGTGAAAATAGGGCAAAAAGAATAAATTTATTTAATAATTTTTGCAAGATATATATATTTTTTATAGATAATTTTTTTAGGATATATATGTTTTTTCTATAATAGATTAAATATTATTTAAGTAATTTATTTCTAATATTGGTATTTGATTAAATTAGTTTTAGAGAAATTTAAATTGTTGACTCAATTTATATATTACGACTATTCTTTTTGAATATATTATTTTTACATTTTCTAATATAAAATTTCTTCTTTTTTTTCTGATTTTTAAGTTTATTTTCTTTCTTGGATATATTTATCACCTTTTTTTCTCATTTTATATTTTAGATTAGTAATGTAATTATTAATAAAATTATATTTAAAAAATATTAAAACATCACTATTAAAAAAACTGTTAATATATGTATAAATAGAGCCGAAATTGAGAAATATATATGGATATAAAAAAATTATTGCACGATTGTAGAATAAAAAATAATCATATATATAAAATAAAATAATTATAACAAAAAATAATTAATATATGTGATTTAAATGTTTTTAATAACCGATAACATCGGGTTTAACAAAATATAATTCATATATTTTTTTATTTGTGTATATGTATAGAATTATTTATGTATATGTATATACTAAAAAAAATTACCGTAATATATATATATATATATATATATATATATATATATATATATATATATATATATATATATATAATTATTTAATAAAATTAATATATATGTATACATAAATAAAAAAATTATTATAATTTCTGAAAATTATACGTAAACTTTTTTTTTCTCAAATAAATTTATTCTAATTATATTACAATTAGTTTATGAATAATGCATGATTATATTAATTTAAAAAATATCTTTATTATAATTATATCAAATTAATATTCAATGCGTTATTAGACTACTTATCAATCATCGATATTTTTAATCATTCTAATTATATCAATTGATATAGTTCTAATTCTCATTCAAGTGTAATAATTTTATTAGAAGATAGTTAATGCACACATTAATAGTGACCCATTTAATTTGATATCAATTAGTGGATAATAATAATAATAATAATAATAATAATAATAATAATAATAATAATAATAATAAGATCTACACGGTACATACATTATATTTTAAAAAAATAAAATATATTTTAAAAAAATTAGGGTATCAATATTTAATTATGATTAATATCAATATTAATAATTAAATTTTATAATTATTTTTGTACTACTAAAGGCTACATATAGTTTTTTTTTTTGGTAGAATAAAAAAATTGTGATTCATAACATTTTCGTAAAGTTATATCGTATGGACACAAGATTAATTAGATAACAAATTGAATTTTAATTAATATGTTTTATTTTTTGCTCATATTTTTTCATTAATTATTTTACTTTTTATATTTACAGTAAATATTGAATGTAAAAAAGAAAAAAATAATATTGAATGTTATCTATTTTATTTATTTAGAGTCATAATTAAATTTAATATAATTATAGCAAGTATCTAGAATTAATAATAATATGATACTAGAATTTTAAGTTGTATAATATAATAAAAAACATAGTAATTTATGTATGCTTCCTATATAGCAATAATATTATATGTATTTATATATATAAAAAGTGGTATATAGAGAAGTTTTTGAGAGCTTATAATGAAAATGTAATAACAAAATCTCTTAATTAAATTTATTAATTTATTACTATCAATTTAAAAATTTGACAAATTCTAAGTGCTAATGGATAATGCATTCTTATTGTACATTTATACCTTGAGAATATTAGAATTATCATAAAAATTTGTATTATTTTATTCTCCTGATAAACAATTTTATAATTACGTTAATCATATAATTTTGTATACTAACATTGATATAGTATTGTTTTAGGTATATATTTTGCAGGCATCAAAGGATAGTGTTGAGTTGTTATTTAGTGGGTTTAAATTATTTATTATTTATTGGAGAACTTTCTATATTAGAATTCTCTAATAATTTGTTGTTCATTTTTAGCTGATTTTGATATATTCTTACACATATAACAATTTGTTGGTGGATTTAGGTATTACTAGATTATTTATGATCACATTCAGTATATATGTCTTATTTATTAAAGAAAATAGATTACTAAAATCGGTTAATAACTATTTTAGAGTTAATATAATTAATACTAAATTAAGAAAAAACAAACAATGCATAACTCACTACTTTTTTATTAGTCAAATTATTATAATTTAAATTAATTTTAACAAAATAACTTAAAATTATTATTTCAATTTTATCACATGTATGACACGGGTAATTACACTTGTACATTATAAATCAAAGAAAAATAATGTGTTCATATCCTGACCAAAAAAATATAGTCAAGTCTAATAAGGATAAAGGCCCACCTAAAAAAGGTGGTTTCTTCTACCTACCTAACCTCATAAGAGGTCGGGCAAGATACGAGTAGCTCAACCCTGTTTATTTAAATAAGTAACTACCTCCCCTAAGGGTAGTCCAACCCTGTTTATTTAAATAAGTAACTACCTCCCTTGAATATCTCCTACTATCTCTACCTCATTTAAAAGGAAGATCTCAACAAACTCTCAAGATAAAGGGGATGGTTATCCACCAACAAAGGTGGAACTACTTCAAAAGATAATTATCTACTCTACTATAAATAAACTTGACACCCCACAAGTATATTCACGTCCCAATCTACTAAAAACCTGCTTAAAGCCCCTGTTAACTTAAGCATCGAAGTCTTTTGCAGATACCACCCCCTACCTCCTCATGAGGAACTTGGACAACGGCTCGTCGGCATCAGCACAAGTCGGACACTGCCTTAAGAGGAGTCTGGACCTCTTATTCAAGCCCAAATCCCGTTTCAAGTAACCTCCGGAATAATAGTGTCATTGCCAGGAAATTGGAAGTCTATATCCGTGTATGGCGGACAACTAATATGAAGATGGTCACACGGCGTCTAAGTTAGAAACCAGAGCCCCACTATGACAACCTGACGCTAGTATTCCTCCACCCTAGGTATGCGATCACTTAAAACCTAAAATCATTATCAAAATGAAGAAAGGTTTTTAGCAAAGGTTCTAAAATTGTTTAAAAACTAAAACTAAGGATTGTTCAAAACTGACTACCACAAAGACCCACAGGTCGGGCCATACACATAAAAAAAAAAGGATGGAGCTCTTCGCCAGTAATAACATCCTCGGGATGAGCAGAAGAGAATGAGATTGAATCAGAGGCAGTAGGTTGTTCTTTAGGCGGGGACGGGGTAGCCTCATTATCCATTTGAACAAGTCCCTGAAAAGCTCTCTCAAACTGCGGACCCGACGCTTTAAGGTCAGACATAGGAGTATCCTCGTCTTCCTCTAGGGCAGGGACTATTTTTTCATCCACCACAATATTATCAGCAGAGATCAGAGAAAAGTCAATCTCAGGAGCAAGAACTTGAAATTGAGCCTTCAGATTCTCCACCAACTCGTCCATCCCCTCAGCAACACTATCCTCTAAATCTTTGTAGTTATCCCTTGCCTTGGAAAGCTCGTCCACCAAGTCAATTTGTTCCCCGAAGACCTTGGTGTAACTCTCTTTAGCTTTCTTTTTTAAGCCCTCAGCCATGGCCAAAGCTACCTCGAACTGCTTGACCTTTTTACGGGCTTTAGACAGATCGGACACCAGGGATTCCTTCTTAGCCTCCAACTCTTTCTTCGTCTCCCTCAAATATGCCACCTCAGCTTGCAAGTTGGACAGAGTGCTCTGAGTGGCGCGTAAGGGGGTCTTCTTCAGCTCATTCAATAAGGTCACGCAAAGCCCAGCCATCTGAACCTCTCCTCAGGAGGTGAGATTCTATAACAACATCCTCCATACTGATAATACTATGGGGAAGGATGTGCTTCTCACTCCATGCTAAGGCATCAAATCCCTATTCGTAAATGCCCAAGCTCAACGTCTTGCGCTTCTTGGGGGATGGCTCAGGGTTTGAAGGGGGGATGGTTTGCTTATTTTGAAGGAGGAGGCACTTGTTTCTCGAGTTAGAGAAAATCAATTGATGACCTGGATCAGGTGTAATATTTATGGAGGTTGAGGTACCTGAGTTCGACTTGAAAGGCGAGGCCGCCCCACTAGTCTCTTGCAGTTGTAGATTGTGAGCGATAACACTCTTTCTCGCAGTTCATAGATTTTTCATTGCGGCTGACTTAGGAGCCATCTTTTCTGCACAACATAAAGAAATAAAAAACAAAGTCAGGCATCAAATGTAGGATTAAACGGCACCTCAAAAGAAAATAGAAAGAAGGCTTTCTAGCTTAGATTAGAGTTGGTTGGGGTTCCCTAAATTTTTTTTTGTATCCAAATAAGATCGCAAAAACCTTTCTCCCTTGGACAGTCCAAAAGGAGACCCAGCCTTTTTTTTGGAATTAGAACTACAAAGTTTAGTAAGAACAAAGAGATAAAAGAAACATTCAAAGAAGGTCGGCCATCAAGCTCCCGACATAAAAGCTGCTATATTTTCATAAAACTCTAGAAAGTAGGATGCAGTTGGGTAGGAGCGACATTGCAAGTTCAGAGGACATCAATCTTGAAATCAGAAAAAGGGAGACGAACATCTAGTTTAGTAAAGAAGCAATCGTAGGAATAGAAGAAGTGGTGTTCTAACCTATCAAGTCGGAAAAAACATGCCTTCCCCTCGGGATCAGCAACAATTATTTCATAATTCCTCTCATCCTCCCAATTTACACACAGTCTATAATGTCCACGAAATTGTTCAGCATACTTTCTATCAATTACAGGGACAAGAGTAAGAATAGTTGTATCTAGCCAGGTCAGGTCAGATGGAAATTTAGTTGTCATGTTGTGAATTATAGATTGAAACATAAAAACTATACCTACAAATACAACAAGCAAAAATCGTCACATGAGAACTCAGACACTAGTCTAAGAAAATCGGGTTATCATCAACAGTTTGAAAATGTACAAATTCAAAAATTTCTCACCCAAAATATCACAACATACTTTCAAATACAGAAATGATATCACTTCTAAACACATAAAAGTGACACCATTTGGGGACAACCACAGCTACATAAAAGTTCACAGTCACAATTTCAAAGAAAATGTAATTTTTTTATCACCAACAACATTTCAAACTACCACTCAAAGCAAAATACAGATACTACCCAAAACATGGAAATGAAACAGAAAGCATGAAAAGGTTAAAAAGAGTACCAACCTTAAAGAAATGCAAAGACAAAAGGGTACGATTAGGCAGTGAAAACATGAACGATCCTTTCAAAAAGCGCGAATGAAAACCTCTAAAATGGTTCAAGATGGAAAGATCTTGGGTGATAGGGCAAAGAACAAAGAAACTGAAAGGAGGCGAGAATGCGAACGTTTCAGAAATGGAAAAAGAAAGAAGAGAAAAAAAGTAAAGCATTTATAAGACACAAGGGGCAAAAGAAAGATTCCGCACCCTTCTTTAATGTCACGCACGGATCCCAATAAAACTACCGCGTAGCATATGCCACATCATTAAGCAGCACAACATTTCAAAAAAATTTTAAACACGTTGAGTTTTCGATCTCTTGAAGGCGGCGTACTCGACGAAGGAAACTGAAGCCACAAATGCATGAATCCGGCCTTATAAAAGCTCGGACTCAAGTAGGGGTACTGTTCATACCCTGACCCAAAAACATAAAGACAAGTCTAATAAGGATAAAGGCCCGCCTAAAAAAGGTAGCCTCTTCTATCTGCCCGACCTTATAAGAGGTCGGGCACGACATGGGTAGCCCAACCCTATTTATTTAAACAAGTAACTAACTCCCCTGAATATTTTTTACTATCTGTACCTCATCTAAAAGGAAGATCTCAACAAACTCCCAAGATAAAGGGGACGGTTATCTACCAACAAAGGTAGAACTACTCTAAAAAAGTGTTTATCTACTCTACTATAAATACAGTTGACACCCCTCAGGTATATGCATGTCCCAATCTACTAAAAATCTGCTTAAAACCCTTACTAAATTAAGCATCATAGTATCTTGCAAGTACGACCCCCTACTTCCTCGCGAGAAACTCGGACGGCGGTACCTCGACATTAACACAAGTCGGATGCTGCCTCAGAAGGAGTCTGGACCTTACATTCAGGCCCAAATTACAGTTTCGGGTAACTCCCAGAATAATATGTATGTGCCACATGGATGTGTATGTTAAATAAAGGGTAAAGTACTAAATTAGTCCCCTACATTTAGACGTAATCCTGTTTTGGTCCTTAAGGTTTAAAGTGTCCTATTTGAATCCAAAATAGTTTCATTTAGTTTCAATGTAGTCCCACCGTGATGTCAAAGTTAAATAATTAATGGAATATCCTACATAACAGTAGTACAAAAATAATGTTGATAATCTAAAAAACAAACACAAGCTCCAGAGGCACAAAATCTATCGTTGATGCATCAATACATTTATTTATCATTCTTCTTACAATTTAAATGAAATATTTTCTATAGAACTAAAAAGAATAATAAATAAATGTATTGATGCATCCACGGTTGATTTTGTACCTCTGGAGCTTCTATTTGTTTTCCAAATTATCGATCTTGTTCTTGTACTGCTGTCATTTAAGATATTCCGTTAATCATTTAACTTTGACCTCACGGTGGGACTATATTGAAGTTAAATGAAACTTTTTTGGATTCAAATAGGACACTTTAAACTTTAAGGATCAAAACAGGATTACGCCCAAATGTAAGGAACTAATTTATTACTTTATCCTTAAATAAATCTAATTATGAAGTAGAAATTCAGTTAACTTTTTGAGTTAATTGATAACTTGGTAATCAAGTTGAGATTCAAAGTGAAAAGTAGAAGAATAACTTTAATTATACTTAATTTCTAGTTATCACACTAAGTTAAGTTATATTAAATACAAAAATATTAAATAATTTTAATTTTGAATTTCTTGTAGAATTAACTCTAATAATTTTATTGAACATTATTATTATTATTATTATTATTATTATTATTATTATTATTATTATTGAGTGACAAATATATATATATATATATATATATATTCTTTTTATATTTTTTATGCAAAAACTCTTTTTATATTATAAACACATATATAAGAATCTAATAAATAAATTTATTATTACTTTTGTCCAAAAATAAAAAAATTATGGTACAATATTATTGTGTAATTAATAATAATAATAATTTTATTTTATTTTTTTATATGGTGTAATTGATACTAATGAATGTCACATTGTCACTAAATATGTATTCGGTGATAATAATTGTCAGAGCATATCTACTTACAATCTTACACTATGTATTCACATGTATATAATTAATATTTGAATCACTTTTTAGTAAAATACATATTTAATTTAGAGTTAAAGAAAACTCAATATAACAAAATAAAATGGACAAACAACAAAACATAAAACTAAATAAATTATAATAATATATTTTTAATTTAACAGAATATGAAATTTAACACATCTTTTTTTTGTTGAATTTAGAATTATATATAATAAAAATTCTTCAATACTAATATTTTTTTCTAATAAATAAATTTAAATTGATTGAAAGGAATTTTTTGGTGACTAAATTGATTGAAAGGAATTATCTCTCTTGGTTTGAATTTTTATTTATCCAAAAAGTGCATTAATGCTTTTTTATTAATCTTGAATAGAAAATAACAAATTATCAAAACTTGCTATGGAAAATTGGCGTCGCCCGGACTTGAACCGGAGACCTTCAGTGTGTTAGACTGACGTGATAACCAACTACACCACGACACCTTTTTTGTTGGATTTACTTTTCCAGAAAAAATTTATTTCGTATTGTAGTGCTCCTTCATAAATTTCTAAAGTAACAAGCCTATATCGTTCTAATCAGGATATTTATTTATTTTTATTAAATTATTAAATTTGACTCCACAATAATTTTTTATTTAACTTTTGACATTTGATAGTTAATTTAAAAACTTTATATTAGATGTTTATTATAACAATTAATTTTTAAATTTAAATAAGATTTATGTTTTTTCTTAAAAATCGACTCAAAGAATATTATCTATTTAATTCTGTTTCTTTTTTTAAAATTAGTTTTAGTTTTTTTCATAATAACTACACTAATTGAATGAACATTTTTAACTATGAATATCATCAAGAGTTAATTTTATAAAAGTTGAGTTTTAAATTATTGTTTAACAACATATAAAAAAAATATTTTAATTATATTGTCAAGTTTCAAAATATAAAATATAAAAAAATAAATTTTAAATGATATGTTATTATTTAAATTATCATTTTAATATTTTAATTTGTAATTAGATATTTTAAAACTTAATCATATTTTACAATAATAAAATATAATTATAATAACAATTATGCTACGTTTACATAAAATAATTACTTGTACAGAATAAATTTTAAAATACAATATAAAATACACATTAAAAATAAGTTAAATGACATATATATTTAAACACAAATTTATAGTAGATAATATAATTTAATAACTAATTTTTTATATAAACGTAATATTTTTATTATAAAAATTATTATTATGTTATATATATTTTGTCCCAACCATCAAAATTTTTTGAATCCATCAATGGTTCTAATACTTGAAATTTCTTAAAAAAATTATGTTAATCTTTGATGGATTGATGTTAGAGCTTTTAAAATTTTAAGAATAAAACTAAAACACATCTATGTTTGCAATTTTAAATATCAAACTCTATTTACTGAATTTTTGTATACCAAGACAATTTGTAGGAAATTGCTATATTTTATTTGCTGAATAATTAACTTCTTTGGTTAATCCGGACATGAACCGGACAAAACGTACGGCATTTTTTGCTTTTCATGTTACAAAGTACAAACCTACTTTAAAGGCTTCAATCAAAAGGCTAGGCATTTGTTTCTCATAACTGAAAAAGATAAAATACTAAACACAAAATATAAAAGATAGAAATATAAAATTTAATATTTTTGTATTTTATTTAATAATAAAATAAAATAAATTATAAAAATTTAATTTATTTTAATTTTTAAATTTAAAATATATAATAATAAAAAATAAATTGTATTATTTATTAGTATTATTTAACTCCGCCTATGTTACACTTGCGGTACATAGCCGGTCCCAAGCCCGGATAAAGGAGGAGGGTTGTGTTAGGTCTTCGGCAACCAACATAAAAATATAGCCGAACCCCCATGACATGAATCAAAGACATTATTGCGCTAAAGCTAGGTCGTTGCCCGGAAGCAACGCGTCGTATGGCTCGAGTACGGTGTCGAAGCAAGAGCCGCTGCATCGGTGCCCGGATGTAGTGTTAAATGAGCAAGGGTTCTCGCGTTTTCGTGAACGGACGAGGGTAAATAAGCTAGTTCACAAAGGAAAAGATAAAGGTCGAAACGACAGAAGGTTGAGATTTGGGACATGGAACATAGGCACTCTAACAGGAAAGTCCATGGAGGTGGTGGACACCATGACAAGGAGGAAGATTAACATTATGTGCCTACAAGAAACGAAATGGGTTGGTGCAAAGGCTAGGGAGTTGGATACTTCTGGTTTCAAACTTTGGTATACAGGAAAGGTGAAGAATAGGAATGGGGTTGGAATAATTGTGGATAAGCAGTGGAAGAAGGACGTAGTGGATGTCAGAGGGTGGGAGATCGGATCATCTCTATCAAACTAGTGGTAGAGGGAGGTGCTTTCCATGTGATTAGCGCCTATGCACCGCAAGTGGGTTCAGACGAACAACACAAGATAAGGTTTTGGGAGGATCTAGAGAGTTTGGTTCAAGGCATACCTTTGGGAGATAAGATTTTCTTAGGAGGAGATTTAAATGGCCATGTTGGGAGAGAAGTGACTGGATATGGGAGTATTCACGGAGGCCATGGTTTCGGGGTGATCAATGCCGAAGGTAAAACTATTTTGGACTTTTCCTCAACTTTTGATCTTCTCATCGCAATACATGTTTTAAAAAGAGAGACGAACATCTTATAACCTATAAGAGTGGCATGACAAGCTCTCAAATCGACTTCTTCTTGTTGAGGAGAGTCGACCGGAAATTTTGCATTAACTGTAAAATTATCCCGGGAGAGAGTTTGACAACACAACATAGGGTGCTCGTCATGGATTTTCGCGTTGAGCAAAAGTTGAGGAAAGACATCATACGAAGAACCCAAGGACGAGGTGGTGGCGGATGAAAGGTGAGGAACAAAGAAGCTTCCTAAGACGGGTAGGAGAAGAGGCAAAGTGGGATGGGAATGGAAGCGCGGAAGAGATGTGGAGGGAGATGGCAGAAGTTATTAGAAGAACAGCAAAAGAAAGTTTTGGTGAATCTAAAGGAATAGGACCAAGAGACAAGGAGTCCTGGTGGTGGAATGCAAGTATACAAGAAAAGATAAAGATAAAAAGGAAATGCTTTAAAGAGTGGTCTTTATGCCGCAATGCAGATAACTGGGAAAAAATAAAGGCGGCTAAGAAAGAGACAAAAGTGGCTGTAAGTGAAGCAAGGACAAGAGCATATGAGGGTCTCTACCAGTCTTTGGGCACGAAAGAAGGAGAAAAATGTATATAGAATCGCAAAGAGTCGGGAAAGAAGAACGAGAGATTTGGATCAGGTTAAGTGCATAAAGGATAAGGATGGAGAGGTGTTGGCTCAAGAGGAGAAGATTAATGAAAGGTGGAAGAGCTACTCTACGAGTTATTTAATGAGGGACAGAAGACTCTTCCGAGCCTTGGTCGATTATGCACAAGGGAAGAAGATCAAAACTTTGACTACTATCGAAGGATTCGAGACTTCGAGGTAAAAGAGGCTCTAAAGCAGATGAAAAATGGCAGGGCAGTAGGACCTGATAATCCCGATTGAGGTTTGGAAGGGTCTTGGAGGAAAAGGCATCAACTGGTTAACCAAGCTTTTTAATGAGATTTAAGGTCAAAGAAGATGCCTGATGAGTGGAGAAAGAGCACCTTGGTACCTATCTACAAGAATAAGGGGGATATACAAAGTTGCGAAAACTATAGAGGGATTAAGCTTATGAGTCATACTATGAAGTTATGGGAAAGGGTGATAGAACGGAGGTTGAGAAAAGAGACACAAGTAACAGAGAACCAATTTGGATTTATGCCAGGCAGATCTACCACTGAAGCGATATACCTATTAAGAAGGATGGAGAGGTATCGTAGTAATAAAAGGGATCTGCACATGGTGTTTATTTGATTGAAGCGATATACCTATTAAGAAGGATGATGGAGAGGTATCGTAGTAATAAAAGGGATCTGCACATGGTGTTTATTGATTTGGAAAAAGCGTATATAGGGTACCAAGGGAGGTCTTATGGAAGGTTTTAGAAAAGAGGAGTAAGATCGCATATATTCGGGCAATCAAAGACATGTATGATGGGCCACAACTAGTGTGAAGACTCAAGGTGGTGTGACAGAGGAATTCCCTATTGGTATAGGATTACACCAGGATCATCCTTAAGTCCATACCTTTTCACATTAGTCTTGGAAGTACTCACAGAGCACATCCAAGAGCCTGTGCCATGGTGCATGCTTTTGCCGATGATATCGTCCTTATGGAGAGTCAAGGGAAGACCTAAATAAGAAGTTGGAGTTATGGAGAGAAGCTCTAGAAGTGTATGGTCTGCGCATAAGCCGTAACAAGACGGAATATATGAATGTAAATTCAGTCTGAGAAGGGAAAACTCCAATATATAGGTGAAGATTGGAGAAAACATCCTACGAAAAGTTAAAAGTTTTAAGTATCTTGGGTGCATCATACAGGATAATGGAGAGATTGAACAGGATGTAAATCATAGGATCCAAGCAGGTTGGTCAAAATGGCGGAGTGCAAAATAAGAAGTTGGAGTTATGGAGAGAAGCTCTAGAAGTGTATGGTCTGCGCATAAGCCGTAACAAGACGGAATATATGGAATGTAAATTCAGTCTGAGAAGGGAAAACTCCAATATAGAGGTGAAGATTGGAGAAAACATCCTACGAAAAGTTAAAAGTTTTAAGTATCTTGGGTGCTCATACAGGATAATGGGAGATTGAACAGGATGTAATCATAGGATCCAAGCAGGTTGGTCAAAATGGCGGAGTGCATCTGGTTTTATATGCGACAAAAAAGTGCCTTTAAAACTTAAAGGTAATTCTATCGCACCGCTATAAGACCGGCTATGCTGTATGGTACGGAGTGTTGGGCGGCTAAAGGGAGTACGAACATAAGCTGAGTGTGGCAGAGATGAAGATGTTGAGATGGATGAGTGGTCATACGCGATTGGATAAATAAGGAATGAAGATATAAGGGAGAGAGTTGGAGTAGCCCCATTGTGGAAAAGATGGTTGAATCGCGTCTTAGGTGGTTTGGACATGTGGAAGAAGACCGATAGAACATCCAGTCAGGAGGGATGAGATGGAAGATGGACAAAGAGCGAAAGGGAGGAAGACCTAAGAAGACCATCCGTGAGGTGGTCAAACGAGATCTACATGTAAACGGTCTCTCTGTAGATATGATACATGACAGAGCACAATGGCGTCGTTTGATTCATGTAGCCGACCCCACTTAGTGGGACAAGGCTTTGTTGTTGTTG
This sequence comes from Arachis stenosperma, assembly GCF_014773155.1. NCBI lineage: Eukaryota > Viridiplantae > Streptophyta > Magnoliopsida > Fabales > Fabaceae > Arachis > Arachis stenosperma. The sequence goes on along the minus strand of NC_080381.1, from coordinate 14,095,547 downwards.
TATTTTTATATTCAATATTTTTAAATATAATATTTTGTGTTTCTACATCTCTGTTTTAATGTTATGTTCTTGTAAACAAACGCGGTCAATATGAAGGATGGAGGACATGTCGCCGTCACGTTTTCCGTTCGTATCGTAATACGTATTGCTAACGTTCTAACGGAGCCTCCCCAGTACCCAAAAAGTTTCTTCAGTTTTCTTGCTAGCCTTTCTCATTCTTCTTCGAGAAATCGCACCACTCTCTTCATGGATGCTTAGGGTTTAACGTATAGAGTTTAGGGTCCTAATAAATTGCATCACTTTTTCGATAGGCACCACCACCACCACATGTAAACGAAAGTGATTATACGAAGGTAGAAGCTAGTATTGAAGAGCTTCCTAAAACAAAGAAAAATTAAGAAATCCAGAAGCTACGACAATTAAAAGAGTCCAGTCCATGAAGTGATTTCAATATATTGTCAAACGAAAACCAGCAAATTGCAACAAATAACAAAGTCATTTTTATTTCAACCTCCAAATAGTACTCCATTAACAATGGGGACGTGATGCGATTTATTGTCTAAAAAAACGTGAATAAAATATCAATTTCACGACATCATCAACATCCATGGTTTGAAGAGAGGTGCTATTTATCAGAGAAAGAGTGTTATCGGAGAAGAGAAGAAAATGGTTTTTGCGCGTTGAAAGATCGATGTTATATATATATTATAATTATCACCGTTGATGTAAATGAAGGGTTGAGATTAGTGGGATCCGCTCCCTCCTGAATTCCCAAAGCCCAAAGGCCCCCTATATTTAGAGAGAGAGAGAGATAGAGACTAATCATTATTGAATTCAATTCTACACTGCGTAATCATTTGCTTTGTTGTTCCCTTCTCTTCCCTTCTCTTCTCTTCTCTGTTTTCTCTTTTGCGAGTACTACTTCCACCACTTTATTAGTATTTTACTCATTCCTAATCAACTAATTAATCCTTTTCACTCCCCTCGCTCTCTAATCTCTGTTCTTATGCCACCCAAATTAATACTACAACACTAATCTGTAAAATCACTGAGTCAAATTATCCAACCCGCCGAGTCACGTTCCGCGATCTTCACAGATGTCCAACACACGCTCCCCGACGCGTTCCTCCGAGGACATCGTCGATTCCACGCCGTTTCTCGGCAATACCGGGACCGGCGCTGCCACCGACGAATTCAATTCAGGCCGCCGATTCGTACGGCGGCAGAGCCTCCGACAGGCGGCGAGGTTCCTCCGGCAGGCGAGCGGGAGGAGGATGATGAGAGAGCCGTCGATGGTGGTGCGGGAGACGGCGGCGGAGCAATTGGAGGAGAGGCAGAGCGATTGGGCGTATTCAAAGCCGGTGGTGATCCTCGACATGGTTTGGAACTTCGCGTTCGTCGTGGTGGCGGCGACGGTGTTGTTTCTGAGCAGGAAAGAATCTCCGGAAATGCCTCTGAGGCTGTGGATTATAGGTTACGCTATGCAGTGCGTCCTTCACATGGTTTGCGTTTGCGTTGAGTACAGGAGAAGGAGGAGGATCCAGCGGTCGCAGTCTCTGAACGGTGGTGGAGAAGAAAGGGTTGGAAGCAGTGGGAATTTGAGTTCACCTTCGAGGGAGGGTTCTTCGCACTATGTCACATTGGGCCAGTTGGATGAAGACAGCACTAGGTGTTTCTTCACCTTCTTATTTATTTACTTTTGGTATTGAATATTGAAGCGTTTATGGTTTATGTCTTCAGAATTTTGGATCTACATGATAGTTACATGTTGTTAATCTGTTCCGATGCTTGCTATGAATTTTATGTTGTTTTGATATAATTAGGAGTTGTAGGTTTGAGTGAAGTGATTCTGCTTACCTATTCTTGTTTTTTTTATTGAGTTAAGTCTACCATGTATTTTGCTGGTTAAGATTAATCGTAGTTCTGAGCATAAGAGTTGCTTGTCTTAGATTTGAATCTATGCCTCACAAACCAAAGTTGGTTACTATTTCAACCAGTTCTTGTATTTGATATGGCCAGCTTTTGGCAGAATTGAATCCGAGCTGATTCAGGGATATATGCTATGGGACATTTTTGCATTAATTTGAACACATGAGCTTTAGCTGACGTTAAGCAAATACTAGCTCTGTTAGCAGACAGCCCTACCTAAGATTCAATAAACATTGCAAAGAGCCGATGTGGCAGCTGTAATTTACTCTTTAGGATAGTAGAGATAAGAATGGAAGCAGCATGTTCAAGTCAATTTGAAAAATATTGCACGCTCACTGAAAGCCTCTTAAATTGGAATATCTCTAACATCCCTCTCATGTTACTTTGAGTTACTCAAATGATTTGGTAATGTAAGTTTGATGGTAAAGAGATGATAGAGAGTGTTATGAGAATAAAAAGGAAGCCCACTGCTTGAGGCTCCTACATGGTGGCGGGGTCTGGAGAAGATAGGTATGGCACCTTACCCCGTTGAGTACAGTGGATTTTTTGGGCTTGAAATCCATGGTATTAGGTCACAAGGTACTAACCAAAAGTTAAGTGTGTAAGGACTAGACCAGTGATAGTTTAATTTTTATGACATGAGTACCATCTATTGTGTTACCAACTTACCATGTACGTGTCACTGTTATTTTTCTTGTGTGATGCATTTTTAATTGTTTGTTATTTTTTCTTATCAGTGTTGCAAAGCATTTGGAATCAGCAAATACGATGTTTTCTTTTATTTGGTGGATTATTGGGTTCTACTGGGTATCAGCTGGTAGTCAATCTTTAGTCGAAGAATCTCCTCTTCTTTACTGGTTTGTGCTCCCTCAGCTTCCGTTGTTCAGCATGTTTATATATCACTATAAAATGTTCTATTTACAATTTACCCTCCTTTTAGCAAGTATACCCTTGTTTACTTATTTTGGTTGAACACTGTTGACAGAATCTTATTGCTTTTCAGGCTATGTATAATCTTCCTTGGTTTTGATGTCTTCTTTGTTGTATTCTGTGTTGCACTGGCATGTATTATTGGTATCGCTGTTTGCTGTTGTCTTCCATGCATCATTGCCCTTCTTTATGCAGTTGCAGACCAGGTATGCATCTGAAATCAGTCATCAAATGTTCTTTTATGTGTTATAGCTGGATGGATTTAGTGTCTCAAGTGCCAATGGAAGTACTATATTCATATTCCCTATAAAATTGGGCTTTGAAATTGCATTTAACATTGAACTATATCAATACATAATTATAGCTAAAAAAAAAAACCATAATACTAGAATCTTTGAATTTTGTGAAACACAAGAATGAATGCTACGAAACTATATTAATGTTATGGTTGTGTTAACCAGGAGTTATATGTGTGCTGATTTTGACTGATTAGAGAAGTATGAATTTATTTGTTTCATTATTAAAGTTGTTAAAGTTAAATCAGATGTACATACTTATTGTATTAACCCACTGAATGGAACTCATTGTTACAATATAATGTAGCAATATGATGCAAGTGCTAAAATAATGGTTTGCTCCATAGGCTCTCCTTTTGTGCTTGTTACCAATAACCAATTACCAATTTATTTGCAAAACCTCAAGTGACTGTTCTTACTATGGATGTCAATCCCTAAAATTCTGAGGGCTGAAAATGAGTCAAATTATAACATTAGATACTTATAATTTGGAGAGCTACAGGATCTATCTGGAGATAAAAACCAGTTAATGTGAATTGGAGTTTCTTTAACCTTATGTCTTCGTTATTTATCATGAGGTGTTTCTGCACATGAAGTATATCTTCAAACTTATTTCCTCTGACTTTTTTGGAGATTATGAATGTGTCACTTATTATTGACATCTATATGCAATCTTGGTACTTGTAAGTTGGTTGCTAGCCTGAATAATGAAGTTTATTTTAGTTCATATTTATTTTGATTATACATGATAATGCTTTTGTGTAGCCAAGGGCTATTTTGTTTGGAGATATTTGCTGTGATTTATTGTTGCCCTGTACCTTGGTTTCATCTTTGAGTGTGCGTGTGCCCATGCTCACACATGTGGGTAAAAAAGCAGGAAGGAGCATCAAAAGAGGATATTGAGCAGCTATCAAAGTATAAATTTCGGAAAGTTGAAAACAATGAGAAACTTGCTGGAAATACACAAGGACCTGTTGGAGGAGTAATGACCGAATGCCGATCTGACTCACCTAGTGAACATGTTCTTGCTGAGGAGGACGCGGTATTGTTATGAATTTCTGTTATATGCATGTGGACTTTAGTTTTTCTCCCTTTTCCAAGTAATTTTGATATAAGAATGTTGTCCCATGATGTAGGAATGTTGCATCTGCCTTTCTTCCTATGACGATGGAGTTGAACTAAGACAACTTCCTTGTGGTCACCATTTTCACTGCTCCTGCGTTGATAAATGGCTGTATATCAATGCTACTTGCCCACTCTGCAAGTATAACATCTTGAAAAGTAGCAACCTCGGTCAAGAGGAAGTGTAGAAGATGTTTGCGAAGGTTGTAGCAGCCATGTTTCGTTGAGGAATCCGTATGCTGCCTTGGTTGACAGTCAGCACACTAGGCAGTGCATGTTGATATATACATTTTGATACAGGCCCTAAACAGTTGGTACTTGCGCCTGCTATTTGCTTGTTATCTTGTAGCGATAGCTGGTTTGATTATTTTAGGTATTGTAACTTTATAACTCGATGTGTATATCAGTGTTATTTGGTTCGTGCCGGTTACAATCATGGCAATTCGGTTTGTTGTTTTCAACTTCATCATTAACACTGAAAATATTATTGTGAAATGAACAGAACGGAGTATAGTCTATAAAATTTACATTCCTTGGATAGTTTTGATGAATTATTACGTTATATGATTTTTTGACATAGTAGGTATTTGATGAGTTAAATATTTTTTTGTTACGTTGTTGTAATAAGACATAATAATTAACCCATGGCTCTTCGGTGGGGCGTTTGTGTATCATTAACATATATGATTGCTTTAAACTTTAAAGATGTTATTCCTCCAATCCCCAGCCTATCTGAATGATCTTTATATTTGTAGCGTAAAGTGAAAAATCATTGCAAAGTTTATAAGTCAAGCAGGCAGTAGAAACTAGAAAGGCAAAGCCTTTTGGACTGCGCTGTCTAAACAATGTCATAAAAGGATTCTGATTCTACTTAGTTTAGATTAGATTCAGTTGATTGTAAGAAAATATAACTTCAGAATTCGTAGTGACCACAAAATACGAATAAATTGCCACAATAATCTTATATATGGTGCAATTTTCATGTGCACGTATATTAGAATGTTGTATGTTTTAAGAAATCGCGGATCACACGTACGATGAATACATTTGCAACAATAATTTTGTTAAAATCCTAAGTAGGTTATTTAGCCACAAAAAAATTAAATTTTAATCATGTGAAAAATAAATTATGAGTTTAATTTTGATGCATGGATAACATAAAACGTTTTATAGAGTCGTCTAATCGTATCTGTTACGTAACCAATATAAAGGATAGTTTTTACTATATGTCGTTATATAATTATAAAATTATTTTACACCATTGATAGTGTATCAAAATTAAATTCTAATTTTATATAATAAAAAATCATATTTGGTAAAAAGTTCAATTTTGATGCGTTTTTTTACACAGTAGTCCAATCATATCCGAACGAAAATAATAATAATTTTTTATAATATGATATTATATGATTGGATAAACATATAAAGCTATTTTACTCTAACATATAATTAAATTTAATTAAATTTCTTAATAAAAATCAATGAGAGAATCCATCCCATAATAACAATTCTAAAAAAGCAATGGTGGGCCTCTCAGCCCAAAAAGAGTACCCAGCGTTCAAAAAACAAAAAGAGAGATACCAACGGCTAGTTGCAGTTTCTAGCATGGAAAGGAAAAAAGAAAAGCGCAGGCCCCAACGGTCATATTCATATTCATGCTATCTAATCTCCTTTTATAAGTCTCTCACTTTAACCCTAATCGCGTATGAATTTCTTTCTTTCTTCTCTGTACCGTCGCTTCTTAATTTTCTCTCTCACACTCTCTTTCCGCTCTCTTTTTGCGGTAATCCCCTAAGTTTCGAACTTTGTTTTTCTTCTCGAGTCAATTCCAATGGAGACACCATCATCCGCAAGAAGAGTCACAAGATCACAGACCTTGGCTTCTTCCAACGGCAACAACATTCCTCTTTCAAGTGACTAGTTCTATTTCTTTCCTCTCTTCTTTTCCTCCAACAATGCTAAATAAATAATAAACAAAGAAAGATCAAAATTTTCTTCCACTTAAATCAACCCATTTCGTTACTTCCAAATGGGATAACATCAATTTTAATTCTTTTTTGTTCATTGCATCAGGAAAAATGGAGGATTCTGAAAAGAGCATGTCAAAATCAAGGCAAAGAAGTACACAAAAGCAGCAAGATCGATCAGCGCTCATCGACATAACAAACGATTCTCCGATCGTGGGGTTGGCGAATGGGGGAAGTCTGGAGACCCCCTTGGGTGGGAAGCAGAGGGGAAGCAGCAGCAGGGTGAAGAAGACGCCGGGTTCCGGCGAGGCGCTGCTAAGGGGTCAGGTGAAGACGCTTTTGCAGAAGGTTGAAGAAGAAGCTGTGCTTTCCAAACTCTCACTTGAAAGCCGTCCTTTTCTTCAACTAGTGACTTCTCCAATGGGTCTTCTTGCTCCAACCCCTGCAAACACCCCACAAATCCCGAATCTTTCGGATTCTTTTGATACTGGTTTGGTTTCTGTCACACCTTCTCCCATTGTCCAAGAGCAGTTGATTTCTCAGGTTCGTTTTCAATTTTATGGTTTGACAGGATTCAGTTAAGCTGAATATAAATTTAATAACTTCTGTTGTTAGTTTGATTAGTTCATATTTGTTGTTTGTTGTGGCAGGTGGTGAATCATATATTTGAGGGGAAGAATGAAGAGAACTCCGAATCTGAAAAGAGTTTGATAACAAGGTCATTGCTTCTTGATTTCTCTGAAAAATCTGAGATATCCGAAGAATGCTGCTCTGAGCTGAGTGAAGTGATGCAAGGAAGTGTAGATAGTAGCTGTAACACACAGAAGACCATTTCAGAGGACGACGATGCTTCAGTTTGGTCGATACAGGTGAATGCAAGCACCCGTGATGAAGAAGATGAGGAGGAGGAAGTAGCGGAAGAAGAGGAGGAGGATATGATGTTGATGAACTGTGTGAAGGCTTGAACAAGATAAGCATGAATGAAGGTAGCACATATGCAGGGAAGCACATAAGATTTGTATACAACAGTGATGACGAGCTCATCAAAGAAGAAGAAGAGGAAGGAGGAAACAGTTCTTCTTCTTCTTCGTCGTCTTCGCCAAACATGATGCATTTGAAAGGATTGCCAACCCCAAAAGGAAAGCATCTACGCTTTTCGGAGGAAGAATAGGATGAGAATTTCTGCGGGTTGTCTCTTTTGACACCATTTAAGCTTTTAATATCCCTTTTGTTTTTTGTTCCTTTGGCTGGATTGGAGTACATCTGACTTGCTTTGTCAATTGAAACCAGTTAGCGACCACAATTGGTGTGGTCAAATACCACAATAAAATAGTTTCCTTTATTTTAATATTTTTACTAAATCATTTTCTATGGAATTATTCTTTATCATGTTACAATTAAAATTGTCTTGTAATCAAAACGCAGCTTAAAATTTAAAATACGAAATGCGTAGTATAAAAAATGTGCCTATTATTTGTACACTTAATTAACTATTAAAATCGACTACTAATTTTAATATACACGTAGTATAATTGTAAATCCTAATAATATAAAAAATCTTAATTCAAAGTTTTTCTTTAGCTAAAAAATTAAAATGCAAAATCTTTTGATATAAATTCGAAGTATAAAAAAATTGGATCCAAGTAATTTGAACCTACATTAGTTTTTCTTTAGGTGATTGTGACATAAAATATCATCTTCTACTTAGGCTTTGGTTTGATAAAACTTTTTAAAAAAATGTTTGTACCAACCGCAATTGTTGTTGTATTTATTAAAAATTATTTTTAATTTTATTTATCAAACATAAATATAATACTACTTTTAAAAAATCATCTTTTAAAAATTAGCTTTTACAAGCTACTCTTGAAAAATAAAATTTTTACAAACTAAGCCTTAAAGCCTTACTTTTAAAAGGGATTTACTTTTCTCTATCCCACGCTGTACAAAAAATCTTCGAAATTCATTGAAGCTTGCACATAATGATCCATTTGATTGACCGTTTGTTCTAGATTCGTATACACAAAACACGATAAAATTAGCCGCTACTGTGTCAGCCTCATCTACACTGATCAAAGTGACCCAAGTATAGTTTGAATCAGAATGCAATTAAGGAAATAAAAAATAATTTAATTTAAACAAATTCTACATATAAATTAGTTTTTCATCAGATTTGAAGCCTCTTCTCGATTCTACTCGATCCCATGAGGAATTTACTTTCGGCTCCTACGCCGTATACAATTATAGAAAAGACTTCAGTATCTGTGTCACCCTCATATACACTGATCAAAGTGACCCAAGTTATTTACACCTTGGTTCCCAATGATAAGTTTTATCGCTCGATAAACCTAATAGCCTAATATCGACACGTATTTACAAGAGAATAGTTTTGGATCTTAGAACCAGGGATGCCACGTTGGATCCATCATGCACAAGTTCCTTGGGTTTAAGGCAGCCTCAACCAACTCAGTAACACCCCTCTGCACAGGTTGGGGTGGCTCCATGGCATTTTCCTCCTGCATACGACACAATCAGTAGTGCTCCAGTTTTAAATAGCAGAAAAAATAAAGGAAAGGAACACCAATGACAGAAATTAAGGAGGCAGCTGAATAAAAATATGAACAGAAAGAGCAACATTAAAAAATTTGTTTAGTTGCTCACCTCTTCAGAGTAGTTCTGTGGGGCTACCCCCTTAATCCTTTCTACAACATGCTCCACATTTGTGATAACCTTCTGTTTGAAGTCAACGGGACTCATTGTTCCACCAGCCATGGGGGCCATGGGCATCCCAAGCGGCCTTCTCCAAGACCATGACAATAGCTCATCGCGGAAAAACATTGCAAGATGATGCCACAGATGTTGACTTTGCTGCATCGGGAAAAACACCAAAAAACATATCAATGGGAAGCCTTGGATGGAATAAATAATTAAAAGAAACAATATCGATAAAAATGTTTTAAATTTTTTTTTTTGGTTTCCCCAGTATATTTCAACCCAACAGGTCAAAGACTCGGAGATCCATTTAAGGGTTTGTTATTGGCCAATGGATTGCTGCATACACACGGTGGGATTCGAACTCCTAACACTTTCTTAAGCGGACTAGTGAGCTAACCGCAAGACGTGGTTAAAAATGTTTTAAGTTGATAGGTGTGTCTGGTGTGCAAGTAATTTTACTTAATTCTTACTTTAGGTGATGCCACGGCCTGTGCTGCTGCACACATTGAAGATACAATAAGACCTTCTACTCCATGGGAGAAAAATGCTTGCATATTCCTTGTTAACCTGAATGGGACTGGCTCATTGAACTCAATCAGTCCATTTACATCATACGCAGGGTGAAAATCAGTTTGAAATATTTTTCCAGTATTCTTTGCGAACAAAATCTTGTTAGGGGATCTTCCACCAATTTGTAGCATATAAGACATGAAACTTGAAAGGGCCAACTGGATGGCGAATTGCTTCTTGAAAGCCCACATATGGTTGCCACTTGGCAGAGTTTTGTACATATACTGTGAAAAGATGTTGTCAGTAACAAGATTTTTTGTTATTTCATTATAGGCTTGCAGGCGTAGATCAACAACAGCTTCTGGTGATATTTGCCCAGATATAGCCTGGTTCAACTGCTCCTTGAAGTAGGTAATTGGATGATCTGCCTCGCGATCATTCCTTGCACAATGATTCTCATAGACCTCAAGGAAAGTACTATACATCAGATCATCTTCAACCATGCGAACCTGCCCATGCATCATTTCAAGGATTAGTGGTAGGTAGAGGTTTCCATCTGCACTCTTGGTAGTCTAATTCCAGTTAAGGCTATATGGGTCCATCCCACAAAACAGAAGAAAAAAATACATAATCATAATCTAACCTGGGACCAAACAGGAATAATTATTGGTGTATTAATGCCTATGTGACGGCGTCTGGATTCCTTGTGCTTCTCAAACATTTGGTTCATCACACGGAAAAGCTGCAATATGCGCTCATCACTTCTGGCATTGGGAGTCAGAGATGTCTGAACGATAAAATGACGCTGGGAACCATCAGAGCCAATTAAAGTCAAACGCCGGAAACTGCTCCCGTGCCTTCTCACAATTGGAATATCTGCTGCAACCCTGTCCAACTTCACAGTATGATCTGGTGCAATCTCCTGAACAATAATAAAGAATTTAGAATCAGCAATAGGAAGCACCAAAATTGCCCGACCTTTAGCAAACAATATATATAAAATAGAAAATTAATATACTAGTAAGAAACAAAAGTATAGCAGTGTCAAACAAAATCAACTCAAGTGTCACCTGATCAATGAAATACTGCCCAGGTACTTCCACATCAATGACATGGAAGTCCCGCAACACCCTGCTTTCTTCTTCTAACTTCAAAACTGCTGGAAACCTGTCCTCCACATTACTTTGTAGAACATTTTTCCAGTGCTTCAACCGCTCAGTCAGTTGAGAGAGGGTACATGGGAAAGTGGCTGTGCTTTCTGGGTCAAGGTCACGTTCAAAATCCTGTTTATACTCCCTCACAAAATCGACATGCTTATTTACAGCATCTGCAGAAAAGCAAGCCCTACAAACGCCTGAGAGCTCCTTCTTGAGAGATTGAGGAACTTCAGCAGTTGTAGCAGTTGGATATTTGTAGCAGCGATGGAGCAAAGCATTAACTACCGCCAAAAGTCTCTCCTCAGGGAGAGTGACAAACCTTGAGCCAATTTCTGTTAGTAGGATCTGAAAAATGAATAGTTTGTCATATATCATTCAATTAAATTCTAGTATATGAAACACAGCAGATCTGATCCCTAGATGAATTGATGTAAGCCAGACATATAGATATACACATTCTTCAAAGCAAAGAATTAGAAAACATTGCTTCTTGCAAACAAAAAAAGAGATGAGCTACGAGAAGTCGAGAAGTACAAAAAGGTACAAGTTTTGCTACATATCGAAGTCTTTTATTTATTTAACACTGGTGCCATAATACAATATGGTACAAGTCATCCCTCCTCCACTACTTTAATTCATAATTCCATCTCTTAGAAATTAAGTGGGTCTAACTCACTTCAAAAGCCAGTTTTAAGCGATGAGAGTTGTCTCACACTTATAAATTCTCTAGAGACTATATCTTTGAAAGTTGTGGGACTGGTAAACACCTTCACACCCAGGGATGATCATCTGAAGTGTGAAATTTGATTGCAGGAATGAACATCTACCGGATGGCCCAACAACATTGGATCGATTATGCTCTGATACCATCTTAGAAATTAAGTGTGCCTAACCCACCCAAATGCTAACTTTAAAGGTGACGATGTCTCACATTTATAAACTCTCTAGAGACTACATCTTTAAAAGATGTGAGACTTGTACTACCGTCAAACACTTAACATATAAGTTTTATTATATATCTAACTCCTTTTGCCTAGAACAATATGTCTTTCATGTCCAATCACCACTGAATCAAAGGTCCATTTAACAAGCAAAATGTGCAACTATTGAAATACTATTATTGCAAGCATGATTTGTTTCTGAGGCACAAGAGCAGCCTAATGCATGCAGACTCATAAGTATAGGGATTAGGGAAGGTGAGGGTGTATGCATTTACTGTGAAGCAACGTAAAAACACTGAATAAATATCACCTCAAGTTCACTAGCCAAATTAGCATGCTTGCTCCTAAGAGCCTCCATTATGTCTTTTGCAGCATCAAAAGCACTGGCAGCAGATGCCACAAAACCTAAAGCACCAGCACGCCTTAACGTATTCTGCCCAGCTTCATTGAGGTTTGCAGAACCTTGCTGCAGTGGTTGGTCATTACCATTATGCATGCTGCTTTCTGCACTTGTAGACCTTTCAGCTTCTTGCCCATGTGAGTTTCCACCATCATGGGATCCAATTCCACCAGCAGATTGAGAGCCTTGGTGAACTTGAACGTCAGATGACAAGGTGGTACCACCCGGACCTTGTACTCTTGTGCTACCATCGGCCAACCCACCTAGAGAGCCTCCACTAGAACCAGATACACTTTGTTGGGCTCTTTGCTGAACCATTGCTAATCTACCCAGTTCAGATTTATTGGCAACATCACGCCGCTCCAATAAATATGTCCGCAGCCAGTAATATAGAGCCTAAAATTGAGAACAGCAAGTTGAGATTATTTTTAAGATATACGAATTTGCAATTAACATATGCAATTAACGGTTACCTGAGGATACAAGGTTGCAATCTTCAGAAGAACAAGTTTACAATGTGGGGCTTCTGTCCTCTGAAGGGAGAGCAAAAGCTGTGGAATCCAAGAGAGCCAAACCCAATGAGGTACTTGGTCAAAGAACTTATCAAATGACCTTCCAACAGGCTCGTTAGCAGTGTCAAAGCTAAGAAGATAAAGCACGCGAGCCAGATGGCTTCTTGAATTAGACACACCAAATTTTACACCTTGTAAGAAGCAACTAACAGCATATTCCAACCAGATCTCATCATGAGTTTCTCTGTAAGCCTATTTAAAGAAGATGACAGATAAGTAATAAAGCTCAAATTAGGAATAATTGAAATGAACGAGAATCGAAAGTAGATAAGAGTGATTACAATATCACAATAGTTTCCCCAGCTTATCCATCCCTTAGGCAAGTTCTTAAAAAGACTAATGGCATTTGAATAAGCAAGATTAGCATCTTCAGAGTCATTCAATTTCAACAAGAAATCCCCTTTCAGACGGAAAATTTCTGCCTTGTGCTTTGCTGGAAAATATTCCAGATTAGTGCTGTTGATCAGATTAAGACCACTTGTAAGTTCCCCCTTTGTTTCTAAGTATGCCTTTGCCTGCTCTGTTATCTTAACAAAGGCTTCCTGAAAATACATCAAAAACAGTCATTCAGATAACATCTTATATCAGTTCAACATAATTCAGATTTCACTGTTGTTAACAAAGGACATGTAATCAGCAAACAGAACAGGCAACCTAAAACAGAACACAATTTATCAAAGATTGTCCACATGATTGATGTGTGTTACGTCGTGCTAGAGACTAGGCTTAAGACAGAATGAGGAAAAACCTAGGAGCGGCCATACTAAATTCTCAGAATTTACATAATGTAATAACCACACAAGGAAAGAAAACTATAATAATTCCATGAATAGACACTAATATAAAGGCAAAAGATAAATAAATCTCTTTGAATCTACAAGAAATAAATACTAGGTATCATACCTGCACTTCCATGGTTGAATGACCATATAATTTTTCAAGTATGGTGACACAAACATCAAACAGGCCTTGCTTACGAGCAATGTGAGCAAGCCTATTGACAGTCCATGCTTTGTCACGGTAGCCAAGATGATGAAGTGTCGAATTCGTGGAACCAAAATCTTTGAAAGCTTCTATCACAGAATTATACATTTCATTTCTCCACTGCAGCAAATCATACCAAACAGACATGTTATCCCATTTATTTGGAGTTCTAAGTCTCCAAGTCTCAAGAATGTCCTTCAGATCAGCATAAAGATTTCCTTGCACACCAACAACAGAATTTCCTCCAGAGTGTTTATTTCCATTGGAAATGTCCATTATAATCCTAGCTGACTCTTGAACTTCAACTATTTGTTGGAATTGCTGCAGAAGGGGGATTCGGGAATGAACAGACATTTCAGGCAGCTGCCACCATTGTTCCAGTGCAAGATCGACACCCTTACCCACCATGTTCTCCGCATCCCCCACACCATTTGTACTTTTGTCATGAAGTGTAAAGTATGCTTGAATCAAACGAAGTTTAGGTGTTTCTTCCACTTGAGCTTTTGGCATGACATGCTCCTTCATATATGTCCAATCAGGCAATTTCCAGAGACTGTCCAGCAGAATTTCATAGTTCTCAACACTCTTACCAAACTCTGCCAGAGCATCCCATTGACTGAGTTGACTAGCACAGTATAACCATTGCTCTTCCCAAAGACACATCTCAGCCTTTGGCACAGTGTTGTTATATGTTCCTTGAGTTGCCTTCATCATAGCCTGAAAAAAGAGACTTTGAGCTCGCTGCCAGTAACCATGTTGAACAAGGGAAAGCCCAGCCCTGGTTTCTGCAGTCAGTGACCTCTTCTTCCATAGCCCACATCGCATATCATCTTCATTTAGCAATCGATAGAGCTCAGCCAGAGACTCGGAGCATTTGGATTCATTTGGGAACAGCATAACATGGCTTTCCAGCAAAGCCAGTGCAATGTGCCATGCATTATAAGTTTTTCCAATATATTTGATGAGCTCGCTTGGCATTCTGGGTTGAGGATGGCTCAACTGAAGCCCTTCTAACAGAGCTTGCACTACATTTGGTCTGCTGGCCTGCTGCCTCTTGTGGTAATCTTTAGACAAAAGGGCAATCATCGGTTTAGCAAGTGCTACCTGTTCATCTTTATGTAATGTAACCCAAACAATTGGAAATACCAAAACCCACAAATGATACGCAACATTAGCATCTGTATGGGCTAGCTCTCTCAGTGGAATTAACAGATCAGCCACCTGGAAAATTTGTTATCAATGTGTAAGCCAAAATGAACACATTTGCTACTATCTGTCACCGAAGTTAGGACCATAGCAAAACAGTAAGGGGACATAGCACTTTGACAATTTGAAAAATGGAGAAACAAAAGACCACCATTTAATAATTATTAATATTAATATACTGAGAAGTCCATCCACTGCCACATAATAGAAGTTAACATAATATGCAAAAAAAGTACTTGCATACAAGTCAACGAACCTCAGTTCATTTACCTGGAGTTTGCTCATGCTGTTAAGAAACTGCGCATGCTTATTCACAAGGGCCTCAAACGTTAGTGGAGCATCCTCTGTTCCTTCAGAAACATCACTGACCTTGTGCTGCATCCCAGATGATTCCAAAGGAGTGCTTGAAACCAAAAGTGGTTGAACCCTGGCAGAATTTGGAGCTAGTGTTATAGGTTTATCCTCAACCAATATTGCCAAGAGCAGATCAAGGCCTTGTTTGAGCCAAAAGACATCACTTAGAGCTGTCCAGTCCTGAACTTGGATAATGAATTGAAGCCTAGTGAAAAGACTCTTCCCAAGGGATTCATGATAGAGAGAGAAAAATTTCATCCTAATTTCAGGATCCTTAGCTCGTAAACCAAGCATAAACTGCCTTTCGACCTTTTGGAAAACCTCTTGACGCACATGTGTAGGGTATCTGAAAGTCAATATAAATATAAGTAATTACAGAATGGAACCCAATGCATAGGAAAGAATAATCAAAGATGCATTACTTACTTATTTATATCTGCACAAATCCCATAAAGAAGTTCAAGATATTTCCGGTCCCATTCTTCCAGAGCAACTGGAGAGAAGTTCTGCTTATCAACTTGTGAAAGCTTCTGCAGAAAAGCAATTATCTCCTTGAGATTCAGAAAGGCACTTGACATCATTGAAGTTCCTTGTTTGCAGAAGTCTTCTTCAATCCACCCTTTAATCACATCAAGTATGCAAAGGAGTACACTAGCATCAATACCCTTCTCTGAGAGCAAAGCATTTAATATTTGAGACACAGATCGCTTGCACTCAGGAACAACCATCACCCTTTCAGTGATTAGTTTTAAGATTGACTTAAGATTTGAAATAACGGCTCCTACATCAGCTCCTTGACGAGAGGATGTGACCGCAGAATCTGGATCTGTTCTCTGGCCCTAATTATGTTGGACAAAATTCTTATTTAAAAGAAACCTTCAAGTTTTATTTAAAGCGTGTTTAATGCAGAAAATAAGAACTGGCACATATAAAAGATAAAAACAATATGAACAAAACAAATACTTCCAATCACCACTGATTCCTTTGTTTTCAATTTCATTTTCACATTGATCGAAATTGTATATTTTGCCTAAGATTGGAAAGAAATCATGAAACAAGAGAATTTACTAACACAATAAAGAGAATAAACCAACGTACCTGTCTCAAATGAGAACCTGCTGTTGACCCCATATCACGCTGCAGCCGCTGAAGAATACGAACTAGAAATGAAGGATCAATAAAGTTTCTTTGTACCTCTGTCAAAGTTTTTAGGACAAGCAACAGGAAACTAATTGAACTAGCATTATTATCATCACTAGATGTTTGAGGAGCTGTAACAGTGGTGACATGTTTCTGTATCAAATCATCAAGCTTCTGGTACAACAACTTAACATCAGCAGGCGTTGTGGCTGCTTCCTGAGGAAACGCAACGAAGATCATCTTCAACAGGGAGCAAAAAGACTTGCCGGCATCTAAAAGTTTGTGCTTGAAACATGGTTCAAGAATCTGGAGGAACGACAATTTCATTACTATATCCAGCAAACTATTTCGTAAATCGGTAATAAATAAATAAATAAATGAAATTTGACCTACTTGAGAAATCTGGTTAATGTTGTTTCTTATGAACAAGTGAGGCTGTTTCTCTAAAACTTTGTTCATGACATCCAAACCCTGTGCCAGTGCCGTGGAAGGGTCCTTTGCCTGGGATGGCTGAATACTGCTTAGCAACTTTTCCAAATAATTGAATTTTACATTTGCATTTGGCCACACTTCTAATGCCTGTGACAAAAGCTCCAAAGCTTGTTTGTACATTGCACTTGCTTCTTTGTCCTTAGGCTCAATGACCAAGGCAACCTAAAAAGTCAGATTCAGAATCATCATAAACTCAGAAGAAAGTGGATTGAAAAGTGACACTTCAATATAGGATTGTTTAACTGTTCAATAACTAACTTTTGGCTCAAAACTTTAAGAACAGGTCTAAATCTCTTTTGTCTCAGGTTATCCTTTGAACAATTAATGTATTATAATGGCAGGAAGAGCCACATAAACCATGTAATAAGACAAAATAGAAGAAAGAAACCAGTGAATACAAGTATTGGATATAGCCTTAGGCTTAGTTTGGTAAAGCTTTTTCAAGAGGTGCTCCTCATTTTGCATTTGGTAAATCAAAAAGTCCAAGTGTTTGTGCTTGCAGCTTTTAAAAGTTAGGGGTGCTTTTGAAAGCACCTAAGCGGGAGCTTTTCAAAGTTTTTCAAAGTTAGCTTGTGCTTATCAAATTTTATTTATTTTCCCGCACATATTTTCCGCTATTATATTGCAATTGAAATTCTCATATATTTCTAACTTTTCATCCTAGCCTTCACAAATTCTAACACGGTCTTCATATATTTTTTATTTTTCAACCTAATCTTCACAAATTTCAACACAAATACATCTCTATCACATATTAGGTATGAACTTCTATCTATTTATATTATTTTTTTGTGCGTTGTTTTTGTATTTTTTCATTAGATCTATGATGTTTGTTTGTTTTTTATCTGTTCTTTGAAATGTGAAGAGGTTGATTTGGTTTATGAAAACCAATCATAAAATTTTCCTTGCATGAACATAGTCAAAATTATAATAACAACGTGTATATACATGTGTAAATATAGATATATAATAATAAGAGTAGTTTATTTAAAATATGTGTCTCATTTTTTGTTATCTGTAAAGGTGAGCCAATATATATATAGGTGGGTAATGGACGTACCCAATACTAACATTGGACTACATACAAATTTTATTATTGACTAATGATAACTCTATTTATGAATTTTTTATTTTAAAATATTTTATAAAATTTTAAAGAATTTGAAAAAAGAAATTATTCTTCGTTATAAACATGTTTATTATAATTTTTTTAAGTTTTAAAAGCTGTTTTACCAAACACAACTGTAGTGCTTGTACTTATTAAAAGTCATTTTTAATTTGATTTTACCAAATGCAAGTGCTGTAGCTTTTAAAAAGCTATCTTTTAAAAGACAACTTTCATAAGCTACTTTCAAAAAGTAAAAGCTTTACCAAACCAAGCCTTAATCTGGCAGCACCAACACTAGGCAAAACATTAAAAAGAATATTAGAAAGTAAGCCTCACTCTGATAAGAAAGTTTATAATCATTTCCTCCATAGCAGCATTTGGTTTAAATTCTTCGTCAGGTTGACTGGCAGATCCTGGGGTTTCAATGTTGGGAATTGATGATGGACCACCAGGTGACATCACACCAAGGGATGGCAGACCAGGTTCTGCTTTTATTCGTTTAGATGTTTCTTCAGAAAATGTGGAACCATCAACAGATCGCTTAGAATCAGATATACTAGGATTGAAGACATCATTGACTTGGTGGGAAGGATCATTTTCAGTAACAATTTTCATCTCATTTTGTCGTCGCTTTTCCCAATTAACAACCAATCCTGCAAGCTCAATAGCGAGTCGTCTGTTTTCTGCTGTGGTATTATACGGCAATCCCAAGCGACTTAAAGAATTCACCATCTGAGGAACAAACTGTGCTCTGCAGGTGTAGAACAGATCTGAATGGCGGACAATGAGTTGGAATATGTGGATGAGATTCGGAATTGAATGGCCTTCCTCAACAAGAATCTTCTTAGTGTATCTTATCCATATGGGCATCCGAGACTCACCAAGGGGCAAACGTCGAGGTAGTGCAGGCATCAGTATGTCAAGAGCCTGCTTTACCAGCATTTTATTTTCTGGTTGGCATGTCCTAAGAAGAGCTACAAAAACCTGTAATCACAAAACAGTGTTAGTGCTAGTGCATCCTCACGAACACTTGATCAATATGCTCTTAATACACAGAATAAAGTCGGTCTTTTTATAAAATTTTCAGATGAAGCAATAGAACTCTTTCCAGCTATGCTTGATGAGAAATTTGTTCAGCATGCATAAATATAGTTTTAACTTGAAAGCTCATGATTCATCAAAATCCGCTGGCCTCTTGTGAGTAGCACTAAGTGAGTTCTATTTGGTTTTATGCCATTCAGAAAACTAACCCCAGCCAAACACACTCTTGATGAAAACAACGATTAAACTATAAACATAATAGATGTCACAATTGTCAAGAAAGTAATAAAATTGCCTTAATAAATAAATACAGAAACTGGTATAAATTGATTAGCCAAAGTGGATTTGCCAGTGCATCCAAACACTGTCCCCCCTATAATCCAAAAATAATATTTTGAATCATGAGGCCAGCTCTGGCTTCTAACAGCTTCTTAGGAATATATTTCATCTATCCCTCAGAGTACAATTTCACATTAGTCATTGAAATTTAAATATAGGAAATTAACCCAAGTGGTTTGAAGGAACTGTCTTTCCATAAGAAGTATAAAGGTTAAGGTTTCTTTATGTATAAGGAACTGTCATCTACATAATAGCAAGCCCGGTTATCTTCATGTATAAAGGTTAAGGTTTCTTTACCTGAAGTATTATTTTTTCTGGGGCTTGATATGCTTCCAAGAAGTGGCAAACATTCACAAATGCCCACTGTTTGCTTGCTGTATCTTCACGCTTAAGATGATTCCATCCAAACTTTATCAGTTCCTTCCTATGATGCACAAGATCATTTTGAAGATACTTAAGAAGCAAAGTCGCAAGCTGTAGTAGTTCTATTCTCAAAGGCTCATCATACTCAGCAGAAACCTACAGAAGATGGACATTATGCAATGAGAGTAAATGAGTGACGCTCTGAATCATCAAGGCATGAAAGAAGGCTTAATAAGAAACTAGCATAGTATATTGTACCTCTTCTGGAGGATCAAGAAGTTTATCAACAATTGTTTTTATAATAGCTGGATCAACAACCTCCCAACTTTGGCCATTTTGAAAGGCATGTGCAAGCATGGGAAGGATAAGCATTTGCATAACAATCACCAAATGATCAAGACTAAGTTGTTTTGATTGGAAAAGGTTCAGAAAATGCAACAGAAGAGCCTTCTTCATACTCGGCGTATAGCCTTCTGCAACCTAAAGGATATCAAGATAGTCAGTACGAGTCAAATTTAACAATGAATTGTGATCAGACAGAAGGAAAAAAATCAGATGAAATACCTCAATAATGTAAAACTCCTTCAGGAATGTGTAGTCGATACGACTATGAAATAAGAATATGGTAAGTATATCAAAGAGAACATTCACTTCATTCTTGTCATGTCTCAAATAGTTCAGGAAACATTTCACAAGCCATTTACTTTCTTTAACCTGGGATCACAAAAACAACTCGATCAGTCAACCATGTCAAACCACTTAAAATCAACAATTGAGCATGGGAGTTGAAACTGTCTAAGATCTACCTTTACAATATCAAATTTGAAATGAGAAAACATGGAAAGGGCTGTAGATAATTATTGTTGTAACAAGTGCAAACCAAAAACATTATCCAGACACATCCATTTTCTAATGACACAGACACATTCATTATCAAATGACACATTTACTTTGATGAAGTTGTCATTGCCATGGTGGAATTATCTAATACAGCATAAAGAAGATTTTAGATATAATATAGCATTGGATTGTTTATTAGGAAGAATGACCTTATTGTCCAATTTTAATTAATAGTATTACAGGAATATTGTATAATGGTATCATAAGATGAATGCACGAAATAATTAAAGGTTAAAAGAAAAGTGGGGGGATATGACATAAATGTGAAGATTCACCATGGGCAAATGTGATTGCATTCATGCCAAATCAAAAGATCCCACTAAAAACATATCCTCTTGCATCCAAAAATATTCCTTACAAAGTCCTAACGGAAGATAACATGTAAAAGAAACCAACAAAATAAGTGCAAACAACTTGAACAAGGTTGTAAATGCAAAATCTAGAAAATAAGTCTACTGTAATTTAAAGATGCACCTAGTTCATATTTAAAGATGCACATATGTGCCTGGTCAGCAAAAAAAAAAAAAAAAAAAAAAAGAATCACGCACGCACGCGCAAGCACATATTTTAAAATGCTTGAAATTGACATTGAAAGCTGACTAGAGCTAGTGGCATGCAAAACATGAGTTGTAAACGCTACAAAAGTGGGGAATACAAGAGACCATTTTCTCTTCCAAAATGTGATACCCCTCAATACATCATAATAATGGATCAATGATGAAAAGGGATATTATTGCAAACAGGGCATCAAATACAAGTTTAAGAATTTTTACAAAATTTCAAGTTTAGAATCAAATAGCACAGACATGACCAATATTTCCAACAAAGATTTCAATAACAGCAAGACTCTGACATTTGAGTGTCCAGATCCCATGCCTTCCATCATTCTACAGTCTTTTGTAGTTTTGTTAAGATGCAAAAGAATGGAATCAAAACCAAAAACAGCAATCAAAATTATAGAAACATCTTAATATGATGCAACAAACCCAACTCATCAAAGCCATGCAGTGACAGGATGGAAAAAAACTTGCTATAAGTAATTCCTTCTGTTAATAATCATGAAACAAAAGTACCTAAATTGAGATTACTGACTTACTTGCACTAGGTTCAGCTCTTGTTCATTTTGCAGTCGGGATATCCTTGCAGGTGACTTCCAAACAAGTACTAATGTATCAAACACAATCCGATTACTTTGTAACCAACCAGGGATTAATTTGACCAGGGTTTTTATAAGTGCTAGTCCCTGGAAATAAGCATTAGAAGTTTCACTCGGAACAGGAGCAGGCGGATTAGAAGCATCAGTCGAAGGAGCAGCAAGGCTATCTTCAGCTAATAAACCAGCATGCGTACTTGTGGATCCAGGAGCCATTGCCACATCAGACTTGGGCAGATATTCAGAGAACGCACTTGAAAGAATCTTTTGTGGTGATTTTGCAAGTTCATCTCTCAAAGGCTGACCAGCTTCTGATCGAATAATATACATAAAACTGAATTTGTAGAGAAAAGCATGAAACAGAAAAATGTCAGCATCCAACCTGATAGACTTATAATTGAAATTAAGCGCACAAGCTTACCGCCTGAAATATTTTGGTTCACTTAATCTAGAAAGAAAATAATCAACTGCAAGCGGTGCATATCGATTTAAGAACTTCGTAAGTGGAAGTCGATATGGACTGTTGATTTCACTGTACACCTGTCCCGGGGGAAGAGCTCCTTCCAAGTCAATAGTCAAGGTTACGAGTTCATCAAGGAATTTTGAAGCAGCAGCAGGAAGCAAGTGAAAAAGCTCAATTATAGCTGCACAGATACACAATGTCATCAGTGCACATATGAGTTAAGGAAATTGTATCAGAGACAGATACATTAAATAGGTTGTTAAACCATAGATGTTATACCTGCAGCAATTTTTGGTTCTTCACCAGCCTTCCATGACTTCTGACTCTGTGCCAGCTTTTCAGGCTCCAGCCACCTCTTTAGATGCTCCAAAAGCTTACCACCCAGCGTGACATTAAACCAATTGGACAACAGCTCAAGGAGGCGAGCTAGCCCTTGCAGAAGTGGCATGCTGAGATTTTTTGTGTGCGCTAAATTGACCAATATAGGCCTAAGGCTACTTTGTAAAAGTTCTTTGGGCATCCTCTGATTAATAACCTAATTGACATGGTGACAAAATCAAATAAATATATTTTTTTATAAAATCACCATCCTTCCAAAA
This sequence comes from Arachis stenosperma, assembly GCF_014773155.1. Taxonomy (NCBI): domain Eukaryota; kingdom Viridiplantae; phylum Streptophyta; class Magnoliopsida; order Fabales; family Fabaceae; genus Arachis; species Arachis stenosperma. The sequence continues at coordinate 14,072,869 of NC_080381.1, read as the reverse complement.
GAATAAATGTACACAGCTAAACACATATCCATTGATTTTCTGCAGCACCATCAAACAGGACCATAAATTTAAAAATAAGTAAGAAGATATTTTTATGAAATGGACCACATAATCAGAAAAAATTGATCTCGTACATAACAGATTAACAGGACTTAAGCATTCAAATATCAAAATTTTCAAATACGAGCAGCCACATTTTTTGGATTAGCACTATCCGTGAATGCTTTCTGGTCAAGCCAGTGATGAAGAAACAATACATCATAAAGTACCTGTCGTAGGCCCTCCTTTGCAACAGCAACAATTTCAGGTGTCCGACAAGTCAGAGACTTGAAAAACATTGAAATAATCTTCGCACGCAATTCAGAGTGATTTGGAGTCTTAAAATCAGCCCATGCCATTGTTGTACACAGCAGCTCAATGCAAGCTGTCCGGAGCTTGGTCAATGATGTAACGACCTTAGGGTTGATAAACTTAGCAACCCAAGCATTGTCATCAGATTCAGCTATTTGCAATGCATCTTGCAGGAAGTTAACTAGCTCTGGAGTCAACTTGAGAAGAGGAGGTCTCAAAGCCAAACAAAAATTCAAAGCTGTAACTGTTCCAACCTAAACAAAAAGAATATACTCAAGTCAACTAATAAATGGATAAATGCTCAAAGATAGATCAAGAGCAAATAAGTAGCCATCTGGAAATAAAGAATTCAGGGAACCTGCTGATCAACAGTCTTTAGCTTGAGGGGACGCATTATAAGAGGCTGGAGCAAAGGCTGGTATAATGGCTCGAGTAATTCAGACACCTCACTACCGGTCCTGCTAGCTAAGAGTGCCAAGCATGATTGTACATTCTTTCTCACTATGACAGATGCATTATGGTTAAACAACTCTTGAGCAAGAAAATCTACTACTCCTTGAAAACTTTGCCTACGTGCCTCACTATTTGCTTCATCAGCATTATTCACCACTCGAAGAACTTGTGTGAGCACTTGACTTGTCTCTTCCTGCTCTTTAGTAGCATATATGGGAAGTTTTTTGAGGACATATATTAGACCACGGACAATTCTTACCTGAAAAATGCAGAGTGTCTCAACAGTGACCTTCCCTACCAAAGCACCCAGTCCCATGACACCACCCATTTGTGCTTGCCATGTAAGTCCATAGCAACAATGCAGAAGACGGGGCAAAAGTTGCTCAAATACTGGAACACGAACACTTGGGGGCGGAGAATACACAGGATTCATTGATGGGCTAGAGACAATCATAGGTGTACCAGGCCCTCTAGACATTATAAAATCAGTATGTTTTGAACGAGCTAGGAATACAAGAGTTTCTGCAAACACATTTAAAGCAGAGAGAGCAGCTTTGGCATGGAGCCTGTTTTCATCTGCTAGTACATCAACTAAAGCATCCAAGAATATTAGAGGGTCCAGCTCCTTCAGATTTGAACAACCATTAGGTTTTGGCCTAGAACCAACATGAACATTATTTGAGAGTAACGAACCACCCAGAGCAGCCGCTGACAGATTACCGGATGAAGAATCAATATGAAATATCACTGCAAAATGGCGACATATATTGACAACAAAATCATCTGCAGGATCTGTTAGATCTGGTTCACCATTGGCAGCCATGACAGTCATTAAAAGAATCTTGAAAACTGACTTCTCAGCCATAAGTTGAGTCTTTGTCTTTACCCCTAAATCAGCCTGAAATCAGGTGTTAAACATTATTGTACTGACAACAATAAGGTTGCATTTGGAACGGAGACAAAGACTGAGACTGAGACTAAATTAAGTCTCTGTATTATGTTTGGTGTAAAGTGTATAGTACTGAGTTATATCTTATTATCCTATTTGGTTCAAGATAAATATGGAGATGCAACAAGAATATTTACTAAAATACCCTTTGTTATTAAAGAAAATGTTGTTAAAGTCAGTCCCCGTCCCTATAAATTTCAGTCCCTTGTGTCCCACTTTTTGGAGGTACTAAAGGGACTGAAATTTCATGTCTGTCTCTAGCTACCAAACACAATTCTGAGTCCCCCAGTCCCAGTCCCAGTTCCAATATCTGAAAATAAACACTACCTAACATACTGAAGCATAAACCCATCCCACATATGAAAGACATGAACTAAAAAGTAAAACATCAGGGAGGATAGTAGAGACTGGATGAAGAATAAAGTATCCAGTATTATCAAGTTAAGGAAGCATTAAGGTCAAACAAAAAAAGAAATGTGTATAGTTCAATTATATTGTTGAGTGTTCACAAAGAAGTGATCCATAAAACATGGGAAACAGGAAGTTATCCATTTACATGCATGAGCTAGAACGAATGCTTTGTAGGGTATGATAAATATCACAACAATATCAAACCAACCTTTACATCTGTTGACTCAGACCTCCGTATTGATTGATCAACTGTAGAAACCAACAATGCAGACAACTGCTTGGATGTAACTCCCTCATCAGCAATAGTTCCAGGCAAATTGAGCTGAGAGGATAAACAAACACGAAGAAATTTTAGAGCCTGCTTCCGGAAGAAAGCATCCATACCACAATTCCTATTCATTACAGCTTCCACAGCAAGATTTATGCAACGATCAAGTGGCACCAAGAATGGTGTTGCAGGCTCAAACGTCAGAATTAGACGGACCCCATGCTCAGGGTTCTCTTTACACTCGAGTGCCAGCGGCTCTTTGAGGAAGCGTCTGTTTCGGCCACCTAACTTGCCAAGAAGTTGCAATGCTTTTGCACCCCAGGGATAGGGAGCTGGCCTTAGGTGAGACCACAAGGCCAGAATGATTTCGGACATGAAATTAGCCATACTAGGCTCAAGAAAGTCAGGATTTAAACTATCAACCCAAAATTCAAGTGTTCGCAATCCAAGACCCACTAGTTCATCGCTTCCCTTGAGACATAATACCAATGGCTTCATCAGACGAGGAAGATATGGTAACTGAGAACTCAACCGGGCAGGTAAGGTCATGCAGAGCTCCAATAAAAGATCTCTCATATCTTCCCCAGTTGGCCCTTCCAGCATAGCCAACAACATATTAAGGCAAGGCTGCAACATGGGGATCAGGTCCCGAAGCAAGAGTTCGAATTTGCACCCTGAAAGTGCCCTGAACATTGTACGAAGCAACTGAATGTAACCAAGAGGCCTTTCAACCTCAGTTGCATTTTTCATGCAAACATCCATTATAACAGGCACATGAGGCTGCAAAATCCGTTCAAAATCAGCAGGTGCTTTTGAAACAGCACCAAATATAAACCTAAAGAGATGTAAAACCAGTTTGGCTGCAGGTGAATCTGGGTGCTTCAACACATCAAGTTTACTGCTCACAAGGAAATTAACAAGCACATCAGCAAATGGACGGTACACTTTTACAGCTGCCAGAAGCGTTGAGAATATATGGACAAGTTGAGTGTTCGATATCATGCACTCAAAAAGCTCAGGCATACAGAGCGAGAACATATCCATAAGGTCTCGAGGTTCCATGATGGCTAAAATCTGAGAGAACAGATGAAGCATTTCCCTCTCCTCGTCCTTCTCCTTGAAAAGTGCTAAGCAATGTACACCACTTTTTAGAACACCAGAGGCTTTATAGACCTGCACAACACTAAGGTCAAGTACACCCCTTCAAATTAGGACAAAAACATTAGAGCTAATCAGCATATCTGCAGTACCTCATCTTCTCTCATGCCCCTTGATGCTTGGGGTGGTGATAAATTAGGTGCTGGTGGGACAAGCACCTGCAGTTTTCCATAAATATGCAAATTTTTTAACAATAAAAAATATTACACAGAAGGATATAGAGAAGGCCAATCCATAAATGGAAATTACTATGCCTATGATTCATTACCTGAGATCTCGGGGAATGTGCATGAGTAATGCTCCATATAATGGTCTTCATTCCTGAAGAAATAAAAAGCCTTTAAAATTTAATTGTATATAACAAAGGGTATACTAAACAATCTTAAAATTAGAAAAGGACGAGGGGCAATAAAACTATCCAGCATTATGCTCAATGTTATACCGGAGAGGTGAAGAAGAAGGGTTAAGGAAATAAATTACCCATCACTAATGTCTTAATGAGATGTTTGCAATCATTGACTTCCTTTGAATGCTCTACAGGGACCTGCAAATTCAAGACTGCCTGAAAAGAACACAGACCGCAAACAGAGTCAAGCCAAACAAAACTCCCATAACGGCAAAGATGGAAGTACTCAAAGTTTTATAACATTTTCTTACAAGTGAAAAATGCTTTTACTGTGCTAGTCAATAAAGTCCAGGGAACATTACTATTTGTTGTAATTGGTAAACATCAATTAGAACTATGCAACCAAGTTGTCAAAAAACAATTAAACTATATTAAGGACAGGTAAAACAACATTGGGAAACACTAAAGATTAAGTTACTAAAAAGTTTTTGGTCCTATAATAACCACATGAAAACACAGTAGCTTTAACAAATCAATTTGGATGCATGTATTATGAAAGCACAGTAGCTTTAAATCCTTCCCTTTACTTCATAGAACAAGAATATAGTGTAAAGTGAGTGGATGCAAGAAGCGGTTAAGATATACTAAAACATCAGAGCTAAGAACATATAGGACCAGCAATTTCTCACATGATTTTTTTTTTGAGATAAAAAAAATTTCTCATCTCAATTGCTTGTTAGGAGGGAAATAATCACTAGCATACAAAACTTTGGCACTCTTTCTGTTTCATTTCTCTATGACTGAGTTATGTTTCTTTGTTCTTTCTTCCAAAATAGTGTAGTGTGAAGTTAAGAGAATAATGTTAGTCTGACACAAATTCAAATGTGAAGATATTACAAGCAGACAAATTCTCAAAGAAAATTCATCTCGACCTGTACAGGAAGTTCAAGCTTTGATCTCAGGGTAGTGCGATCCTTCCCTTCCTCGCCTTCCTCCAGAAGCTAAAAAATAAAATAAAATAAAAGCCAATCACCCAACACTGTTCCAGCCACTGAAATGTAAGTACTTGCACACACACATACACGTGTTATGCTCTGACAAAATGACAGACCCATCTCCAAAAAGTTTACCATCAACACATTACTAAAAGTATAAATAACCTGGGGTATTGTACGTTTGAAAGTACTGAATTTCCCAACAAAAGCATCCAGAATGCGACCCTACAAGATAAAACAATGCATGTCAATCCCAACTAGGGGAAAAATTACAAAATCAATTTGTCAAAATCTAGCAGAAATCATGTCACAGACCAGTAGGACCCTTGCTTCATCCGTAGACTGTTGATCAACCCCCTTCTCAAAAATTGGTTCCACCTAGATCATATGGATAGAGCAAAAATTGAGAACCGTTTGGGAATTTAATCAGCAAACAGAACAATTATCTACTATTTCTATCAGGAAAGAAAAGCAATTTTTTATTTAGGTTTTTATTTTGTTTTTTTTTTTTTTCGGGGGGGGGGGGGGGGGGGGGTTCTGCTGACCAAGACAGTTGAGATAACAAAAGGAAACAAAATGTACTCCAAAAAGAAAACCTTAAAAACAGATGTCACAAAGAATAGAGAAAAAAAAAATAAGAAATTGTACAACTAGAACCTTTGATCCCATGAGAAAGGACTAATCCAACCAAAGTCAACAAACAAAGCACCACATAAAATCCACATAAATAATTTTGTCCAACTACCCAAAGCTAATGAAACAAGAGTATTTTACATTTATAACAGCACCAATGAACGTCTCAACCAAGTTATATCTTATTTCTTTCCTACAAAAAAGCTTGATGTTAATAATCAACATGGGAAGGTTGGATAGGTTGGAGAATCAAAACACAGAATGAACCACCTATATTCTAGAGAAGAGTTTAAGATAAGCACCAGATTCAACATCAAGCGCGCACATGTGGTGTGGATACTCAATGATAATGAAGCATCATGCATATTACTTGAGAATAAGTAAATAATTCGCGACAACTGCAGCAATGCATAATTCAGATTAGTAAAGAGAACATATAATGAAAATTTCATCATCAGTGAAGGATATTTGCAACAACATAATATCAAAACTGTCACACGAGTCAAAAAAAGCTTCCAACTGAATTAAAGATTATAAAACCAATAAGATAAATTTGCAGGAAAATGTAAAGAAAATATATAAATTGAGGTCAAAGATAATAATGCTTTATGTTACTTTTAGAATCCTCGTCACCAACGCCTTTGTGCTGCATTCTTTTTTCACACCGAAAATTAAAGGTGAAGAGCATTTCTAAATTTATATATCAGACTATCAGTATAACTTTCGTGTTTTGGTTTCATACTTAGTATTATTATGAAGAATATATCATTTTAGATAAGTTCAATCTGAGATATGATGAGATAAAAGAAAAAGCATACCTGTGATAAGGAGAGATCCTGCCGAACATGATGCACAATCTCTGCCAGAAGACTATAAGCCAACGGCCTCAATGTCTCAAAGCATGCTCTCCCAGTGCCAACCAAAACCCTAAAGAGTTTGAATAACCATAAGAAAACATTCTAACCCGGAGGACACAAATCTTGAAGCATAAATAAACTACACAAAACATACATTACTACACAACTTGCCCTAGTTATAAGTTATGACCCCAAACAAACTTGCCAGATGAGTTCCCAATACGAAGATAGTTCATGGAGCTTAACTGTTCATTAGTTCTTTCCTAACAAACATATGTCATGATCGTGATAGATAAATTTATTACTATTGAGGAATAATAACCAATATGTGGTATACACATTAAGAAACTGCACACATCTAGTGATCATCTGTACTTCATGAAATATTACTCACAAGAATCCCACTTTTGGAATTATCTACAGATATCTCCAGCTCAATACATGAATAGATACTAATGTTACCTTTCTTCCAGTAGAGTGTCAATCAAAGGAAATAAACCCCTCCTGAAATCAGTTCCGAGGACATGTTTCAGGGATATTAACAACTCCTGCATCCAACAATTTTGGGTTTAGAACAAAGAAAGAGAAACTCAATAGAAGAAAGGCAAAACAACCCAAGAAAATTACCTTTCTAATAGATACTGAATCAGAACATGTTACAAGCAAACTCACAATGCTTTTACATATGTTTTCTTCATGCGGCCTTATATAATCAGCATAGCTTTTTAACAGATAAGTTAAAAAAGAAACTGTCTGCAATAACAAGAAATGAAACTATTAATCATGGTAAGTAGGATAACAGTTAGAAGAATAATTAAGGAAATGAATAGAACTTCAATATAAACGTGGTCTTGACATTATTTACCCAATATGTTCTATGATACAAGTGGAAATCTAAATTTCCTTGTTACTATAACTATGTGTGCTAAAAGTATGAGATGCTGGCAATTCAAAATACTAAGGTATTGAGACTGGGATTGGAACTGGGACTCAGTATTGTGTTTGGTGGCCAGAGAGATAGGAACTAAAATTTCAGTTCTAGAATATAAAACTGCAGTCCCTTCACTACCTCCAAAAAGAAAGGACACGAGAATTTCTGGGAACGGGAACTAAAATTTTAATAATACAAAGATTTAATTTAGTCTCTGTCTGTCTTTTAATCTTGTCTCCGAGTCTCAATCTCCAAGTCTCTTTTACAAACGCTGCCTAATAGTTGCCATGATTTAAAACTGTGACGCGAACTCTCCTATATATCTCACTAACCATGGCCAGATGCATTGTGAGAAATTTCAATTAATGAAATATTACAAATTTCCATCTAATGAAAAAACACCTCATTTAAACTCTTGTCCAGTATTTAGCCAACCTTAAGATTTTCACAACAAGCACTTACCTTAACTTGTGCACCCTTGAGTTCAATGAAATGAGTTTTCAAATGGGGAGGAACCCTATCAGGGCCCTGAACTGATATAGCAGTAACCATCAACGGCAATAACTGAGGGATGTTAGCTTGAACAAGACGGCTATACAATTGAAACAGAAACATCACAACCAGCGGACTCTCCGTTACTATCTTGAAGGAACGAGTACTCGGATTAAGCTGCGAACCAGTGGCAGTGGCACTGGAACCGCCTATGCCCTGATCTGAAAGTGAAGTCTCCATGGGCTTGACCTCTTCCCCAGTCATTGCCATGTTGTCAAAGAAATGACTAACAGTTAATTTAAAATTCTGGTATATCTTACAAACGAAGTCAAGAAATGGTTGCACTTCATGTTCAAGAGTTGGCCTAAAGTTCCTCAAAAGGTCAAAGATTATACGGATACAAATCAATCCATTTTCTTCATTATCGGTCGTAAGCACTTGCATAGCAACCTTCAAGAGGTCCTGTACAAACGGTCGTAGAACTTCGCTGTGTGGCAGTCTATTCAATATCTCAACCACAATGTTTCTAAGCTTGTGCTCGGGATTGTCAACAAATTGCGGCTTAGTAACTTGCAGAAGTATCGCAGAAAACGCCCTGAAGTAACACTTGAGAAAATTCAAGTACTCAGCGGTATGAGCAATCTCAAGACTATCCCTAACCTCCATCACCATATTCAACCTTGTCTGAATCGCTATTTTCGCCCCCAAAATAAAAAATAAACAAAAAAAAATACTTTAGCGATTTCTATAGGCAATTAAACAGTAATAAAAACGAAATAAGAGAGATGAGAAATAGATAAACATACGGAGGTCAGGCTCGACGAGGTGACGGGAATGTTGCTCGAAATTCTGAACGGGACTCATTTTGGAGGGTTTAGGAGTGAAACAACAAATGAGAAGGGGCTAAAACCCTAGGCTAATAGGTTGACTGAAGAATTCGGATTCAGGTTAGTCTATGGTGTGATTCTAGGGTTCAAAGGGAATTTGCGCAAGTGGCAGTGACAGAGCACCATGCACTATGAAGTTGAGCTGAGAGCAACGGAGATTGTGATTCTCGTTCTCGCTAGAAGAAGAAGAAGAAGAAGAACAATGATGTGTGTGGGGTTAGAATGTATAAATGGAAATTAGGGCTTAAGAGAAAAACGCAGAGATTAAAATAGGGGCTGTGTTTGATTTTCCCTCCTCTTTTGCGTTCTTGTTATCGTTCTCGAGTGTTCAAGGGGGAAAAGTGGGTAACTCCACTCGGCACCACCGAGATTTGCACAATTCATGTCATTTTTGTATTAAGCAGCAAGTAAGAATGAATATGACAATTATATGAATCATCGTCCAAATTATATACGAGAAATACAAATTTTGTTATCTTTATAAAATATATATATCTGATTTATAAGTTTTAGATTTTGAGGAGAAAAAAATAATTTGGATAATTTTTATTCTAGTTTGTTATTTTCTTTTCGTTTTTATAAGATATTGTTATAAAATTTAATGTTAATGTATTGTTTATGTAAAATAATTTTATACATATATTTAATTATGTAACGTCACATTAACAAAAAAAATTATTTTTTATATTAATTACGTAAATAATCATCTAAAAAATAGATATAATTATATAATTATATAAAATATTTATGTTGTTTATATATCAAAATTAAACTTAATACTTGTTATAATATTATTGATTATTTAAAATTTAATATTAAAATTTGTTATGTATTATCTTTTTAATTTATAAAATCACAAATCTAGTTTAATCCAATCTAAATTATTTTAAATTAAATTGAATTGAATCGAATTTTTAAAAATAACATTCAATTTATTGCACTATAAATAAAATTAATATTAAGATCAAATAAATTTTTAACTCAAAATTAATTTAAACTTACCGCAGTGAGCAAATATCTCTAAGTATAAGTATTCATCCGCGTGCGAGTCTGTGGAGTGTTAACTCGCTACTTGACTTTCTTTCTTTTTTTAAGTAAAAAGCTCAACACAATAAAGTGGAACAAACAGATACAAGTAAACTAAAAATAAGAAGAACCTAAATAACACGAGTACATTCCCATGTCATCTCTGACATGGCCATCAACAACAAAAGTGATTCACTTCTTTCTATCCGTACACACTGGTCGAAGTCAAGTTGATGATCTCTTCAACATCTTTGCTTGTGTTCTGGAAAATCCTCATGTTCCTTTCCAGCCAAATATTTCAAATGATCGCATAGAAGCATCTCAAACGTTATTCACGATCTTCCTTGTTCCTCGGTTCTTCTGTCAAACTTAGAAAGTGCTAATTCACTGTACCCGGATATGGCCATTGTCGGCCAAAACCTGAAATCCAAGCCTTCCATACCTGCCAAGCAAACGCACAGTCTAGAAACAAGTAGTGCACCTATTCCACCTCTTTATTACAAAGGACACATATAATATCTCTCTAACCGATAATTCCAAACCGGCTCAATCTTTCCTTTGTATTCACCCTGCCTATCAAGACAAACCAGACAAACAACTCCACTCTTGGTGGAACTAAACCTTTCCAAACAGACCGAGTGAAACTGTAACTGGTTACTTCCTCTGGAATCATTTCTCCTACAACACCTGCACAAAAGAGTTAGTTGAAAAAATCCCTCGCCTATCATATTTCCACACCACTCTATCCTCTCTGCTATTTACTAATCTCATAGGTCTCAAAGTCTCATGTAGCTGACTCAGAAGTTCCAATTCCCATTGAAAAAGCTCCCGTCTCCATTGGAAGTTCCAAATCCACTCTAACTCATCCCAAAACCCGAAATCCCCTATAACAGATCCATACTGATTTGAAACAGAAAAAAGTCTCGGAAATCAATCCTTCATAGAGCCGCCCTGTATCCATACATCCTCCTAAAACCGAGTCCTACACCCATCACCAACTTCCATGGACAAGCCTGTAATCATCTTATTCCTTATATGCTGATTTGGGGTTTGTAACTGGCATATATCCTTCCAGGGGCCCCTCTAGTAGGCAACACTTAAGTTGACAATAGCTCATTGGGACTTAGATTATTGCAAGAACATACTACCTTCTTCCACAATGGGCACTCTTCTTTTGGAAACCGCCACCACCACTTAAATAACAGGGCTGTGTTCCTAATCATCGCATCATCAACTCCCAACCCGCCTAATATTTTTGGAGCCTGCACTACTTCCCACCTTACTAATGTCATACCATTCCTACCATCTTCCTTACTCCAGAGGAATCTTCGCTGCAAGGAGATTAATTTCTTAGCAACAGCTTTTGACATCTTGAACAAGCTCAAATAATACACTGGCAAACTATTCAACACTGATTTGATAAGTACCAGCTTTCCCGCTTTATTTAGCACCCTAGCTTTCCACATACTGAGTTTCTCCTCCACTTTTTCGATTATAGACTTTCAAGTCTTCACCAATCTCGGATTTGCTCCCAAGGATATCCCAAGGTACTTAACTGGAAGCGTGCCCCCTTACAACCCAACAAGTTACACATACTCCGGACCCACTGTTTATCACAATTAATTGGAATCAAGCTGGACTTATCAAAATTGATACTCAGCCCTAACATCAACTCAAAGCATCGCAGAAGTCACTTGTAATTCTTAATAGTTTCCTCTTCTGGTGGGCAGAATATAATGGTATCATCAGCAAACTGAATAGTTTCCTCTATGCTATCTCTTCCAACCAACAATGGTGATATCCGTCCATTCCTCACTGTCTCTCCAACCATACGATGCAGCACATCCACAACCAGTACAAATGAGAACAGAGAGAGTGGATCACCTTGTCGCATGCCTCATTCCATTTTGAACGGCTTAGATGGTGAATCGTTTATTAACACCGACATAGATGCAGTTGCAACACACTCCATAACCCACGCTCTCCATTTATGTCAAAACCCCATCTTTTGCAGTACTATGTCCACAAAGCTCCACTTAACTCTGTCGTATGCTTTTTGGAAGTCTAGCTTGATTATTGCGGCCACCGTTTTCCTCAGTTTAAGCCAGTTAACTGTTTCACACGCGGTAAGTGCTCCATCATGTATTTTCCTTCCTTTTACAAACGCACTTTGCGTCTCACCTACTAGCATTGGCATTACTGATCTCATCCTCCTAACTAGCACATTCGAGATAACCTTATATACATATCCCACCATACTAATAGGACGTAAGTCTTTGATCTCCTTCGCACCTATAAACTTAGGGGCTAGCGCCACCCAAGTGATGTTGGAGTCCACTGGTAACCTGGTTGTTTAAAAAAAAAACCATCATTGTTGCTGTGAATTCAAATCCAATCTCATCCCAGCATTTCTTCATGAAGTTCATATTGTACTCGTCACAACCTGGTGCCTTAGATGACTTACAGTCCACACAGCCTCTCTGATCTCCTCAGCTGATGGCAGTACTTCAAGAGTTACAGCATCCTCCTCACCTATCTTAAGCACCAGACCATCTCTGAAACCCACCACACGAGATACTTCCTGATGATATAAATCATTGTAGAATCCTCTGATAGCAATATTTATTCTAGCTTGATTCCTGACCAGTCTGCCGTTGATTACCAGTGTATAAATCATATTGTTCTGCCTTCTGACTGAAGCAATATTGTGGAAGTACCTTGTATTTTTGTCCATATCCTTCGCGTGCCGAGACCGAGACATCTATTTCCAGTGTACTTCTTTTCTCACATGCCATCTCTCATAACAAGTAACCAGCGCCTTTCTTCTAGCCTCCATCGTTTCATCATATACGCCATTGCTTACCATATCATCAATTCCCTTTATTTCTTCCTCAAACTTTATAATCTTCTTGTCCATCTCACTAAAATTAGCCTTATGCCATCTCCCCAACGGAACTTTCAGAGCCTTTAATTTATCTGTGAACTGTAACTCCCCCAATCCTCTCCATTCCTCCTTAACCAGCCTGAGGAATCCATCGTGTGTAAACCAATAATCAAGACTTCGAAACGGCCTCAGGCCTCCCCTTTGCTTTCTGTCCTCCACTATTATAGGGCAATGATCCGACAAACCCCTTGGTCCACCTCGTAGGCGCGCCTTTAAAAACTCTTCTAGCCATTCCAAGCTAACCAGAACTCTATCTATGCGACTACAAGATCGTCCTCAAAACCAAGTAAACTTACGGTCAGTGAGCGGCAAGTCCACTAAATTCATATCATGTAACCAACTCTTGAAGTCTTTCGCAGACCTAGGTAACCCAGCAGATCCTTTGCGTTCCTCCTCATGTATTTCATTAAAATCACCCATAAAACAACAAGGGACCTGGCATAACCCAGCTATATAGCTCAATTCCTCCCAGACACGGGCCTTCTTATATCTATGATGAGCACTGTAAACCAAAATAAACGCACAATTAAAATTACTCTTTAAACTTACTCCTTCAATACACAACCACCTTTCTCCCTTATAGCAGTTATTCATTTTAAATACCAATTCGTCCCATATTACTAATAGTCCACCCGATGCGCCATCAGAGCCTACATATTCCCAGCCAGGACCATCCTGTCCCCATATTCTTGTGACATCAAATCTCGTGACAACCTGTCTTTTAGTCTCAATCAAGCCTATCATATTTAACCCATGTTTATTCTTTAAGTCTTTTACCATTCTCAACTTTCCATCACCACATAACCCCCAAACATTCCAAGAACTAAATATCATTTAAATTTTTTTACACACCTGTTTTGTATGTTTAGACCTGCACCTTCCCATTTTCACCTTCTACTTAGCCACTTTTCTTTTGCGAGCTATCTCTTCGTTCTGCGTTTGGAGGATTGCCATGATGTCGTCTTCTTCATTGCATAATAGTGCTCCTGACTCTTTTGCCAACTCCCAAGCCCTTCTATTCTCTATCATTTGCTCCTCCACTTTTGAGTCACTGTCATCCGCGTCATTACCGACTTCCTCATGCCCCGCTCATCCCCCTCAATGCCACCCTCAGTGAGCCTATGGACCATCCTCGTACCACTTTGCGGTTTACATTGACCCCCAGCAGCTCCCCGTTCTAGCAGGCCAGCATTGTTCTCACTTGACCTTGTCTGTTCGAGCCCCCCTCCGTGCACCCACCGGTCAGTGTCACTTCTCTGTCCTTGACACATTCACAAGGCTTCCCATGTCGACCCACTGCCACCTCCTGCTGTTCCGCATTGCCACAATCCTCAACATTGACCACTGTTGCTGTGAGCCCAGCCCCTCCATCTACGTTGCTTTCCTGGTCGTCGACAGCATTGCACTTACCGGCTTGGAGGTGGAAGCCTTCATCGTGGATCAACCGGCTCCCCATACCCGAGCCAAAGCCATCCCCTCTGTGGCCAACCCCATCGAAGGCGACACCATCCCCCACGAGGGATACCCCTGCATAAGCGCTGCGTGTTCCCCTTCTACCCACTTCCACACGCTTGAGATATCCGCGCCCAGCCCCCTTACCTTGGACCCGACCCGAATCGTCCACCTCAGGACCAACAACCCCATCCACAATATCTGACTCAGTTGGGCCTAGCGTACCCGGTCCTCCTTCCTCATACTTGTTATAGTCGCTGGCCCAAGTCTTGCATAAGCAGACCCTATTTTCCTTTTCATTAATAGACTCCCTTCCCAGCCCAATGATTTCACATGTTACCGTTCTCTCAGGTCCTTCCTCAATACTCATAACGTACTTTCTCCCTAAATCAGGTACTTTGAGATTTTTTCCAGTGATTGCTTAATACGTTACTAACTCCCGGCGCTGAAGATGTGCACTGCTATTATTCCATTCATTCAAAATTATGTTTAAAATTACTAATCTGCCCTCGTCATCTTCCTCCCCCCGTGTTACCATCATCAACAAGTCTTCTTCCTGAGTTCCTTCGTGCAATGAACCCATTTCTGGCCGCTGCCTTATATCTGTACCTGAGATCGTGCTTATGTTACCGGGGTTCCACTGTACACCTGTTTCTTCACCCCTAAATTTCTCGGTGCACTGCAACTGACACGCCTCATGTCCAACCTCCTTCACCAGAACATCAAAGCCGCCTGTATCAATTGTGATATGTATCCACTCTTGGATCACATCCATCACACAGGTATCGATCTGCACGCGACCTACAGTAAACGAGTTACACAATTTCGTTTCTCTATCACATCCAACCACTTCACCCCATTGGCCTCTTATTGTTTTGAACGTGTTTACTGACCAAGCGTGTAATGGCATCCCAAAGCACTCTAGCCACACCTTTCGAGTTTCGCTATGTTCCGACTCCTCCCACCTTTACACGCTATGTAACTGTTGGAGTAGGCTATTCATGTGAAATGTGTATGCTTTTTCAGTGTGCACAACACTATCAAAAGTCAGAAGCGCTTTGTAGGCTCCCATTTCCCGAACCTGAATGACGTTAGGCAAGTTCTTCGCAATCCTTTCCTTTAAAGAGTTAAAGTTAATTGCCTTAGTCATGCCCCCTACGAGACTCCGTTGCAACCATTCCAAATTTTCTTTTGCCATTGGCTACTTCCACCTTCTTTGTCCATCCATTCCCATGTGGGTCTTTGTCAACTTCCTTCCGTCGTAATTCATGTCCAGGTGACTCAGAATCATGTTGTGCTACCTCTCTACGCAGCTGTCTCGTATGGAGGTGTCGCTTGTCATCATCTGTATGTCTACTGATTATGTTCGCTATTCCTGGCATTCTTCTGTACTTAACCTCCTCCATATCGACTACCTTGCTTCTTAGCCTCAGTCGGTTCATTTCTGCTATAGCATTCAATGCCCCTCCTTTCGTTGTGTACCATACGAACGCAAACATGTATATTTTTTTATTTTTTTGTTTCTAGGATAGATATATATCATTGATGTACCCTGTCCAGTTAAACAGTTGGAATAACTCTTTCTTCGAGACGTCCTCTGAAAGATTGCTCACAAAAACGGAAAAGGACTTATGCTCCAACCGCCGATACTCTTCTCAATTCCAAATCCTAGGATCCTTGTCATGTTCCTTACGTCTACCCCTCCCTATGTTTTCCACCCTCCCTCTCTCTCTTTGAGTCATACTCTCTTTTAACTCGCTACTTGATTATTGTTACCGCAAAATAATGGACAAATTAATCTCTATGTTATTTTGCAATTGTTAAAAGTATTGATATTTACATAACCTAATGTTATTATTTTAGATTTTTTATGAATTAAGTTATAAGTTTTGAAATTTTTTAAAGACGGACTTACTTATCATGAAAATTAAAATGTCTAAAATTATAATTCTATTAATATTTAAATATAAAAAATTAGGCATTTAAGTATATTTTGAACTAAAATTTTAATTATATTTTTACACGTTCATCTCTTTTTAATATGGGACTTTTTCTTCTTCTTCCTTCTCCTCCTCTTCTTATTCTTACGTTATTGTTATCATTATTATTATCGTCACTATCATTTTTTTGTGTATTTTTTGTCAATGTTATTATCATCGTCGTTGTTGATACTGTTGTTGTCGTCATTATTACTGTCACTGCTATCTTCTTCTTTTTTTTTATGTTGTTGTTTAACTTAATCTTTTCTTCTTTTTTTTTCTCCTGATCCTATTTTATTATTATTATTATCATCGTCATTCTCATCATTTTTTCTCCTAACCAATAAAATACACATAGCACCCAAATAATAAAATATAATGGACGCAAAATTTTTTATGTACAGCACAAAAAACTTAGTGCATAGCATAGAAATTTTGATGTATGTGTAGCACATAAATTTTTTAAAGATTACATATCTAGAATATTGACTCGCCCAACTAACAAAATATATTCATAACAAAAATTTGTGTGCTATGTGAAAAAATTTGTGTGCTATATGTAAAAATGTATATAATATACTAATAAAATACACACAACACATAAATTTTAGTATATAGTACAAAAATTTTAGCGCATAGATAAATTTAATGTACAGTATAAAAATTTGTAGAGAACTTTATATCTAAAACAACCCAACTAATAAATATATTCGCAGCAAAATTTTGTGTGCTACGTGTAAAGATTTGTGTGCCATATCGATATGTTTGTGTTATGTGCAAACTTTTTTGTGCTATGCTTTGAGAATTTGTGTGTTGCAGAAAGCGCGAAAAAAAAATAACGTATGCATGTGTTTTTTTCTGATGGATTTTATACCAATTTGATTAAATTTGGTTAGAGAAACACTTGTAGATATAGTATCACTCATTAAAATAATCAAGAAACAAGTGATTTAGGATATTACTCTAAAACCTTTTTAAGTTTTACTAACTAAAACAAAAAATTTTGACAGAAGACCAAAAGACGAGTGCTTTACAAAACAACAATAACATAACAATAGAAATAAAATTATAAATTAATTAAAAAAATAAATAATTTCTTTCTGAATTCATAACATGTTTACTAAATAATAATACATGAATAATATAAAAATTTATAACAAATTGAGCATATTATAAACAAAATTTTAAATATAATAATAAAATAATAATATTATAACACATTGTACGATTTGAATTAGATTAGATCAATTTTTAAAAGTTGATCTGAATCCGATTCAATCTATGCGGTTTGCTAAAAATAAAATTCAATTAAATTCAAGTTAATACGATATTTTCAGTTTGGATTAAATTAAATAAGCGATTTAGTTTAAATCAACTTAGATTTGAAAACTCATACTTATACTGTTACACACTAATGATAAAACTAACATGGAATTGTATTGTTTAATAAAAATAATTTAAAAATAATTAATTTAGTAATTAATTTTTTCGATGCTAAAGCTTTTTACTAAAAATACTTAAAGAATGATTTGGAATATTATTTAAAGTTTTATTTTGGCCACTAATAATATCTTTATATAAAGATTACATTGTGAATCCTTAAATAGTTTAATAAAATATATTTAATCAAATATAAAATCAATGTAATTTCATAAGAAAACATTATTATTATTATTATTATTATTATTATTATTATTATTATTATTATTATTATTTGGTGTGCCAAGTATTTCCATTCCAACATGCCAAAAACTAATTTATTAGAATAGTAAATTCTATTTAAGATTTGTCGCCAATGGGTTCAGAAAACATTATTATTGAAACATCTACTATAAAAACAATCCCCATGAGAAAGCCCAAAGCAGCCGATAAATTCGCTTTTTTTTTTGTCAGCACTACCATATGGTTAATTAGCTTAGCCCATATACAAATTACCACAAAAATTAGAAGATTAGCCCATAGCCCCATAGATGAAAGGATACAACATTACAAATCTCAGTATATTTCATTTAAGTAATCATGTTTGTTAAAATTTTCAAGTAGGTCTAACTAAAGGGCGTTAGTCACCTTATTTAAGCACCAATAAAATTTTTTGAATACACACGTATAGGGTCCAGTGGTCCACCATATAATATAATATAAGAACACATAAATAATGATACCACAGTACTTGTATAGTGTATCCAGTATAGTTGAGAAAGGAGACAAGTCCTAATCGATGCTGCTATATAGAGTGCTTTCAAATACTTCCATTTCAAATAGATTGAACTAACTAAATTATCAAGACCCTCCAACAACTCTTGTCAACTTCAATTAGCCAAATACCAGTGAAGTGAACGTAAAGAAAACAAGAAAATAAAACCCATGTATGTTTGATTATATTCTACCAAGTTTTTTTAAAGTTATGCCCAATTATTACAGCACCAATATCCATTATTAATCACATTATAAGAATTCCAACTCTCCCTATGGTTTCTATTTAATGGACCTCTTTCTACTGCCTTACCCTTAAGACATTGATTGATTCAGTACATTTTTCAAACCATAGTTTTTGGCAACTATATGTATATGAACATATTGTAATTATAAGTTAATTATCTTGCATAACCATACACAGATGGAGAGTTCTGAAGGAAAATTGGTGATCATAGGACGAGCGGAGATCGATACTCGAGCCCCTTTCAAGTCTGTCAAGGAAGCAGTTTCATTGTTCGGAGAGAAAGTACTAGTTGGAGAGATTTATGCCAACAAGCTCAAAGAGGTTCCACTTCAGTTTTTCTGTATATCAATGTATATATAGTAAGGTTTTAGAGTTAGTATTGTGTAGAGTTAATTAATGTTGTTAATTTTGTGGATGCATGCATGATTAAGATGAAAGTTGAAGGGAGTGAAACTGGGAATGCACAATCCAAAGTTGGAGCATTGACATCTGAGTTAGAAGAAACAAAGCAAAGCCTTGAGAAAGCCAGAGAAGAAGCTAACTCCATGGCTCAACGAATCAAGATGGTGCGAAAGGAGCTCGAGCATACCAAGAAAGAGCTAGAAGAAGCAAAGGTGAGGCTTCAACAAAAGGATTGTGATCCAGAGATTGAAGACCTTAAGTTCATCTCAAATGGAACAAACAATAACGTGGAGATCAAGGCACAAGTTCAAGCTGATGAGGAAGCAGCAGAGTTTCAGAAAAGAAGATATGTGAAATTTGCTAGTCCTCATGCACTGGCTCAAGTTATTCCCAATAGGGAACATGAAAAGATTCTTGAGAGACCCCCTTCAATCAAAAAGGGTAAGAAGAAGCCAATGATGCCTTTGTTAGGATGGTTTTTCTCTAAAAAGAAGGGAAGCCATGAACTTGATTCTCCAAGAGCCTAAGCACTAGCTTGCTTTCAGTTACTATGAATATTTCCTTATTCATAATGATGTGTGTTCTAATCTTCTGATTAGTCATAATTACTTGTAATTCATTATTATTCTCTGATTTCTCATATGTGTAAAAACAAGGAGGAGGAATCAATTAAGTGTCCTCTCTCAATTTTGTTACTTTTGTGACTTGTATTTGCCAATGCTTAATGCCTCATTAGCAAGGGATAGAGGTTTCTGGAAGTGTATGAAATCATGATTATAATATAGACACAATAAATAAAGCACTTCTCTCTAATCCTTTCCACTCTTTTTAAAAGATTTCTCAACTACTGATGATATATTACTTTTATTATACTCACAATCATTAAAGAATCTCACTTTAGACATAATATATAATAAAATTCAATGACATTGTTTAATTCATATAGTCAACTCTAACCAATAAAATAAAACTTTATTGTTGCCGTTGTATATACACAATCAATAAAAAAACTAAAATAAAAGTTTAAATTAGTATTATATCATATTTTAAAAGTCTTTTTATCGGCATAGTTATATTTATGTAGTGTTTGATAAACAAATGAATAATTTCTCAAGAATAATTACTCACATAATCATATAGGGAACATAAAATAAAATTTTTTTCTTATTCTTAGTGGCATAAGATGAGATACAATAACATTTATTCTTGGTCTACTTTATATGTCAAAGTCATGCTTAAGATATCTTAGTACTTATTAAAAGTGTGTGCGGACAAAAATAATCCTAAAATGTTATCGATAAAAAAGTCACTAAATAATTTTAAAATTTGACAAACATATCTATCATTTCGTCCAAAAATTAGATGATCTAGAGCTTATTTTCGATGAGCATAATGCTGAGGTAGCCCAAAAATTAGATGATCTAGAGCTTATTTTCGATGAACATAATGCTGAGGTAGCCCAAAAATTAGATGATCTAGCTGACTCTAAAGCTAAATTACTAATCCGGCCATCGGAATTGAACATTGATTAAATTAATTTATAATGCTAGATGAGTAATTTACCTTCAAAGCTAGACAAATTTTCCAAATCCGGTGACCATCTCAACCGTATGCTTATCAAAAATGGACTCCGACAAAGTGATAGGTGCGTTCGTCAAATTTTAAAACCATTCAAGAGTTTTTTTTGTCAATAACATCTTTCAAAATCCTTTTTGTCAGTGTTTGAATCATTCGGATACCAAATTAGTAGTTAACTCTAATTTGAAAAGAATAAAACAATAAAATAAAATACAAAGTTGTGCACTTTGATCATAATATTACCTGAAAATATCTAGAGAGAATTGGTTACACCAAAATGAAGTCAACTTTAAGTGGACAAGCTTGTTAATAATCATAGTAATAGGAAATTTACATAGAAATCTAAGTTCAAGATAAAATATGAGGACATAGCCGTTAGTCTGGTACACATCACCACAAACCTAAGATTCCAATTTAGTGGTTTCTACATATAGAAATATTAGAGACAATCTACAAGGAAGGTCTTTGAAGTTGCTACCATATGCAAAAATATACATATCAATCACTAATCGTCCAACTTTACCCTAAAGAAGAGGCCACTAAGAATTTCAGAAGAGAAAACCATATTATGATTCATAAGTTGATGGTGGTTTCGACAGCTGAGGCATCCCTTCCACCAAACTCAATTGTCGTCGCAGTTTAACAATGTGAGCTTGAACCTAGGACAGTGCATAATACAGTCAGCATAATGCATATGACATTGGGAAAGGATTAAAAAAAATACTTCAACCAGTAAGCCTTATTTTTTAAAAAAATTACCATATAATATGTTTCAAGTTTCAACATGCAAGCAAAGATAAAATGTAACTAGTGCGAGTGCACAATAAATTACAACTAGACTATGAGCAAAGAGGGAATTAATCTGTTGTATTTAATTCAAGATTCTAATCCCCATAACTGCATATAATTATGCTTCGTTAGAGAGGGAAGCATCCCCACAAAATTAATGCAGAACAAATGTCATCAATAAATCTAACTACTACTTTGACAGGAAGGGGAACAGAGCAAAAGCGGATGCAACCTGTTGGCGAGCTGCTGCGAGTTTTAAGAGCTCATCAGCCTCCGAGAAGTTCAAGAACCACTGGGTTAGAGGATGATCTTTGGTGTCACCTCTCTCCTTTCCATTCCCAGTTTCAATTGGTACTGCATAAGCCAAAATAATCGATACATTTAAAGGATTCTTCATAAAGAGTGCGGAATGAAAAAGAACATTTGAAAGAACTCACCTGGGCTAGGCAAATTCAAACCAGCAGGAAGCCTAGGCACAACAACAGCAGGATGATTCTGCACACGCGCCAGAAAACCCTCAGACGGTTCAGGAAATACAATCTCATCGTAAGATTCAACAACAACAGGTTTCTTTGTTGACTGAGGACCAGATTCCTCTTCTGGATACAATTTCAAATGGTGATACCTACAAGCACAAAATCCAGTACCATTCATAACTAATAAAAATAAATAAATGAAAATTGGTTCCTCAACTCTAAAGTCTAAAGTCTAAACATAACAAATTCAAAACAAACATGAAGACAGCATAATAAGTAACTAAAACTCACAAATCCAGCTGTTTATCACAGACATCACTGTGGAAATGGAGGGTGATTGCTATTTCAAATTCACCCCAACCACATTCGGATAATTCGAAAGGCGGTGATTCAACTACTCTAGTAGGATTGTTAAAACTAGGATGCAGCTGAAACACAACACGCTTTATCACTGCTCCAAGATCTTCATTTGAAGCACCACGTACATACACAGTCCACTTATGAGATTGAGACCTAGCAGCATCCAAGGATTAGAGACACAAAGAAAATTGCAGAGAAAAAGAAGGGAAAAAAAAAAGGGGGGCACAATCATAGAATAGAACTCACTCGCTGGCCTTCCTACCCAGGTAGAATGCAGTAGTCCCATACACTATTGGGACACAGATTTCAACATCTTTGAGCCTCTTGTTCGCATTCTGAAACCAAAAATGAAAGCTTTGTCATTTCACACTCCAAAAAGGAATGTGAAAAATTACAATAATTGAACTTTACAAGCCCAGAAAACGGAACTCATAAAAATAAAGCAGCAAAGCAACAAGGTGGCACAGTAAGGGATTAAAACTGAAAAAACCTCAGTGATCAAAGCTAAGGACCCTAAAAAAATGATACCTTTTTGTCGGAATCCTCGGAAGATAGTGCAATTTTGAGTCGAGAAGGCTTAATAGGAGAGGCGCCATCATCAGGGTGGTGTTCACCTTGTCTTTTGAGGGGCAAAGGCTGAGACATTTGAAAAAAAAATAAAAATTTGCGCGGAAATTCAGAAACACGGAAAATAGGGGAGATTAGGGGTTTAGGGTTCTAGTTTTGAGTGAGGAAGGGAATTGAAGGCACAACCTTAGGCCTCAGTGCTCAGGCACTTGGGATTTTCTGCTGTGTTTCTTTGCTATCGTTTGATTCCTTGGCGGTTGTCCACACTTTAGTGCTTCCTATTTTTTTAATCAAAGTTAGTTAGAAATGCTTACATGACAAGCTCCGATATTATTTATGAGAATACATAAAATTCTTAAAAATAATATTTGTTTATCATCATTAAAAAAAGGAGATATTACTAGCTGCATACCTCGTATTGAGTTTATATTATTAACAAATAACAAATATAGTTTAAATTTTTCATCATTTCATTTCTGAGTAATTTGCTGCAAATTAGAAATGAATAAGACCTCAAACTGGTAAATTTAATGAAAGAACACCTTAGAACGTAGATCAGAGTTTAGAACCCATCTCAAAAGTTACGAAAGTGTGATTTTTTATTTTTAGAAGCACGATAAAATTCATAGCAAGATCTTAAAAAAAATCAAATTCAATAGATATATTTTGGATCAAAATTATGAATGTCCCCAACAAACTATAAATTTAAAAATAAGCTTTCTCACTCTATTATTGCAAGTAAAAAAACAATCATCAAATCGAAAAAAAAGCACCGTATCTGGCAAAAAGCACTTAGCACTTTGAATTTGTGAGTTATAAAAAGTAGATTTATAAAAACTAGTAACTTTTAAAATTAAATTATAACTTTTTAAAAAGTTGTTTAAGTGTTTATAGAAATATTTTAAAAAATAATTTTTTTTATAATAAAAAATTTTTTATTATATTTTTTTATAAAATAAATACTTTTAAAACTAAAAAATCAAATACAAAATAACTTATTTATAAACTACTTTTAATATAAGCATTTATTGTTTAAAATATTTTTCAAAAGGAATTTAATTAATCTATTTACCAAACTAATCCTTATACTTGTTACACATTTTAAAGAATTAAGTTTCTATAAAAGAAGAAATGGTTTTCAATGTCATATTGGCAAGTTCACACTATATATAAATAAAGAAAAATGGATTCTCTCCATTTTTTTTGTCATTGGAGAGAATAAAGTGTAATCTCTCACCTTTAATTCTACAAGTGGGACCAAAAATAAATGAGAGAGAGAATGCAATGAAAGGTGAGA
The DNA here is from genome assembly GCF_014773155.1 of Arachis stenosperma. NCBI lineage: Eukaryota > Viridiplantae > Streptophyta > Magnoliopsida > Fabales > Fabaceae > Arachis > Arachis stenosperma. The sequence continues at coordinate 14,048,828 of NC_080381.1, read as the reverse complement.
TCTTCCACTTAATACCATTCAATTTTTTTTTACACTAGAGAGGATCCACTCCCATAAATAAAGAGTTTACCTATTATTCAAATTAGTCCTCGAATATTTTTTTAGTTATATAATCATATTAATTCTTGAAAGATAAAATATAAGTCAAATATGTTTAATTAGATAATGACGTATCACGTTAATTGTTTCGTGGCATGCTATAGTGGTAGGCTAATATCATGTATCACAAGATGATTGGTTGACATGTCAAGTCAATAACACCTAACACGCCACATGTCACTTGACATGTAAAAAAGTTATTTATAATCAAAATAGTCTCTGAAAGTTCATATGTAAGTCATTTTCTTTCTTAAAATTTAAAAAATTAATCAAATTAGTTCTTATATAAATTTTTTTTATTTTTTCTTCATAATATTAAATTTAAAATATTCTTTGATAGTACTAATTTTAATATTAATTTTTAGATCTTAATAAACAAAATTCTCTTTAAATAAAATAATAAAAATAATTAAATTATTATAAAATTATTTTGTCATTTATATTTAAAATTTTATATTTTTAAATTATAATTTTTTTATAGTAAAATTTTTTATTTAAACAAATTTATCAAATTATTGTTGATTATATATTTAAAAATTTAATATTTTAAATCTCACTAAATAATATAGTAGTCATTTTAAAATTTAAATCTTTTAAAATTATCATTTTTATTATTGTTTAATTTATATAATAAAATTTAATAATTAAAAAATCAATTTGTAGTATCACTTGTTGAATCTTAATATTTTAATATAATTTTTTAAAAATAACTACCATATTTATTTAGTGAGATCTAAAATATTAAAATATTAAAATATTTAAAATAATTTCTATATTTATTTAGTGAAGTCCAAAATATTTAATAAAATAAATATTATATTTAACTAGTTTTAATATTTTAAATTTTACGGAATAAATATAGGGATAAAAAACTCAAATAAACCAAGTTGAGAAGTTTATTATCCAAATCAGCCAAAACAAAAAATTTTTCAGCAATCCACCAATGACCATTTAAATATAATTCGAATCAATATGATTCGAACTATAAATGCATGTAATTCGAAACAACTTGCTTTAAATTATGTTTGAATGGATATGCATGTGATTCAAATCAAGTAGAATCGAATTAGAGAAAGGTAAATCGAATTGACTCGATTCGAATTAGTAGGCTCACGTGACTCTATGGAGTTCGAATCATATTAATTCGAATTATTCAATGTTGGTGACACTAGGTAGATCGAATTAAGTTGATTCGAATTACTAGTGAGTTGCCTATATAGTGTTACGTTAGTTAGATATATATCCATTTTTTTTTTTTTTTCACATTCTTACTTGGATAGTTGGATATATATCTTATAGTTGATACAAAAGATATTTACGGTATAATTTTATTTTTCTAAAAATATTATATATATATATATATATATATATATATATATATATATATATATATATATATTTTGATGATTACACAATTTTAGAAATATTTAAAAAGTATTATTAAAATTAAAATTATATTTTTTATTATTTGACAATAAAATTAAAAATTAAAAATTAGGGATTAATATTGCTAGGTAGCCAGTAGTTGTGATGGCAAATTTGTACCCTAACAAAAATATTAAGGATTAATATTGCTAGGTAGACAAAAAAAAACAGGCAAAACTTGCCTTATTTAGCATTAATTATATAAATTTGGTTACAGAATATTTCATTAACAAAATTAACTATTAGGAGTTAATTTGGTTACAGAATTTCTTATTTAACTCCTAATAGTTAATTTTGTTAATGAAATATTCTATAACCAAATTTATATAATTAATGCTAAATAAGACAAGTTCTGGCTATTTTTTTTTGTCTACCTAACAATATTAATCCCTAATATTTTTGTTAGGGTACAAATTTGCCACCACAACTACTGGCTACCTAACAATATTAATCCCTAATTTTTAATTTTTAATTTTATTGTCAAATAATAAAAAATATAATTTTAATTTTAATAATACTTTTTAAATATTTCTAAAATTGTGTAATCATCAATATATATATATATATATATATATATATATATATATATATATATATATATAATATTTTTAGAAAAATAAAATTATACAGTAAATATCTTTTGTATCAACTATAAGATATATATCCAACTATCCAAGTAAGAATGTGAAAAATAAAATTTGATATATATCCAACTAACGTAGCATTATATAGGCAACTCACTAGTAATTCGAATCAACTTAATTCGAACTACTTAGTGTCACTAACATTGAATAATTTGATTCGAACTCCATAGAGTCACGTGAGCCTACTAATTTGAATCGAGTCAATTCGATTTATCCTTCTCTAATTCGATTATACTTGATTCGAATTACATGCATATTCATTCAAACGTAATTCGAAGAAGTTGTTTCGAATTACATGCATTTGTAATTCGAATCATATTGATTTGAATTATATATAAATGGCCATTGGTGGATTGCTGAAATAATTTTTGTTTTGGCTGATTTAGGTAATAAACTTCTCAACGTGGTTTATTTGGGTTTTTTATCCTAAATATAGTAAATAACTACCTTACTTTTCTCTTCTTCTGTCTCCTAGCACTATTCATATCGCCACTAACACCACAATCTCATCCCTTGCCAGTAACCACTCTTCGATAGCCACCATTCAGCAACCACCAGCCTCCAGCCAGCAACCGCCCTCCAACAACCACTATGGGGTGTTCTTTCGCTGGCAGCCACTCTTCAATAGCAACCTGTCAAAAAATAAAATAAAATTACAATTTCGTTATACATTTCAAACTCTAAACTCAATCACGTTCGGAAATTTTCAAACAATCCAAATAAACATCTGAGACCTAATAGAAGAAAAACATCCAAAACCTAAAACAATTCAAAAGTAGGATTTCTTGGTTAAAACATCTTAAACTAAAAATCCTAAATTAAAAAAGAAAAAAAGAACAACTGAAGCTCCATATAGTGCTACATCCAAAAAACCATCTAATCAAATATCCAAAACTCACCATAATCGAACGTCCAAAATTAAAAATTCCTAAACCTAACACACATTTCTACTTCTATAATAAACAAAATGTGAATCAAACAAGAACCATTCTTAGCATAGAACGGATTATAGTTTCTAGTGTATTTTACCATCTCTGATTCACAGCTACTTGTGAAGGTGGCCAATTTTATTAAAGCCGAAACAATTGAAAACAGGATATTGAAATCGATTTTTAGCATAGAATTAGAACTCAAAGAAGTGAACGTCACGTTCAAGCAGAAGAGGGGGCATAAAAAGCTTCTTTCTCCGGGAGCTAAACCCACAAAGATTTTGTCTATCTAAATATACAAATAACAACAAAATAACTATTTCGTGAAGGACTCGTTACAAGTTACAACACACTAAAAAGACCACCAAAATGGGGATTTGAAAAATAAGAACGTGCGTTTGCTAATGTGGATGAACTTAATTCATCAAGTAATTTATATATTAAGACATAAGACCACGCATGCTGTGAAGATAAATAACTTCTTGGCCTCTCCTCAAATATTAATGATAGAGAGTTAGAGACTATCACGTTCAAAGCATCTTTGTCCATGTGCCCAAAAATGGAAAAATGGCAATAAGTAATCGCAACAGCAGCGGCGTGTCGCTTTTTACTTCTCTCCTACTCAGCCTGCCGGCTTCTGTTCGCGTGCTTCTTGACCCATCCATCATAGGAGATGAGCTTGTTGATCTAGATCTTTCTAAGTCATCCCACCCCCTAAAGCTTTGCGATTCTCGGTTCCCACTATCAGCAGCTGAACTATTATTGTCCTCAACAACCCATGATTGGTAGCCTGTCCTCCCCGTTCTCGTTCTCGAGTTTTCTTCTGCTTCTTCATCAACTGTGGTGCCATTCATCCCACGGGGTTTCCTCCTTGTCCTATACTTGCGTTTCGGTTTGTTCTCCGGCTGTCCCCATAGTTTCTCAAATGCTAATTGAAGTGCTGACTGACCAAGAGGAAGTGCTAATGCCATCAGGAAAGCTTTTGGACCAGTAGATAGCAAAAATGATACTATGATGAAAGGGAGTGCCCAACCATAGGATTTAAAAACCTGCAGTGAGAAAAAAGAAATACATTGCAGCACCTTGCATAAAAAAAATTGTTCAATGCATTATGAAACACAAACAATGTGATGTATGGTTTCGGTAACAATGCTAGACCATACAAATCGATAGATCCCCAAAAATAATATATAAAAAAAGGACAATCCGGTATACAAGCATCACGCAGAGTCCGGAAAAGGGATGCACCCAAAAGGAGTAATATACGCAACCTAATCTGATAATTATATCAGTGGCTGCTTCCACGACTTGAATCCGTGACCTTGAGATCACATGGAGACAACTCAACTGTGCTCCAAGGCTCCCCTTCATCCCCAATAATAACATAAAAAAAAATTCCTAGTTTCATAATTCATAATAGTACAAGGATTTTTGTGAGCATAAGAATTCCTTGACAAAAGACATAATGATGACCAATATTCAAAAAGCAGAGTAAACTACAGCAATCATAAACTGATAACAGTAGGCAACAGTTATTTTCAAAGAGCCACCATGCAAATCTTTAACCAGCATTGTTATGGATAATGAAAGCAGCAATAGCTCATTTTCTTTCTGATTTTCACTCTCATACCAGACAGACTGAATATAGAAAATGAAAATGAGGGAGAAGATATTATATTGAGTTCAATGACAAACCCTTCAAATTAGGATTAAGACAGGTTGTGCTGCCAATGCTTTGGATGTGTTATGAGCTTCTAAGATAAAAAAAAGTTGTAGGTTCCAGTACACCGACTCCATTCTGGGTTCCATTTACCAAGGGATTTTAATTAAAATCTCTGAATGATAGCCTACTTAATCCTAGAGAAACAAATCTGAGTTCAAAATTCCATTCTTACTAAATTCATCTCGCTTAGTTCATGTCATAAATCCTTCAGGAACTGCAGAGATTTGAATAAACAAATCTTGAAAGATCAGTTTTTTCCATGTTTTAAAACCAACCTTTTTTTTACTAAATTAAACAAAGATGAAAGATCAATATAATTATTATTTTTTCTATTAAAAAAAATAGGTATTCATTAATATGAATAAAATTGCAAATAGGACTACTTAGGCCTACAACAATAATAGAAATAGTACTTTCCAACAAAACTAGATTATAACCAACATTCAAGATCATAATTCTGAGAGAAGAAAACTAGAGAACATAAAGCTAGTACTAGAAATACAGAAGCTTTTTTCAATATAATCTATTAGAATTGTTTTCATTAATTGTACTATATAAGTGTAGAAGCTTTTTTTTGAATAAAAATATATGAATGAAACTGGCTTTCAAGGAAAATTTTCTCAGCATATGAACTACTTACCATATCAGCTTCTCACTTGAAACATATTAAACAATCAATTATTAAAATATTAGTCGGTTCTTAACCGCATGCCAATATATTTCCATTTTACAAAACAATCTTAAATAATTCAATTTTCTACTTTTTATTTTTTTGGTTGTTCACGGTAACAGTCCGATAGGTCAATGATTAATCGGTTGTATATCGGAGCTATATTTAAGAATTTGTCACCGGCCAATAGATCACTGCATATACAATACGGAATTTGAACCTCCGGCTTTTGTTTAACAAACAGGTGAACTAACTGCTCTACAACTCCAAAATTTTGGTTATTCAATTTCCTATTTGTTACAGTATTATTTGGCACTTCAACAATCAATAATTACTACACATGTTTAACGTCAAAAAATAACATCAAAGGCAATATAATTTGATAGTTTCAAAAAATACTGTAACACTAAAAAATTTAACTCATAAAAATAAACGGCATAATTCCAAAGAAAACAGTAAAAATTGATTTACCTGGAAAATCCAAATACTATCAATGACTTCTTCCCAAACCCCACCGCTGCTTCCTTCGTCAATATCGGGAGGCTCGTCGGACCACCACCGCCTCTTGCTCCAGTACTCTCGCTCCCGCCGTTGTTGTTGCTGCTGCTCATCAGGTTCGGTTCTTCTGTTGAAGTTTCGTCGGCGAAACGGTTCGGCATTGGAATCCCACCGGCGGAAGTTGTTGTTGTTGTTGGAGCAAGAAACGCGAGAGTGGGAATAGGGTTTTGGGTGATGGGGTCGCCATGGAGAAGGGTGAGAATCGAATATGGAGAAGGGCTGTATGGTGTGACAGTGGTGAAGGATTTCCATTTGCCACTTCTTCATTATCTTTCTCAATCTTTATTTATTTATTTATTTATTTATTTTTGGTGACCATTTATTTATTTATTTGTTTACTTATTATTAAGGGTTAACTACCAAAAACGCCCCCGAATTATTCAAACGCTGACAAAAATGCACCCAAATTTTACTATCGACAAAAATACATTTAAATAATTTAAAAATACAACAAAAATACCCAACAGTAAATATATATTTTTAAAAAATACCTTAGAGATTGAATTTTGACTCAATTTTTTGCAAGCATGATTAGAAAAATGAGATATTATTATTCTTAAAATTTGGTAATTTTTTGCTAAATATATATTTTTTTGTGAGTTTTTAAAAGTATTATTGGTTATTAACAAAAAAATTACAAAAAAATTATATACTTAACAAAAAATCACCAAATTTTAAAGATAATAATATCTTATTTTTCTAATTATGCTTCCAAAAAATCGCATCAAAATTCAATCTCTAATGTATTTTTTGAGAAATACATATTTAATGTTAGATAATCTTGCAAAAAACTAACATTAAATATGTATTTCTCAAAAATACATTAGAAATTGAATTTTGATGCTATTTTTTGCAAGTATGATTAGAAAAATGAGATATTATTATTCTTAAAATTTGGTGATTTTTTGTTAAGTATATTTTTTTGTGATTTTTAAAAGTATTATTAGTTGTTAACAAAAAAATTATAAAAAAATAATATACTTAATGAAAAATCACCAAATTTTAAGAATAATAATATCTCAATTTTATAATTATTCTTGCAAAAAATTGCATCAAAATTCAATCTCTAAGGCATTTTTTGAAAATATATATTTACTGTTGGGTATTTTTGTTGTGTTTTTAAATTATTTAAAGGTATTTTTGTCGATAGTAAAATCCGGGTGTATTTTTGTCAGCGTTTGAATAATTCGGGGACATTTTTGGTGGTTAACCGTATTATTAATTAATTTTTAAAAGGACTCTTACAAAATATTATTCACCATTATTAATTATTAAACTAGTAGTTACATGTATACTATTGAATAGGATTTAACAATAGGAGAAACTATTTTTTATTTGTTAAAAATTTTAAAATTATTTTTAATATTTTTTTATTTTATCTTTATATTTTATAGTTATCAAAACCAAACAACTAATAATTAAGTTGATCAGACTATTAGGCTCCGTTTGGTTGATGTATTTGATGAGACATAGACACAGAGACACAGACATTAAAGATATGGACATAAAATATTTGTGTCTATGTATTGTGTTTGGCAAAAATAAGAAATAAGACACATATATTTAAAAAAGACTAAATTACCCTTCATTCAACCACAAGTTTTACCACTATTACAATACACCTATTATCCCAAACAATGCATGCCATCACCATTAAATTTTTATTTCTTCTAATAAATTTTTATTTCTTCTAATACCATCTTAAATTATCATTTAAATATTAAATATATAATTGTTCTTGAAAAAAAATAGAAAATTAAAGTTTAAAATTTATCAAAGATTAATCAAAATTTAAATAAATAAAAAAAATTAAATGTACAAATTTTTTTTTTGAGAAAAATAGAAAAGTAAATTTAGTTGTAGAATCTAAAAGAGAAAGAGAAAAAAAAGATTTGGGAAGATAAGAAGACAAATTTTAAAAACTCAATAAGGGTAAAAGAGTAAAAAATTAGTGTCTCACAAGTTGTGTCTCAGTGTCTCACCAAATTGGAGGTACACAAATTTAGTGTCTCCGTGTTCATCCGTGTCCTCCCGTGTCCTTCGAAAATCTGTGTCTCACCAAACCAAACAGCAGACATGTGTCACCGTGTACCACTGTGTCTATGTCTTAGTGTCTGTGTCTCAGTAACCAAACGCTACCTTAGGTCATCAAATTGGTGAATGTTATAGTGCCTAAAAAGTGGTGTTTATTTATTAAAAAATGTTAAAAATTAATATTTAATTTAAAAGATATAAAAATAAATTATTTTTAAAAAATTAAAATTTATCACAAAAGATAAGTTAGACAAAAGTTAGACAACAATTAATAGACACATAAAATTGGCCCATCAAATTAATGGTTTAACCATTAGATTACACTGACTAATCAAGTTATAATTAAATAATTATATAAAATACTAATGAATTATAACTCAAATGACATAGTCTCTTTATACTAACTTAAAAGATCGCAGATTCAAATATCTTTAATAAAAATAAGAGAAAAAGACATATAGGTCCCTGACTTTTTAAATTTTTGACAAATACATCCTTAACAAAATTTAAATACAAAAAAGTCTCCTACTTTAACAAACGGAGGACAATTTAGTCCTTCCGTCTATTTGCCTCTCATACACCAAACAGAACTGGCTGACGTGGCTAAAATGGTATCCAAGTATCCGTTACGGTGCCACGCTGGAAGGGAAATAAAGTTCGAAGGACAAATAAGTCCTTGACGTCATTTTACAAATAAAGTTCAAAGGACAAATAGGTCCTTGAGAATTTTTTTTCCAAAATTAATAAACTTCTTTCCTAAATTTTTTCATCTACCTCTCTCCATTTTTATATTTCTCTCTACTATTTTTACTCTATATATAATTATATTTTATATTAGTAATTTGACAAATCAAAATATGTCATTCGATATTTTTTTACAATTAAAATATTTTAAATGTAAAAGTATACACATTAAATTATTTTAAATTTTAGATAATGAATGTTAAAATTAATTATTAATAAAAAATTAAAATTTTCATATAAAAATAATAACTAAAAATCTTATTATTTAATTTTTTATCTGCAGATATCTTGGTCTTCTTAGTCAGAAACTTTTGTCAACTTACGACTTTTTTGTAAAAGTAGTTTGATTTTATAAATCTTTTGTGTCATACATAATTTATACTGTTAGAATAAAGTGAACTATAATTTAAAAAAAAATATTCTCGTAATGTTATTATGGATAAAAATACTAGTTCTAATATAATATACAAATGCACTAATGCTAATTTAATACATGAATTATGCACAAATAAACTAATGCTAACTTGATGCTAAATGAACTGATGCTAACTAATGCCACTGGTATGATGAAAACTGAACTAATGCAATTTAACAAATTCTAATATAATACACAAATGCACTAAAACCATTGTTCTGAAAACCGAACCGGACCAACCGGTTCGACCGGATTAACCGGGAACCGGTCATTTGTCCGGTTCGGTTGCTGTGAAGAACCGTTCTGCAAAAAACTGGCTTAAAAACCGGTCAAACCGGCGATTAACTGGTGAACCGTCAGAACCGTTCGATTTTTTTCCGGTTCAATGATATATATATATATATATGTTAAAAAAATTTTTTTCGAAGGTTCAGAACCCTTACCCACCCTTGCCCCTTTCTCTTCTCTCTCTCTGGGCAAACCCAAACCCTAACGACGGTAGGAACCCAGCCCCATCCCATTGCCGAGCTCTTCTCTTCCGATAGACGGTGTTGTCGCTGCCGACAGAGACAGACTTGGGTGCCGTCTTCGCTCGTGGAAGGTCTGCTCGCTTCTCGATCCTCTTCTCCTCGACGTCGAGTGCTTGCTCGGAACTGTTGGCGACGTCGCGGCGAAGGCTTCTCCATCGTTGTCTCTGCTCGATTTGTTGGTGCTCATCTCTCTATTCGAGGCTCCAAGCTCTCTCTGTCTCTCTCTTTCTCACTGCGACGTGTCTCTCTGCTCGGCTGTGGAGTATTCACCGCGCCGTCACCTTCTTTCCTCCCTCGCCGCCGGTAAGCACTACTGCCTCAATTTATTTTTGGTTATTTTGTTAATTTTTATTTATTCTGATTTTTTAGTTGTTGGTCGTTGATATTTTTGATTATGCGTTGTTGATGAACATTGTTAATGCTAGAATTTTTTTCTGATTTGTTTATGTTAATTCTGAGTTGTTTATGCTGATTTTTCTGATTCTGAGTTAATTTTGGTTGCTGATTTTTGCTGAATCTAAATTGTTGATGGTGTTATGGTAAATTATTTTTCATCATTTCACATCTTTCAGGAGCACAAATTACATTTCTTTCTTGGACATTTTTTGTTCAAATTTTCAAATTCCAAGCAAGTTCCTTTGTACTGGGTTTGTCAAAGTTTCTAGTTGTTTTGTATTGAAAATTCCAAGTAAGTTCCTTTGTACTGGGTTTGTCAAAGTTTCTAGTTGTTTTGTATTGAAAATTCCAAGTAAGTTCCTTTGTACTGGGTTTGTCAAAGTTTCTAGTTTCAATGTTGGTGAAATTCTCAATGCAAGTGGATAATAATAATAACTCTTGCTTTATGATTATGAATATTAGTTTATTTGTTGTATTCTTTGTTTTTGTACTGATTTTCCAATTGATGTGGTTTGAAAATTTGTAGGAGAATGAGAAGGAGAAATCACAAGCAATTGCATTCAACAAATCTGATATTGCTATTGTAGAACATTATAATTTTTATTGTTAATTTTTTTTGTTCTATTGATATTTTTTATTTTTATAATTTTTATGAAATTGGAATAATTGTTTGTGGTTGAACATTATTTCTTTGTCATTTAAGGGCATTTTGATTTTTATTAGCTATAAAGATTGATGTTTAAAGTTATTTATGAACTTTTAATTATAAATTATGGATAATTTATTATGTAAAATTATAAAATTTTAAATTTAATTAGTTTAAAAATTACTAAATTTAAATATTTAAAATTATATATTAAATTTTTAATAATTTTATTTTATATTTAATTATACCGGTTGAACCCCGGTTGAACTCCGGTTGAACCTTTGAACCATTGAATCAGTCACTCGACTGGTTTAGTGACCGATTCGGTTCTTGCAACCTTGACTAAAACTGAACTAATGCAATTTAAAAAAAAAAATAGAAACAGAACAAGCTCAATTTTTGTAATTTTAATACAAATAATTTAAATTGCAGAATACAACAAGTTAACTAGATTTTAAAATATAAGCATAATTTTATAAACTAAATTCTCATAATAGAAACATAATAGAAGCATAATGGAAAAAAAAAATTCTCAAGGACCTATTTATCCTTCGAACTTAATTTGCAAAATGATGTCAAGGACTTATTTGTCCTTCGAACTTTATTCCCCTTCCAGCGTGGCACCGTAACGGATACCTGGACACCTTTTTAGCCACGTCAGCCAGTTCCATTTGGTGTATGAGAGGCAAATAGACGGAAGGACTAAATTGTCCTCCGTTTGTTAAAGTCAGGAACTTTTTTGTATTTAAATTTTATCAGGGATGTATTTGTCAAAAATTTAAAAAGTCAGGACCTATCTGTCTTTTTTCCTAAAAATAATTATAAAACACAATTTTTTTTAAAATTCGTTACAGCAAAAGTAATGAAACTTGATTATGTTTACGTTACACAAAATTCAATCCCTAAAATTACACCTAAATCCTAACACGTAATGGATAATATTTAGTCTCAACCTATCCGCAAAACTATAAATATTTATAGAGCAAGAAACCATTTTTATGGACAATTTCAAATTTAAAAAACTTTAAAATTTAAAAAAAAAAAATCATACCAACATTCAACTCACAAAGCTTTTGTTCATATCCTGGCCCAACATTAAGACCCAGATCCAAACTACATATCCAACCACAAGGTTGGGCTCCTCAGAACACCGATCTTCTCTTTAGAAGTCGGTTCTCCCCACAACTTGCTCTAAAGAAGTCGGGAGCAAAGATTAGCTGACAGATAATAACTGCCCCTAAAATCTCTCAACCCACTTCCAGGAGTCATATCGTAACCTCCCTAAAATAAAGGGACGGTTATCCACCCTAAAAGGTGAAACTACTCCAACGGTGGTTATTGGTTCACCACTATAAATACACTGACACCACTCAGGTATCTCTAAGTTCCAATACTCTCTAGACTTGCTCACACCCTTACTAACTTAGGCATCAGAGTGTCTTTGCAGGTACCACCCCCCATTCTCTCATACTCACAAGTCGGAAGGAGTCTCTAAAGGCGCAAACCCGCTCAAAGGCTTCCTCCCTCATACGATTAGGCCAACCCAACGAGTCCAGCCCATTAACCTCCGGTTACCCAACGTAACATTGGCTTTGTTGCCGGGGACCCGAGAGATCAACCAATAATGGCGGATAACTCACCTGAAGATGGTCATACAGTGTCTGATTCCGAGCAAGAAAATCCAAATATCGGAAACAATGACGCAGACCTGATCCTTCATCAAGGAACCAGCGACCAGCATAGAGAAGGCACCTCTGGGCTCAAAAACCCAAAGGTAAACTCCTCGGAAGGACGAGAATCCGGAAAGGAAGGGCCACCCCATGCAACCGAACTAATGGGGCTGGTCCACAGCCACCAAGGTCGTCTGGAGCAACTGGAATAGGAACTAGAACGACAACGAGAGGCGGAGCGAAACCTCAGGGAGGAAATAGAACGACGAAAAGAGTTGGAAGAAAAACTCTTAAAACTTGAATCCTCCTTCAAAAGCCGAAACTCTCGCGGCGACCGAGAAGAGTCCCCCCTGGGAGGAGAGGACCCGTTCAGTGAGGACATAATGAGGGCAAAAGTTCCAAGAAACTTCAAAAGACCTGATATGAACCTCTATGACGGAACCACAGACCCGAAGTATCACTTAAGCAATTTCAAAAGTCGGATGTATCTGGCTGATGCTTCTGATGCAACTCGCTGCAAGGCTTTTCCGACCACCCTGTCGAAAGCGGCGATGAAGTGGTTTGATAGCCTCCCTCCAAGGTCGGTTACCAGCTTTGAGGACCTCTCAAGAAAATTTCTAATGCAATTCTTCATCCAGAAGGATAAAGTAAAACACGCACCGAGCCTCCTAGGAGTTAAACAGGAGGTCGGGGAACCTCTGCGTGATTACATGGAAAGGTTCAACAAAGCGTGTTTGGAAATTCAAGACCTGCCCACAGAGGCAGTTATCATGGGATTAGTAAATGGACTTAGAGAGGGCCCCTTCTCTCAGTCCATATCAAAAAGGCACCCGACCTCTTTGAGCGATGTACAGGAGAGAGCAGAAAAGTACATCAACATGGAGGAAAATGCCAAACTACGGGAGCCCAGCTGGCGACTGGGGCCCCCTCACTCAGCAAAAGAAAAAGAAAGGGAGCCTAAGAAAAAAGAGGAGGTCGGCCCCGACAGGCCTAGGAGATATCACTCCTACACTCCTCTAAAAATTTCCCTAGTAGACATATACAGAGAAATCTGCAACACTGAAAGATTGCCGCCTCCCAGACCCATCAAAAATAAAAAGGGGGGGTCGCGGCGACTACTGCGAGTACCATAAGATGTATGGCCACTCAACAAATGATTGCTACGACCTCAAAAATGTGATATAAAGGTTGGCTAGGGAAGGCCGACTTAATAGATATCTCACGGATAGGTCAGACAATCATGGAAAAAGAAAGCGAGATGATGAAGACAGAAGAGACCCGCCGCCACAAACCCCCGAGAGACACATACATACAATCTCTGGAGGATTCGCAGGAGGGGGCTCACTAAATCATCTCGCAAAAGACACCTGAAGCGAGTTTATCAAGTTGGAAACGAATCTCCCGATCTCCCAACCATCTCGTTCACCAAAGAGAACGGACAGGGGATCGTCCCCGGGCATGACGACCCGGTGGTAATAACCATGATCTTGGCAAATGTCAACCTCCACAGGACCTTGGTGGATCAAGGGAGTTCAGCAGATATACTTTTTAAATTCGTATTCGATAAGTTAGGGTTGGATGAAAGGGAGCTAAAAGCTTACCCGGACACCCTATATGGATTAGGAGACATGCCAATTAAGCCACTGGGATACATCCCCCTTCACACGACCTTCGGAAAGGGGGAAAATTCCAAAACTCTGAGCATTGACTTCATCGTCATTGATGTCGGATCGGCGTATAATGCCTTAATCAGCAGGACTACGTTAAATCAGCTCGGAGCGGTGGTGTCAACCCCTCACCTTTGCATGAAATTCCGAACACCTAAGGGAATAGCGACGGTACGATGAGACAAAAAATTAGTAAGAAAATGCTACAATGAAAGCTTAAACCTCCGAGAAAAGAGCAAGGAAGTCCACACCATAGAACTCGGGGGAATAAAAGCAAGGGAAGAGCTGCGACCACAACCGGGTGGAAGAACCGAATAGGTTCAAATCAGAAAAGAGGAAGAAAAAAGAACCAACATAGGGGCCAGCCTAGACGAAGGTCTGAAACAAAGGCTAATAAAGCTCCTACAACAAAATTCTGACCTCTTCGCTTGGAAAGCTTCCGACATGCCAGGGATAGACCCTCGACTCATGTCCCACAAGCTTTTGGTACACCCCGGATCATGACCCGTACAGCAGCGCAGGCGTAAGTTCGGTGCAAAACGAGCTCAGGTGGTGGAAGAGCAAGTACAAGCCCTTTTGGAAGCCAACTTCATCCGAGAGGTCAAATACCCGGCATGGCTAGCAAATGTAGTGCTAGTTAAAAAGTAAAATGGCAAGTGAAGGATGTGCGTCGACTATACCGACCTGAATAAAACATGCCCCCAAAGACCCATATCCACTTTCCAGTATTGACACCCTAGTAGATGCAAGCTCAGGGTATCAATACTTGTCGTTTATGGATGCTTACTCGGGATACAACCAAATCCCGATGTACCAGCCGGATGAGGAAAAAACTTCATTCATCACACCTAGAGCAAACTACTGCTATGTGGTGATGCCATTTGGGTTAAAAAATGCCAGGGTCACATATCAAAGGTTGATGAATAAAGTGTTCGCCCCCCACCTTGGAAACTTAATGGAGGTCTATGTAGATGACATGCTAGTAAAAACTAAGGAGGAAACCGACCTCCTGACAGACCTCTCGCAAGTTTTAGACACCGTAAGGTCGCATGGGATGAGACTAAATCCCACAAAATGCACCTTCGCGGTGGAGGCGGTAAAGTTTCTAGGGTTTATGCTTACACAAAGGGGAATCGAAGCAAACCCCGATAAGTGTAAAGCTATATTGGAAATGAAAAGCCCGACTTGTCTGAAAGAGGTCCAACAATTAAATGGAAGGATTGCCGCCCTTTCCAGGTTCCTGGCGAGATAAGCACAAAGATCCCTTCCACTATTTTCCCTATTAAAAAAAGGATGCTAGTTCGAATGGACTCCGGAGTGCGAAGAAGCTTTCCGGGAGTTCAAAAAGTTCTTGAGCCAGCCTCCAATCCTGACCCGACCTATAGTCGGGGAAGAGCTCGTTCTATACTTGTCAGTAGCAGACAAAGCTATAGCATCAGCTCTAATACGGGAAGATGAAGTCGGGCAGCATCATGTGTACTTCACCAGCAAAGTTCTACAGGGCCCAGAACTAAAGTATCAAAAACTTGAAAAGTTTGCATACTCCTTAGTAGTGGCCTCACGCCGATTACGGCCATATTTCCAAGCACACACGATAAAAGTCCGAACAAACCTGCCCATAAAGTAGGTCCTTCAGAAGACGAACATTGCGGAGAGAATGGTTCAATGGGCAATAGAACTCTTCGAGTTCGACTTGAAATACGAAGCCCGAACGGCAATAAAAGCTCAATGCCTCACCGACTTCCTAGCGGAATACGCGGGAGACCAAGAGGAGAAATCCACTACATGGGAATTATATGTAGATGGGTCCTCCAATAAAGCTGGAAGCGGGACAGGCATAATATTGGTCAGCGAAGGGGGAACGCAAATTGAAGTTTCCCTCAAGTTCGAGTTCCCAGCTTCCAACAATCAGACAGAATATGAAGCCTTGATTGCAGGGTTAAAGCTGGCAGAAGAAGTCGGTGCGACCAAAGTAATGATATTCAGCGACTCTCAGGTGGTGACCTCCCAAATAAACGGAGAGTATCAGGCCAAAGATCCCAACATGAAAAAATACTTGGACAAAACCTTGGAGCACCTTAGGCACTTTGAAGAGACCGAGGTAAAGCATATAATTCGGGACCTCAACAGCAGGGCAGATGCCCTCTCCAAACTAGCAAGTACCAAACCAGGAGGAAACAACAGAAGCCTGATCCAAGAAACTCTCCCTGAACCCTCCGTGCACAAAACGGAGGTTGCTCAAGATGTCTTTGAAATCACCGGGTTAGACCTCGGATGGATGAAGCCCTTAGTCGAATACCTGAAATTCGACATCCTCCCCAAAGAGGAAAAAGAGGCCAAGAAAATCCGGAGGGAAGCACAAAACTACACGATGGTGAAAAATATTCTCTATAAAAGGGGGATATCAACACCACTACTAAAGTGCGTCTCGACCTAAAAAACAACTGAGGTGCTAGAGGAGGTACATAATGGAATCTGCGGGAACCATCTTGGAGCAAGGTTGTTAGCTAGAAAAGTAATCCGAGCTGGATTCTACTGGCCGACCTTACAAAAAGACTCCACGGAATTTGTGAAAAGGTGCCAGCCATGCCAAATGCATGCAAACTTCCATGTAGCCCCTCCCGAGGAACTAATTAGTATAACTTCCCCATGGCCTTTCGCAAAATGGGGATTGGACTTGCTAAGACCATTCCCACAAGCACCGGGGCAAGTAAAATATCTAATAGTGGGAGTGGATTACTTCACAAAGTGGATAGAAGCAGAACCATTGGCCACCATCACCGCTCAGAGAAGTCAAAAGGAGTCTACAAGAACATTATCACCAGATATGGGGTACCCCACTCCATCACCACTGATAATGGCACTCAATTCACCGACTCAACCTTCAAAAGCCTGGTAGCCATTATGAAAATCAAACATCAATTTACATCGGTGGAAAATCCACAAGCAAATGGACAAGCCGAGGCTGCAAACAAAGTCATATTGGCAGGGTTGAAGAAAAGGTTGCAGGACGCAAAAGGAGCATGGGCCGAGGAACTCCCATAAGTACTTTGGGCTTATCGGACCACACCTCAGTCTGCCACAGGAGAAACACCCTTCCGACTTGCTTATGGCATAGAAGTCATGATACCGGTTGAAATCAACGAGCAAAGTCCAAGGGTGAACTTCTACGACGAGGTTGGAAACATAAAAGGGCACAAAGAAGAACTTGAACTTCTCCCTGAAGTCTGCGAACGAGCCCATATTAGAGAAGCAGCATTGAAGCAAAGGATGACGAACAGATACAACCAGAAAGTCATTCGAAGGAGCTTCGCCTCAGACGACTTGGTCTTAATTAGAAATGACATAGGAGTCAACAAGTCTGGGGAAGGAAAGCTCGCCACTAATTGGAAGGGACCGCAAGATTAGTGAGGTCCTAGGAAAAGGTTATTACAAGGTGACCGACTTAAACGGCACCGAGTTACCCAGGTCATGGCATGCTTGTAATATGAAAAGGTACTACAGTTAAAAGCGAACTCTACTCTCTGATGTACTATTTTCCCAACTTCATGATTTTTTCCCAAAGTAAAAGGGTTTTTTTTGAAGAAGGGTTTTTAACGAGGCATCATAGTAGAGACTAAGAGGTCATAGATAGCCCAAAACCCTTAGTAGCGATAAAGTACCTTTGCAAATAAATAAAGATCTTTTTTAAATATCTCTTATAAATTCCTTCTCGCTTTCTATGAAACACGCCGACTTAATCTCGACAAAGTGTGAAAATCCCATAAATCGACCTAGATGGTCGTCAGGATAAAACGACGAGGTACAAGTCGGTGTAAAGAGGTTATAAAAGTCGATCGTGAATAAACTCGGAAATTAACCGACTAACAAATCGGAAATTCCGAGAAGCAAAGAAATGCATCGCAAAAATAACCTAAGTTATGAAAACTCAATATATCAAAAATTGAGCACAAGGAATATCTAAAAGAGGTCAAAAAACCCATGGAAAATAATAAAGACTGTCACAAACCTTCAAAAATCCAAAAGCTTAAGAAAAGAGACAGCCGGCCAAGAAAAAGCAAAACGATCAAAAAATGGTTTTTTCTTCAAAACCTAAAGCAGAAAAAGCATGCACACAACCAATGAAAATAACCTAAATGCTTGTCCAAAAAAGAGAATTTTTAATCTTTTGTTTATGGCCATAAAAGGCCAAAAAAGTGTCAACAGTGTACCACAACAGCATAAAAATAAATAGTTTTAAAAAAAGTGGGGACCCACAGGCCGGGCCCCCATATAACCAAAGATACAATTTTTGAAATTTTCAAAGAGCGTCACCGTCACCATCTTGAAGAATAGTCGAAACACCACCAAAGTCAGGGAGAGAGACATCCATAGGAGTTAGAGGAGAAATCTCAGGAGCCTTAGAAGAACTCGGAGCATCATCTGGTCGGGGAGGAGACTCTATAATTCTCTGACCCCGAGTCTTCAGCTCGGATTCAAAAACAGGTCGGGGAGGAGACACGATCGCCCCATCAATTACAACCTTGTCCGGATCCAAGGGTGAGAGGTCCAGGTCGGGAGCAATGACCCCGACCTGTTCCCTAAAAACCCTCCAAGCTTCCTCGGACCCCTCGGCGATAGAATCCTCCAGCTCCGCATAAGCATCCCGAGCCCTCATTAGATCTTTTCTTACCTCCACAAGGTCCTGGAACAAACTTGAGTAGCTCTGCTCCACCTTCTCCCGTAGGCCCTCCGCCATAGAGTATCGGCCCATCAACTTCTCTCCCTCCTTCCGGAGATTATCCCTCTCTTCTCTCAACTTGGTGACCTCCTCCTTCAGACTCCTCTCAAACTCTTGATACAAAAGAATCCTTCCCTCTAGCTCCTCAACCCTCTGGGATGAGCCCAAAGAGCTAAGGGGAGTCTTCTCAAAGATGTCAAGAAACTTGGTGCACACCTCCGCCGCCCTGATACTCTCCTGAGCCAGAATAGTATGGTGGTTTCGAAGAGAAGCATCATCCATACTTATATGTGTATAAGGATAGATATGCTCCTGGATGAATTGACGCGCATCCACCTTGGCCTCACCTTCAAAAGAAGAGCCAGACTCTAGAGCCTTGCGTTTTTTCTTTTTTGGCTCAGGAGAAGGTCGGGAAGAAGGAGGCGGTAGAGAAGAAGCCGAGGAAGAAATAACGATAGGTCGGGCAGGGGTCCCCAAGCTGTGAGAAGAAGGGGGAGGAGAAGGACCGGTCGCCCTGGCACCACCAACTCTGCCGCGGGATCTAGCCTTGGCCTCCTGAACCCTCTGGTAAGACTCCCTTAAATTCCTCTTCACCATCTCTGCAAAAACCATTAGGTAAAAAGTTAATAAAACAAATCGGAGAAAACAACTCAGAAAGTCGGAAAACCTAACAAACCAATACGACACTACCTAATTGGGCTTGCACAAAGGTCGGGGACCCCTGGAGGAACTTCTTGGTATCCAAATAAGGGGCTCTTGATGATTGGATTTTTGACGGTTTAGAATTTCACAATTGAAATCTCGTTGCAAGTATAGTTTCTAAACCAACACAAATCCTTTCATACAAAAATTTGGTTGTCACTAAGTGCAAACCCCTAAAATTAATAACCGAAGTATTTAAACCTCGGGTCGTCTCTCAAAGGACTTGCAGGGTAGTGTTCTTGTTATTGGTTACGGACTTGTTTATTTTGGGGTTTTAGATGAGAAACATGAATAGTAAATGGTAAGAAAACTTTATTAACAAAATGGTCTTGGCAAGATTTGGTTGTCAAGGGTCTTCATCATTATCACTAGCCACAAGTATGGTAATTGCAAGGATTAATCCCACTTAGTCATCCTTAAATCAATCAACAAAGGAAAGTCAAGTGAGTTATATCAATCCTAGTCCATAAGTCCTAGCTTTCCACTAATTGGATTAATGAAGGCTAGAGTTAATGGCTATCAACTATCAATCAATTGGACACTAGAGACTCAAGAAATCCTAAGTCATCTTCTCAAGCCAAGAACATAGAATTCTACTCTAACATCCTCTCAAGCATTTCATCAAACACTTGGAGGGTAATGAAAGAAAGCATTTTTATTTGTAAGAATAAAAGGAATCAACAACCAACAATTACAAAGAATTAACAAAACAACATTCAACAACATCACAATCACATGAATTATCTCAAATTGCATTATTAAAAGAAAACAAAAGAACAAAAATATCTCAATTACAAAAACCTAGAAACAAAATAAGAGAAATTACAACAAGAGGATAGGGATAGAAAGAAGAACCAAAATGTAGCAATCATCAATTGAAGGTAGAAGTAGAAGGAGACTTGAATTAAACCTAGAACTATGAGATCCTAATCTAACCCTAATTCCTAATCCTAATTCTAGAGAGAAGAGAGAGCTTCTCTCTCTAACTCTAACTACTTCTAAAACTAAACTATGACTAATGATCAAAAGTATGTAAAGTATCTAAAGTATATTGATTCCCCTTCAATACTTGACTTAAATATCATCAGAAATGAGTTGGATTGGGCCCACAAGGCTCCTAAAACCGCTGGGGACGATTTCATTAAAGTGGGCCACGGACAGAATCGGTGCGCGCGCGCAAAGTGCGCGTGCGCGCCCCTGAACGCGAAGCAACATATGGCAAAATTTATATCATTTCGAAGCCCGGATGTTAGCTTTTCAACCCAACTGAAACCGCATCATTTGAACCTCTGTAGCTCAAGTTATGGTCAATTAAGTGCGAAGAGGTCAGGCTTGACAGCTTTTTTGGTTCCATCATTTCTTCATGAGTTCTCCAACTTTACATGCTTTTTCTTCATTCCCTTGATCCAATCTTTGCCTCCTAAATCTAAAATCACTTAACAAACATATCAAGGCATCTAATGGAATCAAGGTAAATTACATTTAGCTATTTTAAGACCTAAAAAGCATGTTTTCACTCTTAAGCACAATTAAAGGAGAATATACAAAATCATGCTATTTCATTGAGTAAATGTGGGTAAAAGGTGATAAAATCCCCTAAAATCAATACAAGATAAACCCGACAAATGGGGTTTGTCAACCTCCCCACACTTAAACCAAGCATGTCCTCATGCTTAAGCCAAGAGAGAAACAAAGGGTATCAACATTTATTCCATGTAAATGAGCTATATGCAGCCTAAACTATATGCAACTAAAATGCAAAATGGTTTTACCTACTTGGTTAAAAATAAATCAATCCTCCAAGTCATACATGCACAAGTAGGGTCAAGATCATATAACGATTCATGAATCCTACCAATTCGAATATCAAAATGAAGTTCAAGTAGACTTGCGAGAAGAACGCTCATGAAAGCCGGGAATCAAGGAATTGAACATCGAACCCTCACCGGAAGTGTTTGCACTCTAGTCGCTCGGTGTTTGGGGTTGATTCTCTCAATTCTCCCCTAATCATACTTTCCAAGATTTGTTCATCTTCTAACAATCAACAATTATTCAATGCATGCATACATGTATCATGAGGTCTTTTCTTTAGGTTGTAATGGGGCTAGGGTCAAGGTAGGATCATATATGGCTAGTGGACTTAGGATTTGAATCTTTGATTAACCTAGACTTTTCCACCTAACCTATATAATAACCTATACAATTAAGTACTAATCTAACTACCTATTCCTCACTTTTTCACATACTCATGCATTTTCTTTTCATTTCACAACATTTATGCATTGATTCTTATTGAGCTTCACTTTGGGGCATTTTGTCCCCTTTATTGCTTTTCTTTTTCTTTCTTTTTCTATATACATTTTTTTCTTTTCTTTTCTTTTTTTCTTTTTTCACTTTTATTTATTTTTCTTTTCATTTTTTTCTTTTTCTTTCAAACTATATACAAGAACATCAATGCATAAGGTCTATACATTTAATCAATACATGAGTATATGTACCCAATTCCCCAATATAAAAATACAAAACACAAACACCCTTTTATCCCAACCAATGTCCCAAAGTTTCCCCACTCTTGAATGACACTCACACTCACTAGCCTAAGCCAATCAAAGATCCAAATAAAGGACATTCATTGTTTTCCGCTTTAAGGCTTGTAATGTGCTAAAATAAGAATAAGTGGGTTAAGCGTAGGCTCAAAGTTGGCTAACAAAGGAAGATAAAAGGTAAGGCCATTTGGGTAAGTGAGCTAATGAAATTATGGCCTCAATCATATAAATGCATGAATACAAGGAATAATGGGACATATAGATTCAAACAAATCAAAGATTACAATCATAGAAAGAGAATAATGCACACAAGAAGGAAAAATAAGTGGTTATAAGATGTAATCACACAATTAGGCTCAAATCTCACAAGCTTGTGTTCTTAGCTCAAAAACTATGTTCCAAAATACATTCTTTCAAGCAAGTTCAACAAAATTTTTCAAATTGGTAGGTTGCCCTAAAACGGTTTCTTGGGAAAGAAATCATCACTCTAACCAAGTAGTCCTAATAAGAAAGAAGTGGTAAAAATATGTACAAATTCTAACTAACATGCAACCTATCATGCAATGCAATAGCTAATCTAACAAAGAAAATAAAAATTTGGTGTTGAAAAGGAAATTTTACCCATGGAGATCAGTCGGACGACCTCCCCACACTTGAAGATTGCACCGTCCTCGGTGCATGCAAAGAAGAGCAAGGTGGATGGGTTGCTACAGTTGATGAGCTTCTTCGAAAGGTTGTGCGAATGACTTGTTCGTTGCCCCATTTAAAAGCTTTTCCGTTCTCCCTCCTTGGTGGCCAACCTAAAAGGATAGAAAAGGAAAGGAATATTAGGCCTATAACAAAGATATCAAAGCAAATAGAACATAGGTGGGGGTTAATGCCAAATAAGAGTATGGTTCTCTACTACATGGTAGCTACAACATGTGAGTGAGAAAACAATATAAGCTAATGGCATATCAATGATACTTGATGCAAGAGTAAAGTTAAAGCATGGAGAGTATATTGAGCATTGAGATCAAATAAGAATTGACACAAACAAGATTAGTCATACGCATGAAAGCATTTGATTCTATCCTAACTCAATGATGAAGCGGTACAAGAAAAAAACAAAGGGTAATGAATTAGGAAGGACCAAAGCACTAATCTTGTGTGTTGACAAATATTACAATTAATGTAACAAGTCATGAAGCACCAAAACAAATGCAAGAAATTCTCAACAATTGAGTGAGAAAATTCAACACCATTATTAAAATGAGGAATTTAGAAAATAAAATGAGAACAAATTATAGAAACAAAATTAAAATGCAAAGAATAAAAGTATGCAAATGTAATAGACAAAAGGAAATGGAAGAAGAGAAAGAATTTTTTTTTATTTTTTTAATTTTTTTTATTTTTTTTAGTATTTTATTTATTTATTTATTTATTATTATTATATTTTTTTATTATTAATTTTTTTTTTAATATTAAAAGAGAAAAAAAAAAAATCTTTCAAGAGAGGAAGAAGAAAAAAAATGAGAAAGAAAGAAGAAGAGAAGAGGAAAGAAGGAGAAAGGAGGAAGGGGAAAAGCAGGGAGCAAATCCGCGCGCGCGCGCACAGCGCGCTTACGCGTGGATGAGCTTGTGCTCCCAGCACAATGCTAGCACAACGCGCGCACAACTCTCTGGTTTTTGTACCAGAAGTTGTGGAAGTGCAATGTGCACGCGCGCGCACAGCGTGCTTACGCGCCGATGGCCTTTTTTTTTTTTGCCCAAAAAGCAGAAAAAATGCCCAAGAGCTCCCTATAATGTCCAAAACTCTTCTTTATTCAATCAAATATCAAACAATTCACAAAAATGCAATTTGATTTTAGAATTTATTCATCTACTACTAATGAATACAACATACTAACAACCAATCTTTACTAACAAATCAATATGAAATGAAAATCTACCTACAATGGCAACTCAATTCACTTATTAACAAAACTAAAAGAGTATGGAAAGAGTTTACCATGGTGGGGTATCTCCCACCTAGCACTTTTAGTTTAAGTCCTTAAGTTGGACATTTGAGGAGCTTATTGTCATGGTGGCTTATGTTTGTACTCATCCTTGAATCTCCAAAGATCTTTGCTTCTCAATTGGTTGACAGAATTTCCAACCATCTTCACCAAACTTGGGTGAGGTTCTCCCCAAGATATGAGCTCCCAAAATTGGTCTTCATGTTGTGATCCGGGATCCCATATCTTATTTTCACACCCATCTTCTAGTTGATCATCATGATTCAACTTGGGTGGTAGGCATATAGAATTCTCCTTTATGCACCAAATTCTCCTTCTAGACCCATACAATTTAGCATTCCTCCAACCATAGTATTTATGCCTTGAGGGTTTAACCTTAATGAGCCTAACATTCTTTTTTCAACCATTACACCACTCCCTCTTACTCTTAGCTCCACAAAGAGCTCTAAGTTGTCCATCATTTTCAATCAACCCATATTCAAGTGAGAAAGTGAAGCTTAGGGATAGAAATTTTACCCACTTGAATGTTATGTTAGGTGATGGTGGCTTGGGAAGGGGGACCTCCCCACACTTAGCCATTGCGATGTCTACGCTCTTGTGCTTTTCCCTTGTAACTTCCACCTCTTGACAACTTATATCAACCTCAACCTCTTCCTCTTGGTAGCTTCCTTCCAATTTAATATTTTCTTCGTGGCTTACCAAGGGTATGGGAGGTGAGGTATCTTCTTCCTTACCCTCTATGTCAAGCTCAATGGGAGAGGATTCAATTGTGGATAGGAACTCATCAATAATTGAATCCATCTCTTGATCAACCTCTTCAAAGTCTTCAACCATGATGTGCTTTGGAGGTTGTGCACCCTCCTCAACATCAATGTCAAGCTTCTTGGAAGAGTTTTCCATGATGCTACATTCCCATGGACTCTCAACGTCTCCTAAATCTTCAACCACTTCTTCCTTTTCTTCAATAACCATAGGCTCCTCCAATTGCTCTAATACAAAATAGCCTCCCTCATTTTTCACCGGGTTTTCCAATCTCTCCTTCATGCTATGATCTTCAATGGATTCTTCACATGTGGCCACGGAAGCACCTTGAGTGTTCAAAAATTTGTAGGCTAAGGTAGACACTACCTTGGTCAAGTTAGTCACAAACTCTAGGGTGTTCCTTTGCATATCTGCTTGTCCTTGAAGTAGCAATGTGAGAGAGTCATCTATTGGGGCTTGGGGTGGATAAGAGGGTTCATTATTTTGGAGAGAGGGTTTATAGTAGAAAGGTGGTTCTTCTTGGTAAGGGTATGGAGATGGTGTGCATTGAGGTGGTTTTTGAGAGTAATTGTGTTGGAATGGTGGTGGTTCCATGTATGGTTCATATGGCTCATAAGGTGGTGGGTATGGTGGATAAGGATTGGGGTCATATGGAGGGTTTTGGTGATATAGGGCTTGTGAGCAAGGTGGTTCAAAATCATGTTGAGTGGGTAGTTCATAGGCATGTGGTAGTGGTTGTTGACAATCACAATAAGGGTTACCACATCCATTAGATTGATATGCATTAGGATAAGAGTTATACCCATAAGGAGTTGGGGGTTGTTGCCAAGAAGGTTGATCAATCCCTTGAGGCTCTTCCCATCTTTGGTTGTGCCCAAATCCTTGATGCATATTACCATTGTAGTTCCCATTTCTTACAATATAATTTGCGCCAAACTCATAGCCAAAGTGAGGATGAGAATTCATAATAGCAAAGAAAACAAAAGCTCACAAAGATAAGCAACGAAGTTCTAAACCTAAAAAAAACTAACAAACAAGCAAAAGACAAACATATTCACAATATTCACAATAACCAATAATGTAACACCATTGCAAATCCCCGGCAACGGCGCCATTTTGATGATTGGATTTTTGACGGTTTAGAATTTCACAATTGAAATCTCGTTGCAAGTATAGTTTCTAAACCAACACAAATCCTTTCATACAAAAATTTGGTTGTCACTAAGTGCAAACCCCTAAAATTAATAACCGAAGTATTTAAACCTCGGGTCGTCTCTCAAAGGACTTGCAGGGTAGTGTTCTTGTTATTGGTTACGGACTTGTTTATTTTGGGGTTTTAGATGAGAAACATGAATAGTAAATGGTAAGAAAACTTTATTAACAAAATGGTCTTGGCAAGATTTGGTTGTCAAGGGTCTTCATCATTATCACTAGCCACAAGTATGGTAATTGCAAGGATTAATCCCACTTAGTCATCCTTAAATCAATCAACAAAGGAAAGTCAAGTGAGTTATATCAATCCTAGTCCATAAGTACTAGCTTTCCACTAATTGGATTAATGAAGGCTAGAGTTAATGGCTATCAACTATCAATCAATTGGACACTAGAGACTCAAGAAATCCTAAGTCACCTTCTCAAGCCAAGAACATAGAATTCTACTCTAACATCCTCTCAAGCATTTCATCAAACACTTGGAGGGTAATGAAAGAAAGCATTTTTATTTGTAAGAATAAAAGGAATCAACAACCAACAATTACAAAGAATTAACAAAACAACATTCAACAACATCATAATCACATGAATTATCTCAAATTGCATTATTAAAAGAAAACAAAAGAACAAAAATATCTCAATTACAAAAACCTAGAAACAAAATAAGAGAAATTACAACAAGAGGATAGGGATAAAAAGAAGAACCAAAGTGTAGCAATCATCAATTGAAGGTAGAAGTAGAAGGAGACTTGAATTAAACCTAGAACTATGAGATCCTAATCTAACCCTAATTCCTAATCCTAATTCTAGAGAGAAGAGAGAGCTTCTCTCTCTAACTCTAACTACTTCTAAAACTAAACTATGACTAATGATCAAAAGTATGTAAAGTATCTAAAGTATATTGATTCCTCTTCAATACTTGACTTAAATAGCATCAGAAATGAGTTGGATTGGGCCCACAAGGCTCCTAAAACCGCTGGGGACGATTTCATTAAAGTGGGCCACGGACAGAATCGGTGCGCGCGCGCAAAGTGCGCGTGCGCGCCCCTGAACGCGAAGCAACATATGGCAAAATTTATATCATTTCGAAGCCCCGGATGTTAGCTTTCCAACCGAACTGAAACCGCATCATTTGGACCTCTGTAGCTCAAGTTATGGTCAATTAAGTGCGAAGAGGTCAGGCTTGACAGCTTTTTTGGTTCCATCATTTCTTCATGAGTTCTCCAACTTTACATGCTTTTTCTTCATTCCCTTGATCCAATCTTTGCCTCCTAAATCTGAAATCACTTAACAAACATATCAAGGCATCTAATGGAATCAAGGTAAATTACATTTAGCTATTTTAAGACTTAAAAAGCATGTTTTCACTCTTAAGCACAATTAAAGGAGAATATACAAAACCATGCTATTTCATTGAGTAAATGTGGGTAAAAGGTGATAAAATCCCCTAAAATCAATACAAGATAAACCCGACAAATGGGGTTTGTCAGCTCTCCCCCAAACTTCTCGAAGGAACCCAACGATGGCCGCCTCCACCTCGTCCAAATCATCTAAACTATATTTCTCGCAAGGAGAGGCCTCTAACCAGTATAGAAGAAAGCGAGGGGAAGAATTTTCATCCAGGAAAAAAGGGTGGTTACCCTCTACAGCTTGCACTTTGAAAAAGAAGTTTTTAAAATCATGAAAGGATTCATCAAAAAGGGTCAAGACTCTCCGACCTTGTATAGCCCGGAAAGAAACCCATTGTTGTTTGTTATTTTGCCCACTAAAGGGCTTAGTCATGTGAAAAAGAAAAAAAAAATTCTCAAAGAAGTCGGGAAATATAGGGCATGGCTAATGAATTGATAAATTTTTAAAAAACCCCAAGAGGTGGGGTGGAGCTATGTAGGAGCAACACGGCAGTGGCCTAAAACATCCATCTCAAAGTCGGAAAAAGGGAGAAAAACGCCCAGGCGGGTAATCATACTCTCATACATATAGAAAAAATGAGGGGCTGCCTCAGAGGCCCTCCCAAAGCAAATCCGGTTTTCGGGACCTGGGACAACCAGTTCATATTTCGGCTCGTCCTCATCAGAGGTAGAAAGCCTGTGATGAGTGCGAAGGTTGGTGATGAAGTCCGTGTCAACAAGGGGTTCTTCCCCCAAAACCGTGACATCCACCCATTGAGCAAGCATTTCAACAGAAGACATTTTTGTTTTTCTAGAAAAATCTACAAAGAAAAAGGAAAAAAAGGATAAAAAATAGTGTCTCTAAAAGGGCCTGAAGTTAGATCCCTGACAAAACAAAGTCTATGACCGACTCTCCTCTCAAATAAAAAATATGCAACTCTACAAAGAAAGAACAAGAAAAGAAACTGACCTTTTTCTTGCGAGAAAATGGAAGCAACGACACTCGAAAAGGAAGGAGCTTTCTTCTTTCGATCAAAGGGTGCAGATGGAAAAGTTTTCAGAAACGAAACAAGCAAGGAGAAGGGAAAGTATTTATACACACGTTAGGGGCATAAAGGTAAAACGACGCAGGCCATTCAAAAGTTGCACCGTTACTGATGTAACCGCTCCCGCGTATAAATGCTCAAACCCCTAAGCGACGCGACGTTTGATTTGACGCGACTGTTGAAAACTTTTGAAACACGTCGGTTCCGAAAAATCACGTTGGATCCTTATCAGGTCGACTATGGACCCGAGTTATAATACTCGACCCCAATCCTTAAAAGGAATTGGGCTCGAGTAGGGGCACTGTTCATATCCTGGCCCAACGCTAAGACCCAGGTCCAAACTACAGATCCAACCACAAGGTTGGGCTTCTCAGAACACCGACCTTCTCTTTAGAAGTCGGTTCTCCCCACGACTTGCTCTAAAGAAGTCGGGAGCAAAGATTAGCTGGCAGATAATAACTTCCCCTAAAATCTCTCAACCCACTTCCAGGAGTCATATCGTAACCTCCATAAGATAAAGGGACGGTTATCCACCCTAAAAGGTGGAACTACTCCAACGGTGGTTATTGGTTCACCACTATAAATATACTGACACCCCTTAGGTATCTCTAAGTCCCAATACTCTCTAGACCTGCTCACACCCTTGCTAACTTAGGCATCGGAGTGTCTTTTCAGGTACCACCCCCCTTCTCTCACACTCACAAGTCGGAAGAAGTCTCTAAAAACGCAAACCCGCTCAAAGGCTTCCTCCCTCATACGATTGGGCCAACCCAACAAGTTCAGTCCATTAACCTCCGGTTACCCAATGTAACAGCTTTCTAGTTCAATAGTATCAAATTTTTCAAGTGAATAATTATTTTTAACCAGGATAATATATACAACAATGCAAAGTTTGACTATAGATCAACTTGATCAATTTATGCAAGAGAGAAATTGATACTTGCCTGTGTAAAAAATACTATTTGGAACAATAACATCAAATTTTAACAATTGAATATTAACACTCTAATTTTAATAATGTCACTTTTTTCTATAAATTCATGCAATATACAATATAAAAAAATTATATATAGAGTGGCATTATATAAAATAGACTAGAATCATCATTTTTCCAAAAATTTAATCAAGAGTTTTCTTGGAAAAATCGTTGCACGTCGCTTGAGGATATTTAATATGCATTTTAAAGATGATTACATTAAAAAAATCTTTAGAAAATAATAATAAAAATCATCGAAAGTAATCTTCCTAATTTTTAATAAACTTAGAAAGCAATGCTTTCTTTATTGAGAATAAATTGTATAATCTTAAAACAAATTTAATGTCTCCTGTAACTACTTTTTACTTACAAAATTTAAAAAAAAAATTAAATGGGTTGAATTTATTTATTTTTTTGACAGTGGGTTAAATTTATTTGAAAAGTATATATTAAACATTGAATTTAATTACAATATATATAATAAAAATCATAATTATAATTTTATTTTATTAATTGCACTTTTTTGCGATACTAATCTCAGTTATTTTTGTTTGGCTCAAATTGTTGCAAATTATTTAAAAAGTGTGCTTGGTAACAGCCTCATCACTTTTATAATATTTATAATTTTGTTGTTG
Source organism: Arachis stenosperma (assembly GCF_014773155.1). Taxonomy (NCBI): domain Eukaryota; kingdom Viridiplantae; phylum Streptophyta; class Magnoliopsida; order Fabales; family Fabaceae; genus Arachis; species Arachis stenosperma. The sequence goes on along the minus strand of NC_080381.1, from coordinate 14,018,694 downwards.
TCAATTGGGATTATTGAAGTGGCTTGAAATGAGTTTATAAATATTTAATGAGTAATTACCCAAATCAATTCCAAAGATTTTAGAATCGGACATTTTAATCTCTACAAAAAATTAACACACAGATTAATCTTCAAGGTTTTATTTTGGCAGACAAATCAGTTCTCAACTCATTTTCCGGTAGAGTAATTACTCAGATCAGTCCCTAAAGATTTTAAAAACGAACATTTTAGTCTCCAAGAAAAACTAATGTATAAATCAATCCCCAACGTTTTTCTCTGTTAGACATAATAGTCCTCCGTCTAAAATTTAAATAAAATAAAATTATTATTATTATTAATTACACAATAATATTGTACTATATTTTTTATATTTTTTGAATAAAAATAATGATAAATTTATTCATTAAATTCTTATATATATATATATATATATATATATATATATATATATATATATAGTCACTCAATAATAATAATCAATAAAATTATTAGAGATTATTTTACAAGAAATTCAAGGTTAAAACTATTTGATATTTTTGTATTTAATATAATTAAATATAATTAAAAGATGTACTATTTTAAAAGTATTTCATATAAATTTAAATTAAAATATTTTTTTAATACATATTTTTTAATACAAATATATTTTTTACATAGCACATCTTTTAATTATATTAAATACAAAAATATCAAATGGTTTTAACTTGAATTTATTGTAGAATAATCTCTAATAATTTTATCATCATCATCATCATTATTATTATTATTATTATTATTATTATTATTATTATTATTATTATTATTATTATTATTATTATTATTATTATTGAGTGATATATATATATATATATATATATATATATATATATATATCTAATGAATAAATTTATTATTACTTTTGTTCAAAAAATGCAAAAAAATATAGTACAGTATTATTGTACAATTAATAATAATAATTATTATTATTTTATTTTATTTTAATTTTGGACGGAGGACTATTATGTCTAATAGAGAAAAATATTGGGGATTGATTTGTACATTAATTTTTTTTGGGACTAAAATGTTCATTTTTAAAATCTTTAAAAACTAATCTGGATAATTACTCTGCCAAAAAATAAACTGGGGATTGATTTGTCTGCGGAGTAAAACTTTAAAGATTGATCTGTGTATTAATTTTTTTTGGGAATTAAAATGTTCAATTCTAAAATTTTTGAAGACTGATTTGGATAATTATTCATATTTAATTAGTCATGAGATATGGATGTTTAGGTGGTTGAATGTCATAGGTGTGATAATGTGGCATGAGTTATTCATGTAGAGATTTGATGTAAAATATTTTATGAATGGGTACTGATTTCTTAATGATAATATTTCGAAGGGTACTCTTAGTTATTCGTAAAATATTACTGTTTTTCTCTAGTTTGAATCTAGTTTTTTTCTAAACGATCTAAAAAAATATTCAACAATTGAAAGCATTTGTTATTTTTAAATATTAATTACTAATATAAAAAGATTTTACAACAAATTTGTGTTAAACATTAAGAAAGGTTTTGTGTTTTTTATATTTTTAAAAGTATCTTATATATCCTTTAAAATTTGATGAATTATGTGATCATTTTTTTATGACTATAAAATAATTTTTATTCTTTATATATCCTAAAACATCATATTTTATCTTTTTAAATTTATTTTATTTCCTATGCTCTATTGTATAGGAATGTACAAAAAGTTTTTTTTTTTATTTATGAAAACATCTTTCTCTATAGATTATAAATTTATAATAGATATAGTGAATTATTTTAGAAAATAGAAACACCATCTAACTTTTGAAAATGTCTTTAGTAATACCAAATAATTAATGATATCATAGGCTACAGAAGAAACAAAATAGGCAATGTGTTGTTCAGAAGATCAATATGCTAATGTGGTGCAAAAGATAACAGAGTTACTACCCACTGCTATGCTTGCCTTGAACTCATTATCTAAAAACATCTCAAGTGCTTGATCACGTGTTACTTCAATGCGCTCAAAAGGTTGTTTCTCCTGTGCTCATCAACCATCATATATATTAAGGGAACTACAAACTTATCATACTGAGCAATAACACTAAAAAAAATCCAAAAATTTTCCATTAGCAATTTAGCATACTGATAAAAAGGAATAGCCAATTAACAACCAGATGAAGAATTCTCATTCACAGGATTGAAATCTAAAATCTTTTGTGAATACCAGACTGGCAGAGTATAAATATTTTTAAAGTCACAGAAATTTTGAAATACCATTCAGTATATTATTATAAAAATTGTCAAGCTAATAGATAACAATCTAACAACTATTGACTATTGATTACAAACACACACTATAACAAGAAACAACTCTATAAATAAGCACACATAAACACACAAAAAAAAAGAATGAGAAATATCCCGGCTGTCTTCAACGCTCCGGCCTCAATTTGCTTCAAATAATCATCATTCAATCCCAAGTCACCATAAAACGCATCATAATAAAAACCCTGCAACAACATCCACATTCTCATCCATACTATTTTGTTGCTTATGATATCTATAAGTTGTACTGTCTTATTTACATTGTTTTAAAAAAATCATAAATTGGACTGTCCAATTGGCGTCTTTTAAAAATAAAAAAATATATACTGAAATTGAATCCTCTAATTTTTATTTTCAAAAATAAAAGAATTTAAAAATACAAATTTCTCTAATTTGTAGTTTGTTTTTTTGTTCAAATAAATCGAATCGTCCGATTTAATTGATATTAATTTAAAAAAATAAAGCCGTATAAAAGAAAAATACTCAAATTTTCAATATCAACGTATTACACATATTTAATTAGAGTTAATAGTCAAATTAGTCTCTGAAATATAAGATATTTTTTAAATTCGTCCCTAAAAAATTTTTTCAATAAAATTGGTCCTTCAAATACTATAAATTAATTATATCTGTTTTTCAGTTACTCCACTCACAATTTTCGTCAATGATTGATGATGTGAAATGTTAACTGATAGCATACATGACAAATAACATATTCAATTAGGCGTTGACTAAATATGTTTACCAAAATCTATCACTTTATTCATTAGCTCATATATATTAGGAATATGATTTTTGTAATTGGAGGAAATGACTAAGTTAATAAATTTTCATAAACATATTTGGTTAATATCCAATTAGACATATTAAGTATTATATATGTTATCAATTAACGTTTTACAACATCAATCTTTGAAGAAAATTGTTAATGGAGTGACTGGAGGATAAATATGATTAATTCGCAATTTTTGAATGACTAATTTGATTGAAAAAATCTTTTAAAAATAAATTTAAAGAATGTCTTATCTTTTAGGAACTGTTACGGTGGGTAACCGGAGATTAGTCCAAGGGATGGCGTTTGGCGGCCCAAGTGAGTGATGGAGGAGGACTCCAGGTAGGTCCGCAACTCGGGAGGCTCCGTCCGACTTGTGCTCACGTGTGAATGGGGGGTGGTACCTGCAAAGACACTCCGATGCCTAAGTTAGCAAGGGTGTAAGCAGGTCTTAGAGAGTATTGGACCTTTTTCATACCTGAGGTGTGTCAGCGTACTTATAGTGGTGAGCCAATAACCACCGTTGGAGTAGTGCCGTATCTTTAGGATAATAACCGTCCCATTATCTTAGGGAGGTTAAGATATGGCTTTATGAAGTGGTTAGAGAGATTTCAGGGGCGGTTACCCATTTGAATGAGTATTTAACTGCCAGCTAATCTCATAACCGACTTCTTCGTACCAAGTCGGGGTTGACACCGACCTCTTGAATGGAGGTGGGTGCTTTGCTAGGCTTAATCTATTGGATCAGGCCTTTCGATTGGACCTGGGCCCTTAACATTGGGCCAGGGTATGAACAGTGCCCCTACTTGAGCCCAAATTTTCTTTAAAGTTTGGGTTCAAGTATTCAACTCGGGTTCGTAGTCGACTTGTTTGAAAGAATACGGATGGTGAGAACCGACGTGATTTTCGCGACTTTTGGTTTCTGACAGTTACGTCAATTCAAGCGTCGTGTCCGTTGAGGGATCATTTAGGGATTGAGGGCTTTGGTAACGGTGCAGTCGCATTAATGACTGCCTCGTTTTTACCATTATGCCCCTTAGCCTATTTATAAATACTTTCCCTCTCTTTCCATTTTCCGTTTCTGCAATCTTTCAAACTTCTCCTTATCCTGTTTGTGTTGCATTCTTGTGTTTGAAGACTTCAGTTCTCCCTAACCTTCATTTTCGGCTAAAGGTTAGTTCTGTTTTTCCCATGTCATTTTTGTTTGCATGTTTTGTTTGGCGAGTAGATAGGTTGACCCGTAGATTCTAGTTTCGAATCTTTCTTCTTTAGTGGCCTTGTTTTTTGATTTTCTTTTTTCCTTTTTCCCTTTTGTAGGTTTTCTGCCACTTTTCTTTACATAAAAAATGGCTTCTGTAGACATTCTTTCTCAGTGGGTTGACGATACGGTCCTTGGGGAGGAACCGTTGGTCGACGCTGAGTTCGTCACCCATCACCTTCGTACTCACCATAGGCTCTGTACTTCGGACGAGGACGAGCCCAAATATGAATTGATAATCCCGGGTCCTGAAGACCGGGTCTGCTTTGGGAGAGTTGATGAGGCGACCCCTCACTTTTTCTTTATGTATGAATGCATGATCACCCGTTTGGGTGTTTTTCTTCCTTTCTCGGATTTTGAGATATCCGTTCTGCACCACTGTAGGGTTGCCCCTACTCAACTCCATCCCAATTCCTGGGGTTTCTTGAAGATCTACCAGTTTATAAGCCACGCTCTGGACTTCCCGACTTCCTTGAGAATCTTCTTTTATCTTTTCCATATGACTAAGCCCTTTAGTGGGCTAAATAATAAGCAACAATGGGTATCCTTCCGAGCCATTCAAGGTCGGAGGATTTTCACCCTTTTTGATGAATCCTTCCACGACTTCAAAAACTTCTTCTTCAAGGTTCAAGCTGTAGAGGGTCACCACCCCTTTTTTCTGGACGAGCATTCCTCCCCCCGCTTTCCCCTTTATTGGCTGCCGGCCACCCCTTGTGAAAAGATTGGTCTAGATGACCTAGACGAGGTGGAGGCGGCCATTGTGGGGTTTTTCCGAGAAGCGTGGGGGAGGTCCCCATATTTGGATACCAGAAAAATTCTTCAGGGAACACCGACTTTCGTTCAATCTCAAATAGGTAGTGCATGCATTCTTTATTTCCGAGTTGTTTTCGCCGACTTATATTATACCGACTTGTAACTTGGTTGTTTCTTTTGTAGATATGGCAAAAAAGAACGCTCAGGAGGCCTACCAAAGGGTCCGAGAGGCCAAGGCGAAGTCCCGGGCTAGGTCCGGGGCGATCACCTCTCCTCCTCCTCCACCTCCTCCTCCTAAGAACACTGGCACTCCTTCTCAACCCATTGTAATTTCTTCCTCGAGTTTGCCCCGACCACCCCCTTCAGCCCAAATTCTCTCCGAGCCCGAGAAGAAGAAGCGTAAGACCTTGGAGTCTGGCTCTTCTTCCTTCGATGGTGGGGTTAAGGCGGATGCTATGGCATTCGTCCGAAAGAACATCTATCTTTTTATCAGTATGGATGATGTTTCTGTTCGAAACCACCTCACCACCATGGCTGAGGAGAGTTTTAGGGCGGCGGGTGTTTGCGGGAAACTTTTGGATATTTTTGAGAAAGCTCCCCTCAGCTCTTTGGGGGCATCCTCGAGGGTTGAGGAGTTAGAGGGGAGGATTCTTATTTATGAAAAGCATGAGAAGGAGTTGAAGGAGGAGAGGGATAAATTGAGGAAGGAGAGGGATCACCTGAAGGAGGAGGAGGGTAAGCTGCGGGCCCAATGCACTTTGGAGGCGAATCTGAGGAAAACGGCGCAAGAAAGCTACCACAGCTTATTTCAAGATATTGTGGCCGTGAGGAAGGATTTGCTGAATTCTCGGAACGCCTACGCCGAGTTGGAGGACTCTATCGCCGATGGTGCCGAGGAGTCTTGGAGAATTTTCTTGGAACAAGTCAGAGTTATTGCTCCCGACTTGGACCTTTCTCCACTACATCCTGACAAAGTAGTTATTGATGGCGCTATTGTTGATCCTCCTGTTCCCGAGGTCGTTTCCGAATCAGACCTGAAGACTCGGGGACAGAGGATTATTGAGTCTCCTCCTCGTCCCCAAGATGCTCCGAGTTCTTCAATCCTCACTCCGACTTCCTCTTTGGCTCCTCCTCCCGGTCCTGGTGGTGTTCCTCCTGGTGATTCCTCTACTCCGTCCAAGAAATGACTTTTTTATTTTTGTGGCTATATGGGGGCCCGGCCTGTGGGTCCCCCCTTTTTTAAACTTCTATTTATTTGCTGGTGGTTGTGAACAATTTGCTTCTGGCCTTTCCAGGCCGTAAACAAAATATTCTGTTTGTTGCCCTTTTTTGGATAAGGGTTTTAAACAAAATAAATGCCTTTTTTGGATAAGGGTTTTCTAATCGAAGTAGGTGCCCTTTTTTGGATAAGGGTTTAAGTTACTTTGCGCGTGCACATGCTTTTCTATTTTGAAATATGTTTGATCTTTTTCGAAAAACCTTCTGCTAGCCTGCATTATTTTCTCGAGCCTTTTTCGTGGAAAGGCTTGTATGCAAGCTTTAAACTTTTCAGGTTGTCATATCTCTTTTGTTATCCTTTATACTCGACTTTGCTTTAGTGAGTTTTTATGACTTAGGTTATTTTTGCGATGCGTTTTTCTTCTACTCGGTGTTATGTTCCGATCTGTGGATCGAAGCTTTCCGAGTTTTTCTACTCGGGATCACTTTCCGACTTATGAGTCGGGTTAGTTCACGAGTTTTTACGATCGACTTGTATAACCTCTTTACACCGACTTGTACCTCGTCGTTTTATCCTGACGACCATCTAGGTCGATTCATGGGATTTTCACGCTTTGTCGAGCTTAAGTCGGCGCGTTTCGTAGAAAGACTTATATAAAAATAGAGAAGGATATTTAAGAGAAATATATTAGTGAAAAAGATCTTTATTAATCGGGAAGGTACCTTTTTGCTACTAAGGGTCTTGACAGTATATTTCCCTTAGCCTCTACTATGATGCCTCGTTAAAAACCCCTCTCCAGAAAAAACCCTTTTTTGGGAAAAAATCATGAAGCTGGGAAAAGAGTACATCAGGGAGTAGAGTTCGCTTCTAGCTGTAGTACCTTTTCATATTACAAGCATGCCACGACCTTGGTAACTCAGTGCCATCCAGGTCGGTTATTTTATAATAACCTTTCCCTAACACTTCTTTGATTTTGTATGGCCCTTTCCAATTGGCGGCGAGCTTTCCTTCTCCTGATTTGTTGACCCCAATGTCGTTTCTAATTAGGACCAGGTCATCTACGGCGAATGTTCTTCGAATGACTTTCTTGTTGTATCTGGTAGTCATCCTTTGCTTTAATGCCGCTTCTCTTATCTGGGCGTTCTCTCGGACTTCGGGAAGCAAGTCGAGCTCCTCTTTGTGCCCCTGTACATTTCCGACCTCATCATGGAGAATTACCCTTGGGCTTTGCTCACTGATTTCTATAGGAATCATGGCTTCTACGCCGTAGACTAGTCGGAAGGGTGTTTCTCCTGTGGCGGATTGGGGGGTCGTCCTATAAGCCCATAGCACTTGGGGGAGCTCGTCAGCCCAAGCTCCCTTTGCTTCCTGTAATCTCTTCTTCAGTCCTGCCAGTATGACTTTGTTAGCTGCCTCGGCTTGCCCATTAGCTTGTGGGTGTTCTACCGAGGTGAATTGGTGTTTGATTTTCATACTGGCTACCAAACTTCTGAAGGAGGCGTCGGTGAACTGGGTCCCATTATCTGTGGTGATGGAATAAGGTATTCCATACCTTGTGATAATGTTTTTGTAGAGGAACCTGCGACTTCTTTGAGCGGTGATAGTAGCTAGTGGTTCTGCTTCTATCCACTTTGTGAAGTAATCTATTCCCACGATCAGGTATTTGACTTGCCCTGGTGCTTGGGGAAAAGGACCTAACAGATCCATTCCCCATTTTGCAAAAGGCCAGGGGGAAGTTATACTGATGAGCTCTTCTGGTGGAGCCACGTGGAAATTTGCATGCATCTGACATGGCTGGCATTTTTTCACAAAGTCTGTTGCATCTTTCTGCAAGGTCGGCCAATAGAATCCTGCTCGGATCACTTTTCTGGCCAATGACCTCGCTCCGAGATGGTTTCCGCAGATCCCACTATGTACTTCCTCCAACACCTCGGTGGTTCTTGAGGTCGGTACGCACTTTAGTAATGGCGTTGATATCCCTCTTCTGTAAAGGACATTTCTCACCAAAGTATAATGTTGTGCTTCCCTTCGGATCTTTTTAGCCTCTTTCTCCTCTTTGGGGAGGATGTCGAACTTCAGGTATTCGACGAGGGGGTTCATCCATCCGAGGTTTAGGCCGACTACCTCAAGTACCTTTTGTTGATCCTCTGTTTTTGATACCGAGGGCTCTTGGAGGGTTTCCTGGATCAGGCTTCTATTGTTCCCTCCGGGTTTGGTACTTGCTAATTTGGATAGGGCGTCAGCTCTGCTATTTAGGTCCCGAGTTATGTGCTTAACCTCGGTTTCCGCAAAGCGCCCGAGGTGTTCCAAGGTTTTTTCCAAGTATTTCTTCATATTGGGGTCCTTTGCCTGATACTCTCCACTTATTTGGGAAGTCACCACTTGTGAGTCGCTGTAGATCATCACCTTTGTAGCGCCAACTTCTTCTGCTAATTTTAATCCGGCAATCAAGGCTTCATATTCTGCCTGATTGTTTGAGGCCGGAAATTCAAATTTTAAGGAGACCTCTATCTGGGTCCCTTTTCCATCTACCAATATTATGCCTGCGCCGCTCCCTGTCTTGTTGGAGGATCCGTCTACATAGAGTTCCCATGTAGTCGGTTTTTCCTCTTGTTCACCGGCGTATTCCGCAATGAAGTCGGCGAGGCATTGGGCTTTAATTGCAGTCCGAGTTTCGTATCTCAGATCGAACTCGGAGAGTTCTATCGCCCATAGAACCATTCTCCCTGCAACATCCGTCTTTTGGAGGATTTGCTTCATGGGTTGGTTTGTACGGACTCTTATTGTATGAGCCTGAAAGTAAGGTCGTAGCCTTCGTGAGGCTATCACTAAGGAGTAGGCAAACTTCTCTAGTTTGTGGTACCTTAGCTCAGGGCCTTGTAGAACCTTACTGGTAAAGTAGACCGGGTGTTGACCGACCTTGTCTTCTGTGATCAGGGCTGATGAGACAGCCCTGTTTGCGACGGATAGGTATAGGACGAGGTTTTTTCCCGGTACTGGTCGGGTTAAGATAGGAGGTTGGCTTAAGAATTTTTTGAACTCTTGGAACGCCTCCTCACATTCCGGAGTCCATTCAAACTGGCATCCCTTTCTTAACAGAGAGAATAATGGAAGGGATTTTAGTGCCGATCCTGCCATAAATCTGGAGAGGGCTGCAAGTCGGCCATTGAGCTGTTGAACCTCTCTTAAACAAGTCGGGCTCTTCATTTCTAGGATGGCTCTGCACTTGTCGGGATTGGCCTCGATCCCTCTTTGTGTTAGCATGAAGCCTAGAAATTTCCCTGCTTCTACTGCGAAGGCGCATTTTGCGGGATTTAGTCTCATCCCATGCAACCTTATAGTGTTGAAGACTTGTGAGAGGTCGGTTAAGAGGTCGACTTCTTGCTTGGTTTTTACTAACATGTCGTCGACGTATACCTCCATTAAGCTCCCTAAATGGGGAGAAAACACTTTGTTCATCAGCCTTTGGTACGTGGCTCCTGCATTCTTCAGTCCGAATGGCATGACCACGTAGCAATAATTGGCTTTTGGTGTGATGAACGATGTTTTCTCTTGGTCGGGTTCATGCATCGGGATTTGGTTATATCCCGAGTAGGCGTCCATGAATGATAGGTATTGGTACCCTGAGCTGGAGTCCACCAGGGTATCAATACTTGGTAAGGGATAAGGGTCCTTAGGACAGGCCTTATTTAGGTCGGTATAGTCGACGCACATCCTCCATTTACCATTTTGTTTTTTGACTAGCACTACATTGGCTAGCCATGTTGGATATCTGACCTCTCTGATAAAGCCGGCTTCCAGGAGCGCCTGTACTTGCTCTTCTACTATGGAGGTCCTCTCTGGGCCGAGCTTGCGTCTTCTTTGCTGTACAGGTCGGGACCCTGTGTAAACCGAGAGCCTGTGAGACATGAGCTCGGGATCAATCCCGGGCATGTCGGCAGCCTTCCAGGCGAAGAGGTCGGAATTATCTCTTAGGAGTTCACCCAACCTTTGTTTCAGGGCTTCCCCTAGGTTGGCTCCTATGTAAGTGTTTTTTCCTTCCTCCTCGCCGACTTGTATCTCCTCGGTTTTTCCACCCAGCTGGGGTCGTAGCTCTTCTCTGGTTCTTGCTCCACCCAACTCTATGGTGTGGACTTCTTTGCCCTTTCCTCTCAGATTTAGGCTTTCGTTATAGCACTTCCTTGCCAATTTTTGATCTCCTCTCACCGTTGCTATTCCTCCTGGAGTCGGGAATTTCATGCAGAGGTGAGGAGTTGATACCACTGCTCCGAGTCGATTAAGGGTAGTCCTGCCAATTAAGGCATTATAGGCTGACCCTTCATCGATGACTATGAAATCTATGCTCAGAGTCCTCGATTTTTCCCCTTTTCCGAAAGTTGTGTGAAGGGGTAAAAATCCCACTGGTTTTATTGGCGTATCCCCTAACCCGTATAGGGTGTCGGGGTAAGCTCTCAACTCTTTTTCATCTAACCCTAGTTTGTCGAAGGCGGGCTTGAAAAGGATGTCCGCCGAGCTTCCCTGGTCTACTAGGGTTCTGTGGAGATGGGCGTTAGCTAGGATCATGGTTATTACCACGGGATCATCATGCCCGGGGATTATTCCTTGCCCATCTTCTTTGGTGAATGAGATAGTGGGGAGGTCGGGCGTCTCATCCCCGACCTGATAGACTCTTTTGAGATGTCTTTTGCGAGAAGATTTGGTGACTCCACCTCCCGCAAATCCTCCTGAGATCATGTGGATGTGCCTCTCAGGGGTCTGTGGTGGCGGATCTCTTCTGTCCATGTCATCTCGCTTTCTCTTTCCATGGGTGTCCGACCTCTCCATGAGATATCTATCAAGCCGACCTTCTCTAGCCAGCTTTTCTATCACATTTTTGAGGTCGTAACAGTCGTTGGTGGAGTGACCATATATCTTATGGTACTCGCAATATTTGCTGCGACTTCCCCCTTTTTTATTTTTAATAGGTCTTGGGGGTGGCAGCCTTTCAGTGTTGCAGATCTCTCTGTATACATCCACTATAGAAGTCTTTAGAGGAGTATAAGAGTGATACTTTCTGGGCCTTTCGAGACCGGGTTCTTCCTTCTTCCTGACTTCCCTTTCCCTTTCCCTAGAGGAGGAAGTAGGTCGTGAACTCAGGTCTCTTAATTTGGCATTCTCTTCCATGTTGATGTACTTTTCGGCCCTTTCTTGTACATCACTTAGAGAAACGGGGTGCCTTTTAGATATGGACTGTGAGAAGGGGCCTTCTCTAAGTCCGTTGACTAACCCCATTATTACTGCCTCTGTGGGCAGGTCTTGGATCTCTAAACATGCCTTATTGAACCTTTCCATGTAGGCTCGTAGAGACTCTCCGACCTCCTGTTTTACTCCCAGGAGGCTCGGTGCATGTTTTACTTTATCCTTCTGAATTGAGAACCTCATCAAAAATTTCCTGGAGAGGTCTTCAAAACTAGTAATGGATCTCGGGGGGAGGCTATCGAACCACTTCATCGCTGCTTTCGATAAAGTGGTCGGGAAAGCCTTGCATCTCGTAGCGTCGGAGGCATCAGCTAGATACATCCGGCTTTTGAAGTTGCTAAGATGATGCTTTGGATCCGTAGTTCCATCATAGAGGTCCATATCAGGGCTTTTGAAGTTCGTTGGAACTTTTGCCCTCATTATGTCCTCGCTGAAAGGATCTTCTCCGCCTGGGAGTTGATCTTCTCCTTCGTCGCGGGAGTTCTTGAGAGAGGATTCTAGCTGCAAGAGTTTTCTTTCTAACTCTTTTCGCCGTTCCATCTCTTCCTTAAGGTACCTTTCGGTTTCCTTTTGCCTCTCCCGCTCTTGTTCCAATTGCTCCAGGCGGCTATGGACTAGTCCCATCAATTCAGTTACGTGGGATGGTCCACCCTTTTCTGATTCACGACCATCTGAGGAGTTTACCTTTGGATTCTTCATTCCAGAGGTACCCTCTCTGTGTTGGTCGTTATCTTGATGTTGGGCTGTGTCTTCATTGTCATTGCCCATGCCTAGATTCTCTTGCTCAGAATCTGTTTCGACATGGCCTTCTTCATGGGATCTTTCTGCCATCGAGGGATGATCTCTCGGGTCCCCGGCAACGGCGCCAATGTTACGGTGGGTAACCGGAGATTAGTCCAAGGGATGGCGTTTGGCGGCCCAAGTGAGTGATGGAGGAGGACTCCAGGTAGGTCCGCAACTCGGGAGGCTCCGTCCGACTTGTGCTCGCGTGTGAATGGGGGGTGGTACCTGCAAAGACACTCCGATGCCTAAGTTAGCAAGGGTGTAAGCAGGTCTTAGAGAGTATTGGACCTTTTTCATACCTGAGGTGTGTCAGCGTACTTATAGTGGTGAGCCAATAACCACCGTTGGAGTAGTGCCGTATCTTTAGGATAATAACCGTCCCATTATCTTAGGGAGGTTAAGATATGGCTTTATGAAGTGGTTAGAGAGATTTCAGGGGCGGTTACCCATTTGAATGAGTATTTAACTGCCAGCTAATCTCATAACCGACTTCTTCGTACCAAGTCGGGGTTGACACCGACCTCTTGAATGGAGGTGGGTGCTTTGCTAGGCTTAATCTATTGGATCAGGCCTTTCGATTGGACCTGGGCCCTTAACATTGGGCCAGGGTATGAACAGGAACTAATTTGACTATTAATCCTATTTAATTAATATTAAAAAAATTAGCCAATTTTAAAATTGCAGGGAGATTAATAATAAAAATGAAGGAAAATAATTAAGTATAATCACAGAATAGTATATAGTCAACTTATTTTTAAGGTTTTTTATGATTAAATTCAAGAATAATATAGTCCTAACAAAAGTTATGTTCAATAATTCCAAAAGTCACACATACAATACCCAAACTAATGTAATCGAGATGATACTTAGAACTGTGATACAATTCAATTATAGTGATGTTCGTGGTGTAGAAAAACAATAAGATACACACCAGTGTTTTTATCCTCATGATGTTTATTGAAAATTCTTTTGGTCCTAATGACAAGTGGTAGGAATCAGATTTATAATAGAGGAGAAAGTCAAAGAGACAAGTTAGAGACACGTGTGTATACTTTGATACGTCAGAATGTTCATTTTTTATGGAGATAGTAATATAAACCTTGAACAATTGATAATTTACACAATAGAATTATCCTTTTATACAAATGTAAGTCTATTCGCACTAATAGTAAGATCAATAATTTGCCAATTAAAGTAACTATAAGTCTTGAATTTTTACAGTGTTTAGATTAGTTTTTCGTTTTACAAAGAAAAATCAATTCCGCAGAATAAAATTGAATAATCCCTTTAAAATTATGAATTATCAAAGGTCTTTTTAAATTTGGACAATTCTACGATAATACTTTCATAGACTTAGAAATGCCATTAAGTGAATAACACTCTTTACCTTTCGATCAGCAATTAGCTCCTATTCAACACACATCTGCTTGACCATAAGCTCATTTTTTTTACTAAAGATTATTTACTTTGTCCCACCCGATTGGTTATGAGAATAATGGCTCTGTCTTACTATCTGTTTTAGATTCAGGTATTTACTGTTAACTTTTTCTATTACTATCTGATTGGTTTTCTGGATTTCATTTATAGAGCCTGTGATATCTTCTAATATAATAGGAGAATTAGATTTTGTCATTGACTGCCAAGCTAATTCTGGAATTTGGCTTGAGGAGTCTGTACTCCTTTGAACTTCGGTCTTTTTATCCTTCACATTCACCTTAAAGAAACTTTCAAGCAACCAAAAAAGGGCAAACTTTTTCCTTGGTTGTGAAGGCTTAGATTGTTGATTGTTGAAATTACTTTTATTATCACAATCGTTATTGTCAATTCACTCAGTTGCCAATGCTTTTTCACTTTAGTTTTATCTGAAGCAGAGTCTGACATGAAGATCTGGCAGTGCTTTGAATCATGTTCAAGGTGAGCACAATAGGTGCAAAAAATTCCAATATGCTCATATCTCAATCTAATTTCCAGCACCTTACCTCCTGGAGTAGCCATCCGAATCGAGTCTTTCACCCTTTTATCACCATTAATCAGAACTCTAGATTTAGGGATTTTAGATTCCTTTTTTCTGACAGAGAAAAAATCAATGTCAATAATCTCACCAAATTTCTCACCCAATTTACGACAAACTTCAACAGCCTTGATTTTTTTCTGGAAGTGTAAAACTCACGAAATTAGTAAATAATTAGTCAATAAATTAATTATTATTTAAAAAATTAGAAAATTAAATTTAATAGTGAGGTAGAGATAATTAAAATATGAATTTTAATACAAATTTTAAAAGATTTGACCTAAAATTAGACCGAACAGACCAAACCGAACAAACCGGGCCCATATTAGGCCCAAGACCCAACCCCAATTAGCCTTATTTATGCATGCAAGTCCCCCTTTCATAGGGAGAAAGAGAGAACACGGTGAGAGGGTGAGAGAGCTTAGGTTGGAGGTTGCTATTCACTTCCAACTTTAATCCATCATATCTTTCAATCCGGAGCTCCGATTGACGAGTCGTCAGCAACCACGCGTACGTCTCGAAATTCTCTAAAAAACTCACTAACCAATTAGGTTTAAGGATTTATATGATTTTGGTGCTTTAGGTTCGAATTAGCACGCAAGAATTAGCGAATTTTTGTTCATTTGAGACACGAGTAAGGTAAGAATCTCAAACCTCTTGTTGATTAGTGAATTAGAAAGCTTAAATGTTGATTATAGTGATATGTTGTGCAATTAGATTGAATAATGTTTAATTGGAGTATGTTGATGATGTTTGGAGCTTGATTGTGGGACCTTGGTGGCTGAATTTCTATTCGGAGAGGCTTTGGGGCTGTGGACTCTTGAGGAACATTGACCTTGAAGTGTCTTTGGGTTTTTCGAAGAATCGGCCAATGTATGATTTCAGTTTCTCGTAGATAACATATAATCTCTTGTGAAACCTTAGACTAGATGACCATAGGATAAGTTGTATGATATAGAAGATTGAGGATTAGTGACTTGTTGTTTGTATTATTAAGTTGAGTAATTGGATTGTATGTTGACTGCATACGAATGTGTGTTGTATGATGGGGCATGATGATGATTGTTGATGGCACGAAATGCGATGTATGACGATTGTGATAATGAATATTGGTGAGATTTGGGTCAAAGGTCGTGACCGGCAAGTATAATGAATTAAGATTGGCATGGTTTGCATGTTGTATGTTAAGGCACAGATATGATTTATGTGAGTTTGAGCGGTGTTGATGTGGTTGAGGTATTATAGAAAGTATGTATGGAAAACTGTGATAATAGGGGGTTTGAGATTTTTAAGCAAAACTTATTTTTTAACGAATTTTTATGGACCATAACTTGAGTCTCAAATTTTGGATTTGAATGAAAAATTTTCAAATTAAAGATAATTTCAAGGGCTTTAAAACGGTATAAAATTTGTGGAAATCGAAATTTTGTAGAGGAAGTTATGGACGTCGGAAAATGGGTGCAGAAAACTGATTTAGTTAAGTTGCAGAATTTTTGAAAGTGCTGGTGCGTGTGCGCACATACCGAACAGGGGCTGTGTTTTGGCTTGTGCGTATGCACGAGTGGTGTGTGCATGCACACCCTGAGGTTTTTGGAAATCGTGCATACGCACCCTGTTTTTCAGCAACTTGTGTTTTATGATTTAAACATGGTTTGAAACCTCTAAACCTCTATTTTTTATCTCCGAAACCCCCGAGTTGAGTTATAGTAGTAGTGCAGGGGATTGAACTAGAAATGTGAGTTAAATTAGAAGTGAAGAAAGGCGATGAAGTGGTAAGTATGAACTTGAGAAGTAACAGATTGAATTGATGATAGATGATGAATGAGTTTGATGAGAAATTATGTATGAATATATTTTTGAATGTCAAGATGATAGGTAATGGTTTGGAGGATAGACGAGAAATCCCTATCCGAATTATGCTTTGTGGATAGATGAGTAATTCCTATTCGAGATGCAATTTTGAGGATAGACGGGTAATTCCAATCCGAGATGCGATTTTATGGGTAGACGAGTAATTTCTATCCGGGGATAGACGAGTAATTCATATCCGAGTCATGGCCTGTGGATAGACGAGTAATTCCTACCCGGGTTATGGTTTGAGCCACCTACCTAAGTAGACGAGTAATACATATTCTGGGTTAGGTGAAATACCGGCATGGAGAGACGAGCAATACCTATTCCATGTTGTGGTGTTCTGTCCACGGTTAGCTACCAGGACATGTCGAGTTCGGCTATATAACTGACAGATGAGACTTATCAACCGTAGGGCAGGCATGCATCATGTGCATTTGTATGTTTTGTTTGTGTGTGCATTGTCTTGGCTTGCTTAATTGTTTATTCATGTTAATTGCTAATTGCCTACTTGTTATATATGCTTTCTGTATGTGTTTGTCTTGTCTGTGTACTGGAGTTCAGGAGGGTTGGAGGGAGGTGAGAAACCAAGAGGATAAGTTATGATTGAGTTGGAACTTTAAGATCCTTAGACGACCTATCTTGTGGTTTAAAAATATAGTTTTAAGATTTATAATTTGAGTGCCGAAGTTATAGGATCACCTCTGACTTTTTCGAGACCTTATATAATATGTATGTGGGCACCTTAACCATACTGAGAACCCCCGATTCTCATCCCATACAATATTGTCGTTTTTCATATGCAGGTCGAAAGGCACCTCGATAAGCGTTTGGAGATCATTCTGCAAGCGAAGATTGGGATTACTATATTTTGGGTTATTCTATGTGTATATTTATGTATATAGACTCTCCATATATATATAATTGTACTTCGCCTTTTTGAGTGGATTTTTGGAGAGATAGGTGTTCTGTTTATGTTTCTGGGATAATTTTGGATTGTATATATATAACTATATGTATATTCTGGCCGAGGTTGAGTTCGGAGCTTAATTATTTTGTACCCTTGACCTTCTAATCTCTTCGTCTACATATGTATATTTATATGTACTTATGCTTTCTTCATTAACTGACAGATGAGACTTATCAACCGTAGGGCAGGCATGCATCATGTGCATTTGTATGTTTTGTTTGTGTGTGCATTGTCTTGGCTTGCTTAATTGTTTATTCATGTTAATTGCTAATTGCCTACTTGTTATATATGCTTTCTGTATGTGTTTGTCTTGTCTGTGTACTGGAGTTCAGGAGGGTTGGAGGGAGGTGAGAAACCAAGAGGATAAGTTATGATTGAGTTGGAACTTTAAGATCCTTAGACGACCTATCTTGTGGTTTAAAAATATAGTTTTAAGATTTATAATTTGAGTGCCGAAGTTATAGGATCACCTCTGACTTTTTCGAGACCTTATATAATATGTATGTGGGCACCTTAACCATACTGAGAACCCCCGGTTCTCATCCCATACAATATTGTCGTTTTTCATATGCAGGTCGAAAGGCACCTCGATAAGCGTTTGGAGATCATTCTGCAAGCGAATATTGGGATTACTATATTTTGGGTTATTCTATGTGTATATTTATGTATATAGACTCTCCATATATATATAATTGTACTTCGCCTTTTTTAGTGGATTTTTGGAGAGATAGGTGTTCTGTTTATGTTTCTGGGATAATTTTGGATTGTATATATATAACTATATGTATATTCTGGCCGAGGTTGAGTTCGGAGCTTAATTATTTTGTACCCTTGACCTTCTAATCTCTTCGTCTACATATGTATATTTATATGTACTTATGCTTTCTTCATACGCAAGTAAACATTAATTTTTTGAGAGTGGCACTTTTAATTTTCACGATCTTGCTTTACCCATCCTTCAAGACTCCTCGTATATTATATTTTTTCAATTATATATATATATATATATATATATATATATATATATATATATATATTATTTTAGAGGTTGTAATACCTCGCCACCTCTATTTTACGACTCAAGCGTAAGGTTCTGTGTGGTAGGATGTTACAGGAAGCCTCTAGATTTGAGTCCAAATGGAAAAAAACTAATTCCTTCTTAGTCTTGAAAGTAAACATTTGTCCAGCTCAGAATATGTAAAATATAATCTTTAAAGAACTATAGGGATCCTTTCTCAATTCGGAGAACATCTAAGTCGTTTTCGAAGAAGAATTGGAATTGGTTTAATCCTAATTCCATTAATCGAAATTCATCCATTCTTATCAGCAAACACACAATCAAAGAGACTCTTAGTATATGTCTTTAGTCCCTTGGAAAAGTTATTTTCTATCGCAAACACCAAGATATACAAAGATAATTAAAGAATTAAAATTGAAAAAAAAAAATAGAAACACACAAACAAACTCTAGGAGAGCAATTTACTTATCCAAATATACATGAATTTTATATAGAATAACAAATATATCTTCCTTAATTAAACAATGATAAAAGATTACAGTTGAACTTATACGTGGAAATTTGTTGGCCCCACTAATCTAAATGTCACATTCCATCAGAACATACAAGACATCAGATGAAACGTTGCATGTAATACCATTAACTTTTAGATTAATTAATCGAATCTACACTATTAATTAATAATTTGTCGTGACTAAGAAAAGTATCTTAACTACGGGTCTACGGCATTATGGTTTATCATATTGCAAGTGAATTTAATTACTGCTAAGTTGCAATGTGAAAGGTTCTTGATTTGGTCTCAAACATTTACAGCAAAGAGACACACATCATGCCTCATTTCTTTTTTCCTGTGGAACTGCACGCCAAGTTTTACATTCCCAAGTACAAAGTATATTTAGTTATCAATTTTTTGACAAACAGACAGAAAATAGCACAGGCAAAGATAAAAGAAATGGGACAAATATGTTTATGGAGCAGGCCCTTCAGTTTTGCTGCTTCAGGATGACAAAGACCTTGATCATCAAATTCTTTATCCATTGAAGCTTCTTCACTTTGGTGCCCCCAGTGGCAGTGGTCATGTCAGCAAGCAAGCACATAGCAATGGCAATGCAATGAATCTGTCAAAGCTCATCAGCATTTTCACATGTCGGACGACGCGCTCAAAGCCATTACCTTGCATTGTTCATTCAGTGCCAGAAGTTGAGCCTCTTTCTTGTCAAGCAAAGTGCTCAACCTCACATTCTCTTCCATAAGCTTTTGAACTTCTGCCTCTTTCTGCATTTTCTCACCCTCCAACTGAGTTGTCTTCGCAACTAGCCTGCACCAAAGCAACATGCTATGCAGTAAGGCAAATGTCTCTAGGGACAACCAACACAAGGATTGAAAATTAATTATTATACTCTATTTGTGGGAAAATGCAACAATAATTTAAAATTCCCCAATTTAAAATGTAACATCTATATGTAACACTAATTTAAAAATACCCCACTTTTGCAAGTCAGTAACTAATGGCAATCAAGCAACACTCAAATTGAGGTGTAATACAACGGTATGCAGGTGCCGAGTAAATATAAACTAAATCAAGCTTTAATAAACATAATATATGCAGAAAGAAGTGTATTGGGGTATTTTGCAATCATATGACTTGACGTGGATAAAATAACAGATAGATATCAAGATTCATAATGATAGTGTGTTTCACATTATTGTGTATTATGAAATATACTCGCCTTTCAAAAAGCTTCTCAATAGTTTGAAATTGCTTCTCTGAGGAAAGTAATGTTTCTCTTACAGTGAGTAGGCTGCTAACATAGGATTTCAGAGACTCAAATTCCCGTCTCACTCTACAAAGCTCCTCTTCATTTTCAGCAGCTAGCTGCCTCTGCCTGGTTGTTTCTTCCACCAAACCCACAACTCTCTGTCGCACGTCATTTAGAATATTACTTGTATTCAAAGCAAAACGCTCCATCTCTTTTAACTTCATGGACATATTTTCTAACTGGGCAGACTTCTGTTTAATCTCTTCCTGACTTACGCTTACTTTTTCCTTCTCAACTGCAGTTTCTGATTCTGCCAATATAACCCTTTTGACAAGGGCTTCCATCACATCTGCAACCATCTGTACAGACTTGAGTACCTCACCTAAATAAGCTCCATCTTGTTCATCTAACGAACCTCGCTCATGGCTAATTCCTATCCAAGATTCTTCGCCCGCATCCTCAAATGGAGAAAGATCTACATTCCTAGACCAACCTGAAAATGGTATCCCATTCTTGTCTACAAGGCCTACCCCCTCTAATTCTTTTATGCCACAAGATGCATGGGCTAGATCAGGAACAGCCATGAGTCTTGCTTTCGCTTTTAAGTAAGTCAACAATGTAGAAGCGGTCTTGACCCTACGCCAAAGAACCTCTAAAACTTTATTAGCATCTTCCTCTGAACCTTGCATGTAATCCTTCACTTCGATAAGCTTTGCTTGCAATGCATCCACTTGGGATTGGCTTCTTTCACTCTCTTGCTTCCATGTTTCATGTGATTGACTCAGCTGAGACTTCAAATATGACATGTCAAATCCTTCATCTGCTGCCATGCCCCTGTCCAATGTAATATATTAATGTTAAAAAATTGTAGTTTAAAAAAAAACTCCAATGACAAAGCATATGTATCAGTATAAATATAATTTCACAGGCCTAAAATTCCATCAACTGAAAAGCCTTAACAATGATTTCAGGTATCCAATTCATAATGTAATGTATGGCAAAGCTCTGTCAAAGAGGAAGCCAGAAGATAATGTCTATCACAAAGTGGATTTCACAATAAATTCCAGAGCAAAAGGATGCAGCATATTAAGTTTGAAGCAATATATCAACAAACGAAACTAAAATCACATCACATCATAGAATTAAACTCATCTATACTTTAATCACACAGATCATCCACTTTCCCATTTCTACGAGATATGCTTAAAATATGCCCAACAACTTCTATCGATTCACAAATAATGTCTTCTGTAAAGCAAAACTAAGTACAACATATTTTCTGCTTCTTAGAAGCCTCAGAAAGTTTATAATGAACCTATACAGCTACAATACCTCAGAAGATGAACAAGTACTTCAATGGAATTACAAATATACAAATAAAAGATACATTTTGTGAGAAGCCAAATTCCTCCAAATGGACTTCTACATCAAACATTGTCTAGTTAGCACTTGAAAATGTCTTCAAGTTACAAACACACACAGAATTGACTCAACCCATGATCAGCTAGCTACTACACTTAATCTCAATGGCAAAAATAAACAGGGAAAGAAAAAAATGAGAATTTTTGACATGGCAAAGCAGCCAACGAAAACAAAATCAACATTAATACATCAAAATGCTGAGTCTTTTAAGCTATATATATTCATTGTCAACAATATCTTTCACCTGCAGTACCTTGTTTCTCTCTCTCCCTAAAGTAATATACTTTTGCTAATTCAATGTTGTTTAGACGCGACGCAATCCAACCAATTCATCGTTTTACTATATCTAAAAAATCTAGCAGGACGAAAATTAACGTATAACTGCAAAATTGGGGTTTTTTTCTTCCTTTTTTGTTTCATCCCCTCTTTACCTGAGTTTGATCTCGAAAAATCGAAACTTGAGGCAAGCCAAGAACCAGACGGACAAAGTTGAAACAGAATATCCACTAAAACCGACTAAAAAGGAAAACAAATTGATTACGTTGAAACGAAGGGATTAAAAAGTGAGGAACAAGCAAATACAATGCTGGAATCTCGTAGAAGGGGAATTGAAGGAGTTAATTGAATAAAAAGACGTTACCTAGTTAGTTTTTGCTTCGAGAAAAAGCTTGAAGATCGAGCGAGTTGAGTGAAGAAAATGGGTCTGAGTTGAATCGTCTTCTTACACCAACCCCTCTCTCTCTCTCTCTCTTACATGTAAAAGGAGAAAGAAAGAAAGAAGGCACCTTACTTGTACCACACAGGCCTTTTCTTTTCGTTTATGCTTCTTTCTATTAATTTTCGATTAGGCCTAATTTTATTATCCATACTTTAATTATGTATTTAAATAAAATTCTTACGTAGAAAGGGGGCATAGGGCAGAGGAAGACTCTTGGTTAGCGTTTGAGAGAAAGAGTTTGAGAAATTGAGATTGAAAAATTGAAATTGGAAAGAAATGGAAATAAATTTTAGTATTATATTTAGGGTAAAGTATAGAAGATTGAATTATATGTTAGTATTTTATTTGATTTGAGATAAAAATAGAGATTAAACTATTTAAAATTATTAAAATATTTTTATTAATTAAAAAATAAAAAAAATTCTAAATCTATTTGTTTTTTTTTTCTTTTTTTTTTGTTGGTTCTCCATACATTTTTCTCTTTTTTTTTCTCTCTCTTTTGGTAGTTCTTTTTTTTTTTATCGTTTTGTTGTTATTGTCGAACTTTGTGGTCACTAGTTACTGTCAAGTTTTTCATTACCATTGAACTCTTTTATCATTGTCGTCTTCACTGTCTGTGAGGTACACGGAGTCAAACTTGCCATAGCCGATCTAGTATTTGGGGTTGAATTTACTGTGTCTCTGTTTTCTATACTCACCGATAGTCTGTCGTGTCGTTTCTGTTTTCTGTGTTCACCACACCGCCTCTATTCCAATTTCACACTGCCGTGCTACCTTTATGTCTCACCATTCTTCTCTTTTCTATTCTGAGATTGTTGTTTTTATGAGATTATTCTTGTTTTTGGTATTATTGTTGTTAAATCTAATTGATGAGATTGTTATTGTTGCTGTCGGCACTGTTGTTATTGGTGGCGGAGGTGTGGTGGTAGAATGAAAGTTAGGGTAGGATTGGATGGTGGAGTGAGATGTAAAGTGAAATTGGGGGTGAAGGATAAATTTAGAATATGAAATTTTGAATAAGAGCATTTGAAGGGGAAAAAAAAGTCATTAAAATTTTAGTCCTCTTTCAAGAAAATTTCAATCTACTATATTTCCATTTTTTAGAGGGACTGAAATACTGAAATTTTGGGATAGAAACTGAAATTTTAGTATCAATCTTTGAATCAACAAACATGATACTAAATGTCAGTTCCTTAATCTCCACTTTAGTACCTCAAAACAAACGTTACCTTATAGTCGGAAACTTTTAAATAGAGAAATAATAATTGCCTAATAATTAGACATGATTTCCTTCAAATTTTATCAATTACATAAATATATTTATACATAACTAAATTGGATTGGTCTAGTGGTTAGATCACTAGCCCGCTTAAGCAAGTGTCGAGAGTTTAAAAAATTAATTAGTCTTAAGTTGAAATCTTCAAAAATCTAATTATCACTTTACTCTAAAAAATTTTATACAGATAATTAATTATATATTATTATACCATTAAAAATAACTATTTTTTAAATTCACTACTTTAAAAGTTATTTAAATGTATAAACTTAATTTTTGTGTGTGCATATTTTTTAAAATAACCAATATTATATGTACATCAAAATTAGTCACTAATATAAAATATATATAAAAAATAAATTAAATTATATATATCATATGAACATAACAGTTTCAATTTCAATATTTTTATTAAAATAAAAAGTTTAACCTTTTTTTAACTAATAACAACCTTAATATATCTTTAGGGTATATATTAACAAGAGTTTAATTTTAATGTACTGATAGTATAAAATTTTTTACTCATTTATTCAATTATATCCATTTTTTTTATGATTATTCACTCAGTCAATATAAAAAAATTATTTTTATTGATGTAGTGTTACGTAATTAAATTCACGGATAAAACTATTTTATATTCAAGATGCATCCAAACTAAATTCTAGAACTAAATCCTATTTATATTTATAAATACCAAAATAAAACATTTATAGCATGAATTCAGAATTCAGTCAATTCACCATATGTTGGTTATCCTCCTGTTTTTTTTTTTTTTTTGGTTTTCCATGGTATCCCCCAACCCGACAGGTCAAGGACTAATCCGCTGCGGTACTGAGCTCCATTTAAGGGTTTGCCGCTGGGCTCCATTGAGAGGGATGATTATTTTTTTTTTTTTTTGGGCTCTTGATTAAAAGGTCATTTTGTCTGACTGGCAGTGGCTTAGACGTAGAATAAGGCTCATTGGACTTGCGTCCTTTTCTCTGACCCACAGATTATATTGGTTTGGGCTTTACTCCAAACCATTTACCAATCCACTTTTGGTTGACTATGCTCTATGAGTCTAAGACTTGAGCCTATAAGATGAGGGTGCTGGATTATTATTGGATCAGATTCAAGCATTAAATATAATTTGTATTTGTATATACTCCAAATGCAAAAATATCTTTATACGCATTTGATGGTTTATTAATAGAGATCAGTAAAAGTAATTATACTTAACATTCACTACTTAAGTAGTCATAAAAATTCAGATTGATTAAATAAGAACTTAGCAAAAGATTTTTAATTTTATCCGGTCTATTTATCAAGATTAAACTCTTCATATTTACCCACAGAAAAAAAAACTGCTATACAAAAAATCTTCATGCTTTTATTATTCTGTTGTGCTGAGTTATTTGTATATCTAAATTATTGTTTCACTTATTTTTAATGTATATTTTATATTTTGATATATTTTTTATATGAATGATTGATTATATATATATATATATAACATATTTTAATCACTTTCGGTCCTTTTTTAAGAGATTGATTTAATATATTGTAAAAATAATTTAGAGCATCAACTGATTGTCTTAATTTTTTTTTCTGAAAAATCATTTATGTAGTTGTATTAATATCCAACAATATAGTTATACTGAAAAAATAATTGCATCCTTCCATTTAATCCAGCAATTGTATATATATGATAAATGATGATTCTATATATGATGAAACTATTTCAAATTAGTAAATTATTTTAGTATATTAAAATTAATAATCATAGTAGATGTTACTAAAATTAGCTACTAAAATTAAGCACTAGTATAAAATATATAATAAAATATAAATATATTGATAGTTAATTTTAGTGGCTGATTTTAATGTATAAATATAATATTTTTAAAAATTAAACATGATTATTTTGTATATTAAAATTAAACATGTTAAAACTTCATGAGACCTCTGATCTCTTTGAGTTGAGAGATTAAAATGGTTGTTTGTGTAAGTGATAAATAAGAGAATATTATTATGGCATGGATTGCACATGTATATGGAAGTGTCTCGGGCACAACAATGGGATTTTCGCTGCGATGAATGTTTGTTTGAATCTGAAAGTTTTCAATATGACTAGACTTTTCAATGTTTTCATCAATCTGAAAAGGAATCTGCAGAGGATGTTATTTTTTTACTTTAAATATATAATGTCACTTTATAAATTAAAATGGGATCAACATATTTCGAAGCCCACGCGCAACCAGTTGATGATCATACCTTTAAATTTAATTATTATTGGTGTGAGAGTTGATGATAATATGATTTTTTATCTTATAACTGTATAGTTGGATGAATTCAATAAGTTCGTTTCTAATAGTTAATTTTATGTTGATCGTAGTGAACGTTTTATATAGTTATTTGTATTACTTGAATTAAAAAGGAAAACTCGAATTTTATTTAAGCATGTTTCATAGCTTTATTTTATTTTATTTTTTTTTGTTCTTTCCCAATTATTTACTGAAAGATCTATAGTGGTTTAATTAACGCCCTTTTCATTTATCTAATTAAACACCTCCTGCGTTCTAATTGAACTCAAATTTAATTTCATAAGTTTTACTTTAATAAAATTGTTTCACGAAAATATGATTAGGGTTCGTTTGAAAATTTTTAAAAGTTACTTTTTTTAAACTTTTGACTTATAAAAAAAAATAAAAATAGTAATATTAATGTTTAGTATAATTTTTAAAATTAAATTATAGCTTTTTAAAAAGTTAGTTAGGTGTTTATAAAAAAGTTTAAACAAATGACTTCTTTCGTAATTATTTTTTTTATCATATTTTTTTTTAAAATAAGTACTTTTAAAACAAAAAAATCAAATACAAAATAACTTATTTATAAACTATTTTTAATATAAATATTAATTGCTAAAACTATTTTTTTTTAAAATTTAATTAAATTATTTATCCAAACTAAACCTAAATATAGGTTATCTTTAAAAGGAGTTTGATAAAAATAAATATTATATTATGACTCTGGAGTTATTGTTACTTATAGTTATTTATGAACTAACAAGTTGTTTGTAACACAAATTGAACTATTAGAAGTTAGAACATACAGTTTGTGAAAATATATACTTTGAAATAGAAAACAAGAAAATATACATGTTTTTTTAGAGAAATAATCATAATACATATATTTTAAAATTTAGTCACTAAAATCAATTATTATATATAAAAATACGTATTTTTTATCTCAAAAAAATATTATTATACCATTATAAATATATTTAATTATTCTATTATTTAATCATTTTAATAATTGATTATTTAATTAAAATATATGTAAATTAATATATATAAATATATACAAATTATAGTAACTAATTTAATAATTATATATATATATATATATATATATATATATAACGTTTCTTTTAAAGAAATTAAATAACTTTATTTATTTGCTAACACATACACACTTGTTGAAAAGTTATAAGAGAAAATAATTAGATCTTGAAGTAGGATATCTCTTGGAAATAGATATTGCTGCTATATGTACGTATATGTGTGTAAACAACTACTAGCATAATATATTTATATAGTTACTTGATTATTAACTAATTTAAGTTGATTTAGTGGTTAATTTATTATTTTATTAAAATAAATATTAAAAATTTAATTTTTATTTTGTGTATATAATTTATTAATTAATAATAAAATTTTAATAAAATTTTAATTTATAATAAATTAATTTTTAATTTATTGGATCAAAAATTTACTCGATTTTCCTTGGTCAAAGAAATACCAATAACTGAAATGTAATCAAATACTACTAATTTATCCATCCAGATCAGATATGTTATATCCAGCAAAATCTCATCTGCATGAGACTTTTAGCCACCCACAAAATCATACAATAATGACATTGGTAGTATCCGCAAACAAATGAACCAATCAACTGTTTGATCTCATGTTATATATGTCATAATTTCGTTATGTTATATTAACAATATTTATTAATTTTTATTTATAATAATATTTAATAAAAATATCTTTTTAAATATATTTAATAAAAATATTTTTTATAATTATATTTAATAAAAATATTTTTATTTTTTGAATATATTTTTTTATATATATATTTAAAATATAATAATTAATTATTATTAATAATAAATTAACAGATAATATTGATATTTGTGCTTTTCCTATACGTCGGAACCATAACAAAATGTCATTTAATGATGTTCAAATACATTACTACTCTTCCTGTTGTAGAAAATTGTTTTAACATTATTGATCCCTATAGTATAAGTATATATATATATATATATATATATATATATATATAGCCTACAAAGGCTAGTCTATTGTGATTTATTATTAGTTGAGAAATTGGAACACATAATTAATGGTGTGTTCAGTCTGTATTTCTGATCCGCAAGTTTTTTTTTTCTTTTTTACTTTTAGGGTTTTTTCCTTTCACAATTAGTATATTAGTCATTTAGGTAGTGTTTGGTAGAGAGATAGAGACAGAAAGACTGAGATTAAAAGACTGAGATTGAGAGACTGAGACTAAGAGACAGGGATTGAAACAAATTTCAGTATTCTGTTTGGTACAAAATGGGAGACAGAAATTAAAACAAGAATGAAACTCTAATTTAATTTGCACAAAGAGTAAAATTGGAATTAATTAATTGAAATGAAAGTATTTTAGGTATAAAATGTTATTAAAGTTTCAGTCTCTATCTTTAAAAATTTCAATCTCCTGTGTCCCTATTTTTTGGAGGTACTGAAATACTGAAATTTTAGAGACAGAGACAGAAATTTTAGTACCAGTCTCTGAACTAACAAACACAATACTACGTCTCAGTCTCTCAGTCTCTGTCTCAATACCTGAAAACAAACGCTACCTTAAAGCGCGAAATTGGCAGGTAGAGCGGATTTAACTTGAAGTAAATTATTAAAAAATTTGTTATTAGTAAATTGACTGTTACATGGATAAAATAAAATTTGAATTTATATTTATAATATAGATAATTTATTTCATACTAATTCAAACAAACGACTGAATTGATACATATTTATTAACTAATTTGCATTGAGTCAAATTTTCACAAAGAAAAGTGGTAATTAAATTTGAGAAAAGCAGGATCAGAAGCAAAAGAATAATTATAATTATTAATGGGAAAACATAATATATTTCTTTCTTTTTACACTTTGAGATTAAAGCCAGAAACATCTTTTGGCTCTTTTATTCAGAGAAGCATCTAAGCCTCTAAACAAATTGGAGCTATAATAATATGTGTGGTCCCTATACATACACATACGTACATCACTATTTGAAGTTATTACATAAGCAAAATATAATCCCTAACCCTAATTAATAATAAATAATAATTAGAAAAAAACGGAGGGTCCACTCTACAATCATATCACACAGAAAGTAGCTAAGTAGCTACATACATAGCTTATCATATCATATGATATTAAACTCATGAAAGTAACAAGAACAATATAATTGCCTTGAAAGCCACATTGCAACATATTACGTGGGGGTCTATCCATTCTATCTACTGATGATGATGATGATGATGATGATAGAATATAATATTTAATAACTAATAATAATTAAGTTAATTGTAGGAGATGATTATTATATATTACTGAAAATGGGATCAAAGTCTCAATCTAAAACATGGAAAGAAAGAAAGGGAAAAGGAGATGAGACGAGTGAGAGAAAGGGAAAGGGGAGAATGATCTTTGTGATGTATGTTTGGAGATACGGTTTGGAAAATTAGCGCAACAATATCATTACCCATAAGACTACCCTCTGTACCGCCGCACCTCTCTCTCTATCTCTCTTTCCTAGCTCACTGAGGTAAGCAACTACCTTAGCTTACAACTTTTTTTTCTTTAATTTTCACATATCAAATTAACAATTAAAGTTATTTCTAAGAAGTGATTTTTTTTCATGTATCTTTTAATTTGATAGGTCAATGACTAGTTTATTGCAGATCTTAAGAGTCGCTAGCTAATAAGTTTGCTGCATGTATAAGGGGGGATTCGAACTCTCGACACTTGTTTAAACAAATAAGTGAACCGATTATTCGACCAATTTAAGTTGGCTAAGAATAGTTTATTTAAATAAAATCAAACTAACTTTTTTTTACCATGTTATATATAATTGAATCTCTGGTTAAAGATAAAATTATCTTTTATTAATCTTAGTATATATGACATGTCAATTCTTGAGTATGTATTTTTGCAGTTTCTTGAGACAATAATTTTACCATTTTGGTATTACTAAAAAAGAAAAAAAAGGAAAATTCTATCATTTAAAATAATATATTTTACGCCACTTTAAAATAAGCTAATATTTTTTTCGTTGAATTAGGTTCATAAAATTTTAATAATAGATTCATATATATGAGATAGTTCGCTTAATGGCAGTTATTATTTATTATTATGATTATTATATAAATTTGTTTTGAACAAAAAAATAGTGTAGATATATAACACATCTATAAAGGACATGAGTTGGAAAATGAAACAGATAAAGGTAAATGAAGCAGAAGAATGTGACCATTTGGCCAATGTGTGTTTTATTTTATCTCTTATATGTGTATATATGTACGTGTGAAAGAGGAAGAGAGATATATAGGAGGGTAGTAGTGGCATGTTAATGCATGATAATGAAAGGCAAATCTCATGATGATAGTAGTGTCAAAATCAAGCGAATTATGCAATCTGAAAAGGTTGAAGCTTGAAAGTTGAAACGTATAATAGACACGTACATATATATGGATTGGTAAAAGAGGCTAAGATCAATATAATGTTTCCAATGTTTTTGTTCTTTTCTATTCATCTATCAAATGAACCAACGAGACTGTTACAACAGAATGAAATTGAAGGAAAGATTGAATAGTTCCATTCCCTCACGGTTTCTCTCATTGCTTCCTTCTTATGTAATATATGTACATAGTAGTCTTAAGGAGCCGGTACATTTTGTAATTTATAGTCATTAATTAATTATTATTAATATTTTTAATAATATAAAATTATATATTTTTTATAGTTAAATATTAACTAAATTTTAATAAAAATATTAATTTTTAAATTTTTTTCATATATATATATATATATATATACTATTCTACTCTCTCTTTTCTACTCAAAAATTAATTAATATAATTTTGTTTGTATAACATAATATTTTTCAAGAATAGTAACATTGGTTTTCATTTTTTATTAGTAATTTTAATACCGTGTAATTTGATATTTTGAATTTAGTCAAAGTTGCTATGGTCCTCGTTTATATATATTGAATAATTAATATAAAAAAATTTGTGGGTTCAAATATATCAGCATGGAGACTTAATGATAATCGTCATAAAATAAACTCTTTGATCCTATCTTAATTAATATGAATATTAATAGGGTATTATATTATGAAGAATGTTAGAGATTTATTAAAATTTATTATTTTTTATTATTAGTTAATTATTACTGTTTAAAAATATAAAATAAAGTATATTATTAGATTATTATACTAAAAAATTAGACTATATAAATTAAGTTAATAATTAAATAATAACCAAAAATAATAAATTTTAATGATTTCTTAACATTTTTTTATATTAATCATTTTAAAGACAATTAATCTTATCCTTTACTTGTATATAAAAAATTAATTATTTATATAAAATATATATTAAAATATAACATAAATAAAGAGAAAAGTGTGATATAAAAGAAAAAAAATAATTTTTTTAATACGATCAAAAGATAAAAAGTAAGATAACAAAATAAGGAAGGGGGGTGTTGTTGAAGAAAAGGAGTCCAATTAGAAGTGAATGCACAAAAAATAAAAAGGATTAAAAAAAAGTAAGTAGAGCGAAACAAAAAATCAGAGAAAAAGCTAGGAAGCTGAAAAACTAGGTAGATATATAGGGAGGAATTCCAAGTAAAAGTAAAGATAATGAGTTCAGAAGTGAAGCTATTAAATTAGGATCGTGATTTAATCCGACTTGTAGTAATGATATAAGACTGTTGTGGATTATATTTCGTAGAATCTAAAAGAGAATAATGCTACGACCCGGAAAAAAAAAAGAAGAAAAAGAGCGACAGAGAGTTAAAAATCAAAATCTTAACATTAGAATTGAGTAACAGAGGTTCAATACATGAAAAATTGATTTTACTCTTTATTATTAGTGTCATTGATATGAAATCTTCTTGGTGATTGGTTTGTTAATATTGACATTCTGAAATTCCTGATAGCAAGTTCATAGAGACGCTTGGGTTTTAATTTGCATGCTTTGTTTGGTTAGGGAGTGTTTTGGTTTTCTTTTATTTGTTGATGTTATTTTGTGTTCAACTTGTTTAGTATATTGAGTACTTGAACTTTACTTTCCTTCTCTAGTTGAAGATTTTAATTAAGCATTGAAAAAAATATATTAAAGTACAAAATAAAAATTAAAAATAAGTTAAATAATATATAAAATATATATTATTAAAAATATATGATAATTAACTTTATTAAAATATTATTAGAGGTGTTAGTAATCGAGAGTTAAATCAGTAATGGTTAGTAGTTAGTAAATAAATATTTATGAGGTTAATTAAAAATATTTTTATAAATAGTATGACTCTTATATTATGTAACAACTTTAACATAATAACTTTACATATATTATTATCTTCTTGTTCTGCTTTTCTTCCAAAAATTTAACATGATATTAGAGCTATGGTATTCTTTTTAAAGAGGATAAGATATATTTTTCTGGTGAAACCACCGTATTTTCTTTTACAAAGTTCTTTTTCCTCTGTATTGTTGTTGTTCTTCTTTGTTTGCACCTGTCTTTGATGTTTTCTCACTTTTAAATTTTAACAATAAGCTCATCTTTCTCATTTCATCGTTTTGAGTTCAACTGATAAAAAAGGTGTTATTATTCGGTTGGTTTCTATAATTAAGTGAAATTTTTAATTAGGTCTATATATATATATATTTTTTTTAATTGAATTTTTGTACCAATTTTTTTTAATTATGTCCTTGTTAGTAGTAATTAGCTTAATTGTATAGGGACTCAACTAAAAAAAATTTATACATGAACTTAAATAAAAAGAAAAAAGATGTAGAGACTTAATTAAAAAAAAATTTAATATAATGATTCAATTAAAAAAAATATAAAAACTTAATTAAAAATTTTACAAAATTATAAAAACTAATAGAATAATTAAATCGATCAAAAATCATTGCATCCGCCACCAAACACGCCTCCGTGCACTATCAATTTTGTCTTAAATTAAAATTAAGTGCTTTATTTTAATTCATCAATTTCAAGATTTATAATCCACAAGGATATCGGAAAAATATCAAAACACCTATAAAGTGCTGTCTATACAAGAAAATTGTAAGTAACACGAGACTTTATCTAACTAATTATATATTTGAATCCTAGAAGATTAGAAGAGAAAATATTCATATTTAACAGGTTAATTATTTTGTTAATTTTTATAATTAAATTTTTATATTATTTTAATTAAATTTTTATGTTATTTTTAATTTTATAATTTAATTATTACTAATATAAAAAGTATTAAATTTAACGAAATATTTTTTTATAAATTGAAGATATTTAAGATAAAAAATCAATTAGATCTTTAATTATATATTTTTTTAGAAAAAATATTCTATTAATTTTAATGTTATTGATATAAAAATAATTTAATTATAAAATTAAAAATAATATAAAAATTTAATTATAAATTTAATAAAATATAAAAACTAATATAATAATTAAACCTAGTCAAAAAAAAAAAAAAACCTACGCTCATGTACTGAATTATGTTGTTCCCAATTAATTATTCTGCAGAGGGGAAAATTAAAAAAGTGAATCATACATCCAAATATCTCAAAACATAAATACTAATTAATTGCTATATTGTTGATTCCATATTATTAGCATCACTTTTAAGATTAGTTAATCGGTGATAACCATTGATATTGCATACAATTCTAAAGGAAATTTGTTTTTTTAAAGAAAAAAAGAAAGACTAGAGGTACACATCTTCTTAATAGTTATAGCTTTTGGTCTTATTAAGGCATTTATTTTAGCATGGTATTAGAATAAAAATTTAATTTTAATATATTATTAATATGATAATTAATTATATATTATTATATTAATAAAAATAATTAATTTTTAGATTTAATATTTAAAAAGATCTAAATATATAAATTTAATTAAATAATAATATAAAATTATTTATAATATCAATATATCAAAATTAAATTTTTGAAATAAACTCCAAACATTATTAAAAAATAATAACGTTGCATTTTTATTGATAACTATAATTTTTAACTGTATGTCAAGTTATTAATCTATAGCAGTAGTGAGCGCGGCTTCAAGGTAATATATATTTAAAAATTTTATGAATAGTAAAAAAAGTGGATATTGAACCTACGAGTTCTTCTTTATAAAAATTTAAAATAATTACTAAATTTTTAGTAAAATATAATAAGGGAGAAAATAACTATTAAATTAATAATTTAAATTACATATTCAATAAGTTTGATATACAGTAAGAACTTGAAATTAGAAGAAGAGTTAATAAGATATTTATTTTTTTATGTTATTTTAATTTTATTAAGAACTTGATGATTATATTATTTGTAAGTTTATGTTAGATTTTTTTTAAGATTTTATTATTTTTAATTTGAATTAAAAAAAATTGATTTTCCTACGAATAGGATTATAGGATTAAAAATTTTAGGATGCAAGTTCTTAACCCACGAATAAAATAAGTGAATCTTAAGAAATTTTTAACTCTCAAGATAAAATTAAAATAGAATATAAATCCTATTCTATCTATTGTCAATCTTAAATAATATATATTGTATTTTTTTAAAATAATTATTCCTATAAAAATATTTTTATATAAAAATAATATTATAAATTATTAAATAATTTAACATATCTAACTAAATATATTTGATTGAATCATTTAATCTAATGGTCAGTAATATCAACTTCACACCAAATTAAAGTAGGAACTTTTCCTAATAAGACTAATGTAATAAAGACGACATGGTTATATATTTGTACTAGCAACAATTGAATTAAAGGAAGCTGAGGATGAAGTAGTGAACTGATCAATGATGACAAGCTAAAGATGGAATAGAAGTTGCCAGATTCATGACTTTGGATCAGTAAAATTTTGGACCCCAACTCAGTTTTGGGTAAATTTTATTCAGATCAGACTGGTACTATAAATGCAATTAATAATAGCAATGAATATATATATTTTTCTGAGTTACATTGCACATACATACTCTCACTTTCAAGGGTTTTGTTGCTTACATAAAGAGAGAGAGGATGCACAGGTTATAAGAAAGAATTGAAGCTAAGTGGCATGCAAATGCAGTGGCAAAAAATGATGTAGCTTTCGAGTTCTGATCTCACACCAACATAAACACAGAAATAAACTCCAGAAATCATGACATCCATCCTTTTTGCATTTGCATTTATTTATTTTTTGAATTTTAAAATATATAAATTTTTTTCTCATTATACTTTAAATATTCAAATTATTACTATTAGTTAAATTTTTCTTCAATACATAAATAAATAAAAAGATATTAAAAATTTCAATTATTTTAAACTTTTTTTTCATTAACTAAAGAGTTTAACTAATATTTAATTTTTAGAATTATATATTGTTAAGAAAATCTTTGAAAATATTGTTGTAGCATTATTAGCAAAGGGCAAAGGCAATAAATTTTTGGGGCGCGTGCTCCTTAACTTTAAGAGGTGTACCCATCATAAAGTCATCAACTGCCTTTTACATTTGTACCCTAGCTCTACCTCTATACTACTAGTACTACTGTACTACTTCACTACTCCTCTATAATCTATATATGTAAATTGCTTCCTAATTTTTAATTTTTTAGGTCGTGTTTTAGACATATATACCAGTAATAACTAATAACATGCATGGATAAACATAAAATTGAATAATTTAATTTATAATCGAATATTATTGGCCAAATTGATTCAGTGATAGATGAGTTCGATGGCAAATGCTAATACATTTGAGCATTTTAGGCAAAGGAAGAAGTGCAACACCTCTTAAGATAACTTTTTATTAGAAATAATAAATAAAATAGTAAGTTTTAATTAAAAAATATTAATCTGGTTAATATATTATTCTTTTAAAAAAATTTAACTATTCATATAAATTATATATAATAACATAAAGAATTAAGATTTATTTGATTAATTACTTAATAAAAATATTTAAAGATAATAGAGTTGATCTCTTTTTTGAAATAGTTGAGTTGGTGGAAACTCAGGTGCAGTCGACTTCACGTGAAGTTGATAGTTAAAAATTGTTAGATAGAAATTTAGTCAAATCAGTCAAATCATCTAACCGCACTTTACGCACAGCTTGAAATTTCACAAATTAAATTAACTATATATAACAAATTGAATAATACTACACATCTAAATTATTTTATTAATTAAGTCTAACTAAATTAAATAATAAGTGTGAGGAGATCAAATCTTGTCTTATGTGACAAATAATTGAATAGAGTTCAAATTTGTGAAGGATGAAACTGAACCCACCATGGGCCTGATTTAATTAACTTTTTTATTGATATATAATCCTTAAAATATTGATAAGAAATGTAGTATATCTATCAGCGACAGTAATTTTAGGGTAGCGTTATTTGTGAACTTCTCAGATTACTCATTGCAAAGATAGTAGATAATAAAATGTTTATATGACGAGAAGAAGTTCTGGTAAATGGCCCCAAATTAACTTGCTTGCCATATATGGATGGACTCATGGACATGGACTGTTCACTTTAATTTAACTTTGTATCATGATTAGTTGAATAATTGATTATATTATTAGATTTTTTAAATTAAGGATTGTGGATGGATAATTTTGGGATGAGAGATGAGAGATTGTGGGCGTAGACATGCAAATTATTAAAAGACGCCGCAGAGATAGAAAAGAAAACAAGAAAGATTTATAACTAAACAGTTTGAATATATAGGGTGAGCAGCAGCCATATATATAGCTATTAAGCTGATTGTCTCTTAGTTGGAGCCTATCTTTTTTGTTTCTATGCACTTCATTTTTCTTCACATAATAAACTGCAGTAGTAATCATCACTTCATGCCAATCTCTATGTCACGCATTCAAAGATATAGAATTTGTTGTGGGACATCTCGATCTAACATCTTGTTGGAGGAACATTAATTAAAAGATCAAGATTTGAATTCATCACAATTTTTAGTATTTATTTAATTTTTCATTTTTAATATAAAAAATAAATTGAAAATCCTCCATATCTATTAAGTCTTTTTTTTTTTGCTGGAAAAAAAACAAATAACTAAAAAAAACAAACAAAAAACTGCTTAAAAAAAAAGCAATCTCGCTAAATACTATTCTCAAACTCTTTCTAAGGTAATAGATAAAGGTCTTTATTACAATCTTTGTCATGAGATCTACTACTGTATTTATATTTTTTAAAATTAACCGGAGATCAACACGATATTTTTAAAATATAATATCTTAGATTTTCAACACCAAAAGATCAATAAAACCAAAATAGTCTTATATCTATTAAGTTGAATTTAATATTAAAATTCCACTTTATTGAAGTTAAGATTTAGATGAATTCATGAACCTTGTC
Source organism: Arachis stenosperma (assembly GCF_014773155.1). Classification (NCBI taxonomy): domain Eukaryota; kingdom Viridiplantae; phylum Streptophyta; class Magnoliopsida; order Fabales; family Fabaceae; genus Arachis; species Arachis stenosperma. Next base: position 13,981,630 of record NC_080381.1, on the reverse strand, counting down.
ATGAGAGATTACCATAAGAATGAAAAACCTTTTGGTGGTGGGTATTTGGTTTTGTTTTTGGATGCAATTTGTTTTGATTTGCTTGAATTTTAGAATTTAAGCGCTCGCCCATTCTACTTCCTTAATTCACAGGGGATTTCCCATTATATATAAAAATATGAAAAAATATCATGCATCATTTTACAAGTAATAAACAAATTTTATATTTAACAAATAACTTGTATAATTGATCTGATTTTTGTAAAAATATTTAAATAATTATTTAAAAGATGTACACAACATGTCAAAATAAATTCGATTTCTAAATTTTTATTTTTAATAAACATTCGCTCATTTACACAAAAATTTACTTGGTCTAAAATCGGCAAAATTTTAAGGTTGAAAAAATTCTAATTTTTTTAATAATATTTGCAAAAAAGTTTTAATTTTTAAAATCTTGTTTATAATATATCTTAAAAATCTAGTTACTTTTGTTAACTTTTTAAATATTTTAATAGTTTATTTATGGTTTATATTTTTTGAAGTTATTTTTGTAGACAAAGTAAATTTTCAATACTATTACGTTTCTAATTTTAATAGTCATAGATTTTTAGATCTTCCATATTCATATATATTACTAGGTGAAATATATGGTAAAGATGTTGTTTTAAAGATGTGCTATGTGGCAAAATTTGAACCACACATTCTAAAACCACACTTTTAACTTAAAACCGTAGCCCTTTACAAAGAAAAGCGTCACCTAATGGAAAAAACTAGTAAATTAGAAGATTTAAGAGAAGAAATAATTAATCTATCAAAATTAATAGATCAAAAACTAATGATCTTAACTAATGTCAATAGTAATGACACTGAATTTTTAAAATCAATACAAAACGAGTTTTCCCAAAATCTTAATTTTACTTTAAGTTTTATTGAAGGTATTCAAAAACCAGAAAAAACTTATATTTCACACGGAGTTTCTAAAAAATGTTATCATGGAGATAATTATCCCCATCTTCATCATACTTTTAATCCACAATTAAATTCGATAATAGATATGCTTGAAGAAATATTAGTCTCTCTAAAGTTTCAGAAAAATAAAGAAAAAGAAGAGCCTTATATAATAAATAAAATTGAACAAATTCTTGATAAACATTTCCAAAAAGAAATTCCTAAGAAAGAAGAAATCCAAAATAAAATCGATACAACAAATCTAATGATTAGACCGCCTCTAAAATTATGAATATTGATGAAAAATTAGAAGAAGTTACAATGCTTTTTAAACAATTAAAAATGGCTCAAGAAGACAACTTTTTGGAACAAGGTTTTCAGATTAAAGAAGAACCAGAAATCTCTGAAAGAGAAGAATATGTTTTAGACTATTCAAGTGATGATGAACCAGTACATCCAGTACAAGTAAAGGATGAAGCTGGAACATCTGGGAATAATAATCAAACCCAATTTAAATGGGAAACAGGTTTTGAAAATTATGCCTTTAAAAAAGGATTTATAAGCAAAAATTCGAAATATACTAAAATACCATCAAAATATAATCCTAAAATTCAAGATCTAGAAGGAGAAAAAAATGCTTGATCTAGATTGCAAAAAGAACGAAAAAGAAATTTTCGAAGATTGGATGAACTCTTTTCTATTAGAAGCTTATACAAACCCAAAATTAAATGAATTATCTGAAATGGATATCTGGAATTTCATAGGTTTCCACACTAAAGGAACTATACGAAATTATATGTTATCAATAGATAATAAAATAATAGAAGAATTAGCTGCAAAAACAACAGCTTATGATAGAATAGCACACATAATGAAAGTTCTATACAAAGAATTTTTTAGAAAAAATGTTATAGATCATAGAAAAGAAATTTTTGAAAAAGAGTATTTAGAAGCAAAAAATCATTTGGCCAATATTCAAATATTCGATCTATGCTATATAGAATCCTATATTTGCGAATATAGAATATATTATTATAAATTAAAAGAAGAAGATAAAAATCATTATCTTAGCATGTATATCACAAAACTTCCATATCCTGCTAACGAAATCATCATGGGAAGATTTATAAGAGAAATAAATAATAAAACAATCGAAAATAATTTCGGTGGAGCAACATTTGCTATAAGAGAGGAAATAAAAGAACGCTGTATGCAAGAAGCTACTCAAAAAAGATTTAATAATATAATTAGAATTTGTTGTCAAGATAACGAAGAAATTCCTCAAAAATATGGTTCTAATAAAAATATTCGGAAATACCATCCTTATAAAAATATCCAAAGAAAAAGAAAATATCACTTTAGAAAAAGAAAATATTATCCAAATTGGAGAAAAAAGAGATATTTTAGGGAAAGAAGTATCAATAAAAAACCAAAGAATTATTGCCCAAATAAAAAAGAAAACTGTAAATGTTGGTATTGTCAAGAAGAAGGACATTATGCAAATGAATGTCCAAAAAAGAAGAATAAAAAAGACTTAACTAAACAAATGGAAATCGCAAAAACTTGTTTTATGGAACCTCTAGAAGAATCTGATGATGAACTAAAATATATTTTTGAATATGTCTCAGAAACAGACTCAGAGACAAACTCAGGAACTGAGTAATAGTGCTACGTTTATTACTGTAAAAATTACAGAAAAATTTATTAATGCCTTCATAGACACAGGGGCAACAAAATGTTTTGCAAGTTCAAATATAGGACTTAATTGGAAAAAGTTAGAAAATCCACTAAGAATTAGAATAGCCGATAAATCTATACACAAAATTAATTTTAAAGCAGAAATGATTGAAGTCTTCATTCAAAATTATAGATTCATCGTTCCATCTATATATAAATTAGAATCTGGAATAGATTTAATTATAGGAAATAATTTCCTAAAGCTGTATCACCCTTTTATCCAAGAATTAACATATATAGTTCTAAAAGCCCCATATGATTCCTCTCTAAATCAAAGGGCAAAATTAATAAAAATCCCAACCACTACTATAAGCGAAATTTTAAAATTCAAAATATTTTCAATTCTAGAAGAATGTTATTTGAACCTTTATTTCCAGATAAAAACTCCAAAAAATGACCTTGAAATTAAAATAGAAGAACTTTTAAATGAAGTTTGTGCTGAAAATCCTTTAGATATTAAAAATACAAACAAAGAATTAATAAGTATTAAGCTAAAAGTTCCTACAAGGGAAATAAATGTTCCAAATAGAATTCCCTACTCAGCTCGAGATAAGGAAGAATTTTCATCTGAATGTAAGGATCTTTTAGATAAAGGGATTATAAGACTAAGTAAAAGCCCTCATGCGGCTCCAGCCTTCTATGTTGAAAACAATAACGAAATTAAAAGAGGAAAACGAAGAATGGTTATTAATTATAAAAAATGAATGAAGCAACCATAGGAGATGCTCATAAGCTCCCAAGAAAGGATTCCATTCTAGAAAAAATCAAAGGAGCAACTTGGTTTTCATCGCTCGATGCAAAATTAGGATATTGGCAACTTCGTTTAGACGAAGAAACAAAGAAATTAACTGCCTTTACTTGTCCAACAAAAGAATCAACAGGAGTATTACTCTACGAATGGAATGTCCTACCATTTGGACTAAAACAAGCTCCAGGTATTTATCAGAGATTTATGGAAGAAAATTTAAAAGATTTAAATGATTTTGTTCTAGTTTACATTGATGATATACTAATCTTTACAAAACAAGATAAAGAAGATCATCTTCAAAAATTACTAATTGTCTTAGAAAGATGTAAGGAAAAAGGTTTAGTCCTTAGTAAAAAGAAAGCTAAGATAGCAAAACAAGAAATAGAATTTCTTGGATTAATTCTATCTACTGAAGGGAAGTTAAAACTTCAACCAAATGTATTAGAAAAAGTAGATTTATTTTCTGATAAAATGGAAGATAGAAAACAATTACAAAGATTTTTAGGATGCATAAATTATATTTCTAATCAAGGATTTTTAAAGAATATAACAGATTATACTAAAAACTTATTTTCAAAAATAAGTATAAAAAAGAATTGGAAATGGGAAGAAAAGGATAGCCTGCAGATTCAAAAAATTAAAGAACTTTGTAAAAATCTTCCAGAACTTTATATTCCGGAAGAAGATGACTATTTAATAGTAGAAACAGATGCTTCAGACAAGACCTGGTCAGGCTGTCTAAAAGCTAAAAAAGCTGAAAAAAGCTTGAACAAAGAAAAAGAATCACTAGATTCTAAACATTCCTCAAAGGAATTACTATGCAGATATATTTCTGGAACATTTACACCAACAGAACAGAGGTATACTACCCATGAAAAAGAAACTATAGCAGCAATAAAAACTATTAAGAAATGGAGGATTGATCTACTTCCAAAGGAATTTACATTACGAACAGACTCAAGTTATTTAACAGGTTTTATTAGATATAATTTACAATCTGATTATAATCAGGGTCGTCTGGTAAGATGGCAAATGTTTTTATTACAATATCCGATAAAAATCGAGTACATTAAAGGAAATAAAAATATTATTGCAGATACATTGACAAGAGAATGGAGTTCATTGTCAACACAATGAATCAAGAAATCCAGAAGCTTGAACAAGAGCTTGAAAGGTGCAATCATTGCCACCAGCTAAGAGCTAAAATTCAATCTATCAAGAAGGCCATGGAAGCCATGAAAGTTCCCCAGCAAGCAACATTACCTGCTCCAATACCAATGCTCGCAACACCATCAGAGTTCAGCCAGCTAAGCGTGGTGGACCAGCCACAAAACCCAAAACCAATTTTTTCTGAAAAAATCCCTGAAAATAAAACTCTGGCAGAAATAGTTAAAAATTAACTCAGGATAAAAAATATTATGTCATATATAATGGCCCAATGAAAGGAGTTTACGATGATTGGGCTAAAGCAGCCCCATTCACCCATCAGCCCAAAACTATTCACAAAGGAGGATTCTTGACAATAGAAGAGGCAAAAGAATCCCTCAGAGAATATGAAGTGCTCCATCCAGAGCAAATTCTAAAAAGAGCAGAAAAAGCTCCAGTACAAATCCAAAGAACAGCCCAAACCCAAAGGACTGGACTAATGAAAAATATTCCCACAAGAGCCGAAATAAATGACAAGAAAAGGGTCTGTAGATCAAACTGTAGAGAAACCTTAAATCTGGTTCTAAATTGGACTCTAGACAAAAGAGCAATATTGGGATATTATCCCATTAACAAAGAACAGCTAACAAAGCTGGTAATCTTCCCAGAGGCTTCACCCTCTGATACATATCAGTTTTTCCAATACGGATTAATTGATACAATCCTAATTTTTGACAATTTAAATATCATTAAAGAATTTCCTGCAGGTTTTATAGATGCAGTGAAAAAATTCAAAAATATGATTGATGCAAGAGAACCAAGAGATATATCCCTAAAATTTACAAGTAGTCAGCCAATCTTCAATGAAGAAGGAGAATGTTTAATCCCAGCATTTCAAGTAATTTTCATGTCAGTCTTCCCAGGAGATTTTCAACCAATAGAACAAGTTCAAGATCTATCAATTTATAGCGACGAAGGAAGATTGGCCAGTACATTGGCAAGAGTCTTCGAGAGAGCCCAAAAAATAAACAAAGAATCCAGAACAAGAATAAACTACAAAAGCAGAAACACTCTAATTGTTTCTAGTAAGAAAAACCAAATTGAATCAAGAGAGATGAGACTTCTAGTGGATTTTGAATCAGCATTTTACAACTTTTCTGGATTACTGGAAAAACTTCCTGACGGGATAAGGAGGAATCTATGCCATTTACTAAAAGACAAAGAAGACCATAGGTGCCAGCTGTGCGCCTCAGAAATGTCTGAAGAAAGCAACAATGCTGAAGACCCCACCCACATGGGAAAAGAAGAGGATGAGACATCTGAGTTATCCATCAACATTATTGTTGAATGATGTAAGAGCTTTCGTCACAAGGCACCAATAATGTAGTTGGTGCGAATTATTGCTCAATGACGTAAGCAATGACGTCATAAGAAGGGTAAGGATGGGATTTGTCCATCAAACCCAACCATTATAAATAGAGTGCTAAGTTATTTGATAGAGCATCAGAAATCAGAAAGCAGGAAGCTTAGAGTACTCACAGGCCAGGAGGGCGAAGAGGAAGTAGCTGAGGCGATTCTGGAGTCTGATCCATTAGAAAAATAATTCTAAGATATTCCCCTTTGGAATTAATTTGTAAAATCTCCCCTCTGGAGAACAAAACACATATTGTAAAATAGCAATAAATAAAGAAGTTTATTCTCCAGAAAGGTACATCTTTATCCCAATCTTTTTAAGTTATGAATTATTTAGAAGATATAGAAATAACTGAAGAATCTGATTACTATAAGCTAACTGCTTTACTTGATAATGAAAAACAAGCTATTTTAAAAACGGAATTAGATCTTAAACCTAACGATAATTTTAATAAACAAAATCCTCTAAAAGAAATCTTTAATAGAAAAATATAATATATTATGGAAAAATTCAGATTGAAACTCCAATAAAAATACAATCCGCAAATGGAGAACTTGAAATAGCTCTGATAAATGAACAAGATGTAAATAAACAAATTGGAAAAATTAAAGATCAACAAAAAAGATCTAAAATTGGATGGATTCATATTAGTACCATTCAAGTTTTAGTTAAATCCACATACATGAAAGGAATTAATTCTCCAATAAGTCTGGCAATCTGTGATAAAAGAATCACTAATCCTAGAGATCAAATAATTGGAATAATCCATGGTAACTTGGCAAATGTAAATGTTAAATTCAATGCTCATATTGGATACGCTATTCCTCTATCAACCGAAAATCTCGGCAGATCCTTAAGTCTGGCTTATAAATTCCATAAGATAGATTTAATGGAACAAAATGATGAACCATTTTCTATCACATATGCAATTAATTATGCGCTGACAAATAGTCATCATAGTATAGACTTCAAAGATAAAGAAAGAATTTATGTTGATGAACTATTTCAAAAGTTTGTAAAAACAGAAATTCCAAGAAATAAGGCTATTGAAAGCCCAGTTTTGTTATTAAAACAACCGTCAAGAAATTCATTTTCATCATCTAGTTTTAGAATAAGAGAATCTAAAATTAACAGCCCTCTAAGTCTATCTCATTTAAAAATTGAAGAAAAAGATTCTGAAATAAAGGAATTAACAAAAAGAATTGAAAAGTTGAATGAAACTTTAAATAATAAATTATGACGATAAATAAGGAAGAAATATACGTGTCTTATCAAAATAAGAAACAAGAACTCTTTGAAAGAGAAAATCATTTGAAATATTTAAAGTTTTCTGAAATAAACCAAAGAGCTTTCAAAACTTTAGTATTATCTTATAACAATCTGAAAAAAGAAGTCGAAGAATTAGAAAAAATAATAGAATCTTTAGAAAATAACAATGAAGCTATGGCAGAAGATGCAGAAATTCTAATATGAAAGATTTTCAAAAAAGTCTTATTTCTTTAAAAACAATTAAAAGGAATATGAAAACAAGAATAATGGCTATATCTATAAAAATAAGAAATTTGACAACTGAATCTTCAGATTTAGAAACAGAAATCAAGAAGGTAAACAAAAAGATATTTAGAACAAGAAAATTAATACAACGTTTTAAAACTAAAAAATCAGTCAAAAATTTAAAAGAAAATATTAAGAATAAACAAATTTATCGTGCTCGAAGATTGCATTATCTTCACATACAAAATATGATTGCATTACAAGCTTTTGAATCAAGAATACATGTTCAAAATATTCAAGTAATACAACCTCTACAGGTTGAACCCCTAGAACAAGTACAAATTGAATCTGAACAAGAATTACAAGTATAAAATGCCTGGTTTAGCAAATCAAACGATACAAGAATTAAAAAATGATTTAGATTTTCAGAAAAGTCAAAAAAGATATTATGAAGTAAGATTACAGAATAGTAACATTTACACAAGAAATAGAGAAGAAGTGGAACAATTCTGTAAAAATTGTATAGAAAGCATATCAAGAGAAATAGAAAATTTGTTAAAAGAAATAGAAAATTTTAATAATGCAAATCCAACCCAAGAAAAATATTTCAAAAACCTGCATTGATAAAAATTGGTATCAGAGCCAAGTTAACGATTAAGGATAACACTTTTCTCTTTAAAGCAACGCTTTTTAGTGACACGCTTTTTTGCCATAAAAGACAAAAATCTGTAAAGATGCATCTTTACAGTAGTAGGCACCATATTACTATAGTTGATCTACTTGGCAAATGGCAATATTTCTAGGGGCATAAGATAGTAAGATACTACTCTTCATCACATAAAAGCCACACATACATAGAGCATTGTAAATATCCGCTACTACAATTAGAAAAGCTCCACTCCTGCCATTCCTATAAACCCTAATGAAAACACTGCTCATCCATTGATTGGGACCCATCTGAGTATTACATATATGTGATGCATTATGCTTATAGGTATAATTTCAAATTACAATTTTACCCTTCAAGCAAGCCCTGTAGCTTGCTGATTGGACTTCAATGATAGAGTAGAAAAAAAAAAGATGTAGGTGGCTACCATATCTGATATCTCCATCAATAGGAAGAACTTATTATTATTGTGTAACTCCCTGGAATGCATATCATTCTATTGCCATTCATTCATTCATTCACAACATCTACTTTTTTCTTTCCTTCCATCCAATTTATCATTTCATACCTTATATATAACATAGGCTCTAATAATTTTGTATACTAAAAGAAAAAAAGAAAAAGAAAGAAACTTTATTTGATATATGATTAATAACATAGATGGGGATGATGATGATGCATGGCTTTTGATCCAAGTAAGTAATTGGGTGTTGGTAATGGTACCCTTACCCTCACTTTCTAAGCTCTCTTTTGTCCCTACCTTTTTTTATGAACTCCCCTTTCCCTCTGTCAACTTCAGTCCTTCTCCCTCAGATATTCTTTTTGATTTTCTCTCTTTATCACTCCATGTACCATGTGCTATTATGTGATCACTGATGTGCCTATTACTATTAGCTAATAGCCTCTTCAATGCTTTTATAAATTCTTTCTTTCACAAATTCTATATATCCCCCTCCAATTCATGCACTCTCTACTTAATCATATTATCTATTACTTCTCATCATCATCATCATATATGTCCTCTACCTATTATTAGTCCTATACACACATAAAACATCCTTGTTCTTGTTGTGTTTTTTCTAAATCATGGAACAACAACAACAACATTCATCATCAGCAAACAGCAACAACAACAACAACAATGGTACTAGTAGTCACATGAACAGTGGTAGCAGGCAAAGCAGCACAAGGTGGACACCAACAACGGATCAGATAAGGATATTGAAGGATTTATACTACAACAATGGAGTAAGGTCTCCAAGTGCAGAACAGATTCAGAGGATCTCTGCTAGGCTTAGACAGTATGGTAAGATTGAAGGCAAGAATGTCTTCTACTGGTTCCAGAATCACAAGGCCCGTGAAAGGCAGAAGAAGAGGTTCACTTCTGATTCTACTACTACCACCAATGTCAATAATCTTCCACTTCCAACCATGCATAGAGGATCCACCATTAACAACAACAACAATGCTCCTAATTGTTGGAATAAACCTACTGAAGACATTACTACTACTACTACCTTTCATAGCAACAAGTATTATTCCAACAATATGCCATCATCAACTGGTAAAAAAGTAAAAAAAAAAAAAAAATTAAAACCCTTTTGGGACTATTAGTAGAAGTTATTATATCATATGCTTATTATGTTATGTAGGGATTGCTTCTTCTTCTTCTTCTTCTGCTGGGATGGTTGGTGTGGGCCAGATGGGGAATTATGGCTGTGGATCTGTTCCCATGGAGAAGAGTTTTAGGGTAAGTTAGTTGTACATATATGATTATAGAGTTTATATATATGGACCTGAAAACTTTGTCACATAAAGTGTTTTTGTTTTTGTTTTTCTGATCTTAATATAATGGATTGAATATTGATACCTATATAAGCAATTTTATTTAGCTCCTTTTTCACTGCTCACTGAGTATTTTGCTTAGAAATGGAAGGAATATTATCAATGCAGATATAGCTGCAGGTTTGCTTGCTTAATTCATGCATCCCTGGCCTGTGTAATTATGAGAAGGGTGTAAATTAGAAGCATGTGATCATATATATACATCCCCAATAATAATAATGATAATATATCTTATTTGACAACAAAATGGAGAGACATTTCTACCATTTGCATTCTTCATTCCTTGAAACTTCCATAAAAAGAAACCCTTGAATTGGTCTCTTGACTTGTAAAATGACCAATAAGCCAAGCCTACTGAACCAAAGCTAAGGTTTTATCACTAATTGATAACTCAAATAACTATATATACAGTTTTACAGCTTCATTTATCATCATTTGATGCAATTTTTTTTATTGTTATTAGGAGTGTACAATATCTGCAGGTGGAGGAAGCAGTGTTGGTGGTGCCATAAACCACAACCTGGGATGGGTTGGTGTGGATCCTTATTCATCAACTTACACTGCTTTCTTTGACAAAATAAGGCCTGAGATTGAAACCCTTGAACAAGAACAAGGTGATGATAATAATGATGATGAAGAAATTGATGATGTCACTGAGATTGAAACCCTGCCTTTGTTCCCTATGCATGGTGAAGACATCCATGACTATTGCAGCCTCAGATCCAATAATTCTTCTTCTTCTTCTTTTAACTATGATCATCATCATCATGGATTCAACAACGGTGGTTCTCGTGCTTCCTTGGAGCTTAGTCTCAATTCCTACGGTCGCAAGTCTCCAGATTATGCTTGAAAATTAATAACTAAGTGCTTGTTAATTAATTAGCTTACACATCATCATTAATTAACCAGAGTACTATGATATGATATGATAGGTTAGTAGCTTAAGTAGTTATGTTTCCATTTTCCATAATTAGTTTATTTTATTAGGCACTGTTATGTATGTCTTCAACATTGTCCTCTTCTGCTCTTTCACTTTCTTCAATCTTCTCAGGAGAGAGAGAGAGAGATGTTCCCATGCTGACACATGTCATGCAGGGAGATATGAACTTAATTTCCTACTCAATCAACTAATTATTATTAATTATCATACATGTTATTATTTTCTCCATCTTCCCAAAACATTCTCTCAATTATTTATTTCTAATTCAAATCATCATTGGCACTAGAGACACATGCTATCAAATATATTAACACATTGAAATTAATTATTAATATATATTTTATATTAATAGATAGTTTCAGTAGTGTACAGTGGTTAATATATTAAATATGTTGTATGATTAATTTTCTATGAATGAATGATGCATTATTAACGACCTTATAGTTTTGTTTAGCCAAATTGATGAATGATCTGATTCTGATATTATTCTTTTCTGGAGAAGCACAAACATAAGCATCCGTGAATAAAGTGAAGTAATTTGTAAGACCAAATTCTAAGAGCGATGAAATCATGAAACAAACTAACAAAGAGACAAAGGAGGAAGAGAATTGATTTTGCTTGGCAGCAGTGCACTGCCCTATAGCGCGTGAGAGTGTGACTAGTCGACAGACACAGATTTATGTGGGGACCCCTCAATTGTTCATTTCTTACAGAGCCTTTTAGCTTTCTCTGAGCATTTTATGGTGCTACTAGCTATTAGCTTAGGCAGTGTATTGCGTTATGTACTTATGTGTATGTATGTGAAAGAAGACTGAGAGGAGAGACAAGAAAGAAAGAAAGAAAGAAAGAAAGAGATTAGAGAGTATATATTTTGAAGTTTGAACCATCACCTACTTCGGTAATAGAGATTAGAGACTAGTATAGGACTATATCTACTGCATCATTCAATTTAATTATTCCAATATATATGTAATGTAATCTAAACCTTAGGCCATGTATATGCACTTTAGAATTTATAGACTAAGATGCAGATGACGCACGTACACTTTAGAATACTTTCACATAGAGTGACTCACTACTCACTAGTTACTACCTCTAATGTGATTATATTATTTCACATTTAATAACAATTTTTTCATGAAAGTACCATGGTTTTCATGCTACGTTACACACATTTCATTTATTATATGGTTGCAACTAGCCACCATACGTACCTAAAGCCTAAAGGTGGCGCATTATAATTACTTCTACATATACGGCCATGTGAATGAAGAATGAGCCTTAGCTATACCTCGAACTCGCTCATGCTACACAACACAAATTAAATGATGGCTTCCTCATTTATTATTATGCATAGATTTGTGTGTCAAATTCGACACACACAAACTCCTACATAAAAAAAAAGCATTGTTTGATTTTATTAGATATGCATAGCATGCACAAAACTTTGTTTGAATTGAAGGTATATTATATAATAATATAAATGACCTCAGGCAAAAGGTTGAACACGTTAAGTTCCATGTGGATCTTAGTTAAACACGTAAACTTGTTATACAATGATTCATTCCCATTCCATTCTGAAACAAACAAGAAATCCATTTATGTGTTCACTTCAGTGTGTGCTGACAGCAGAGCAGAGCAAAGCGGAAAAAAGCACAAACAAGTACTGTTGTGCAATCAATACTTTTCTGCTACCAAAATTATGTTGGCTCATACAATTTTCAAGGCAATGGCAGCATGACACAGCAACTATATACAACCATGCATGAAGTGGCACAAGTGCACAACCCGTAACTGATTTCATCGTAAGCTACCCTCATGGTTCTTCCTCTTGCTTTGTTTGATACATTTGCCAAAACACTCTGGCCCAAATCATCAATCAAATCTTTGTAGTATATACATACATATGGGCCAAACTATACTTTTGAATCTTGTTAACAAACATTCAAACTTGGACCAAAAACAGAAAAACGTAAGCTAAATAATATACATTAAACTAGGGGTGACAAACGGGTCTAAACCTGTGGGGCTGGCCCGCGTAATCCGCCCTAAAAGGTGGGTGGGATGAAAATTTGAGACCACCATACTTAAAAAGTCCGTCTAACCCACACCACTTAAACCATGAGCTTTGGCGGGCAAGACAGGCCTCTCCAATGGGCCTAGTGCTTTTTTTTTTTACCAGGGACGTTTTTGCAAAAAATTTGGTTTATGATTATATTTATTATATATTTATAATTATAAAGACTTTAATATTTGTGAATTTAGAAATTATAAATTTATCGAAATGGTTGTAAAATTATATATACATTACTTAACATTTAATGGTAAAAAAAGGAAAGAGAGATTTGGCGGGTCAAGCTTGCCAGTCCGCCGTTAGGCAAGGTGGGAGAATGTTTTAGGACCGCCTCCTTAGGCGGGATGGCGCGGGCTTTCCCGTTTACCATCCCTATATTAAACACAAAACAACTTGGGTTGGTTGAGTGGTCAGCTCACTCGTCTGCTTATGTAAGTGTTGTGGGTTCGAATCCCGCCTTGTGCATGCAGCAATCCATTAGCCAGTGGCAAACCTTTAAATGGAGCTCAGATCTGCGACGGATTAATCATTGACCTATGGGTTGGAAGATACCATGGATAACCATTAATTATGCAGGAAACAATTTTATTTTGTCTCATAAATCATGATAGAATTTTCACTATCTTTTCAAGTATTACATACATAATTTTCAAGGATTCAACATAATTTTGTCAGGGAAAAATCAAGCTTCAACATAAACTTGACTTGACTAGGTTACTTCCTATACTCTCAACGCACCAAGGTAGCGTTTGAAAGGGAGATAGAGATTGAAAGACAGAGACTGAAAGATAGAGACTGGGAGATAGAGACTGAGAGGCAGAAACTTAATGTAGTCTCTGTATTGTGTTTGGTGTAAGATGTATAGAATTGAGTTATGTCTCAGTATTTTGTTTGATTCAAAATAAAAATAAAAACTAAAATATATAAAATGACTAAATTACCCATTTATTTTAAATAAAAACATCAAAGAATCTTAACCCAACCGATTCCCATTTCCCTTTCCCCCTTTCATTTCTGAATTCTAGTGGTTTTCTATCGGATCTTCCCATCTTGCTGGCGCCACTCCCCTCCTCGGCGTCAACTTCGCCTCTGACGAAGAAGCCACCATTTCTTCATTGTTTTGATTATGGTTCACTCTCTCGATAACTTTGCTGTCTCTATTGGTCTCTCTCTATCTCTCTTTCACTTTTTCTGACTACTAGTATTATCTTTGATGTCTTCTCCATACCTCCTCTTTTTTCCTTTTATTTGCTTTGTTTTTATATGGTCTATATTTTAATTTGTTTCTTCTATTGGTTGCGGGGTTTAGTAGAGTATCTATTGATGCTTTTGTTGAATATTGACATTGAGTAGAGGTAGAATCTTGTGAATAGTCTATGTCCTCTTTATTTTTCATAATGAATGCTTTTGTTTTATGATATTATTGTTGAATATTGACATTGAGTAGAAGTAGAATGTTAAAAATTTGTCTTGCTTCTTTAAAGAACAAGTTTATTTTCTATTTATTTTTCAGAGAGAATGACTTGAAAGCCAGTAGAATGTGTGTTATTGAAGTTCATATGCTTGGTTTGAACCAATTTAAAAACATATTTAAATTAGAACCAATTTAAGAATGGAATGAACATATTTGAATAAAACGTTCTTGTGCACTACCACTAGTTTGCTAGCTTGCTATCTATGTCATAATTATGTGCACGTGCAATTGAAAATTTCATTTTGTAAAATCCGGTTAATTAACGGCTAATTAACCCATAAATGAGAATTTATTCTAGAAAGCCTAAAATGTGATTTTTATGGCTTAATATGATAGAGGAGATTGAGACGAGAATTTCGGTACCAATTTTATATAATTCGGATCAAGATTAGACCGAATGGGCCAAAGCGGGCCAATCGGACCCAAAGTGGGCCCTTGGCCTAACATAACTAAACCAAAACCCTAGTTTTCAGCACTCTCTCTCCTCACAACACTCAAAAACATGCTGAAAAGTAGAGGGAATGGGGGAAGAACACTCTCTCAAACTTCTATCTCTTACTTGATCTTCAAACCACCATAACTTTTGATTTAGAGCACCGATTGTTGCTCCGTTTACGGCCACGCGTTCACCGCGGAGAGCTCTACAAAACCCATACAATTAATCTTGAGGTAAGCCACGTTTTGCTCTTCGAAATTCCAGCCTTGTTTTCGAGTTTTATGAGCAAAAATGTTGAGATTTTGGGCTCTTTGATGTTATAGGACCCAACTCTCTTGAAGGAAAAGGTTAATCTTGTCTCCTTGGACCTTGGGTGTGGTAAGATTCTCAACCCTAGTGTAATTTGTTGTTCTATGATGTTTGGGTATTGAGATGTTGTGTGTGGGTATGATGGTTATGGCTTAGGTTGTGTATGTGTGAATATTGGAGCTTGATTGGTGATTTTGAAAAGCTTGAAAAAGAGATTTGGTGGTGAAAAATCTGTTCTTGGAGGTGTTGAGGCCTTGAGAGCTTGTGGATAAGTGATTTGGAAGTGCTCCGGTTGAGCTTGGGAAATTGGCTAAGGTATGGTTTCGGTTTCCCGTATCTAATATGTAATGTGGTAGGAAATACTTAGGCTAGAGGCCCTAAGATAGGCATTGAATGGTTGATGTTGTTGAATGATTGAGATATATGATGTGGTCATATATGTAATGATGATTATTGATGCCTTGATGGTATGATGTATGAGCAATATGCATGTTGTGATATATGCTTGATGATTGGTTATGGTTGAATTGTGGGTTGAACCATGTTGATGGTGAGTATGATATTAATTGTGTACAATGATAATTTATTGGAATTGATGTTGTTGAGAATTGGCATGAGGGAGAGTATATGATATGTCATTATGTTTGAATTTGAGCCACTTGGGTGAAGTGGGTTAAAGGGATGAGATAGTGATTTTGGCAAATTGTGGTAAAGTCTCAATGTGTGGGTTGAGGAGGCTTGATGTTGAATTTGATATATTTTGATTGATTTCAAAGAAAGGGATGAAATTGGCATGTTTTTATTGATTTGAAAAAGAGTTGAAAATGGCTTGTTTTGAAAATGGCACTTTGTGGTTTTGTATGAAAAACATGATTTTGGGCATACTTTGACGGGACATAACTTGGACTACGGATCTCTGTTTTGTGCCAAATCTGTTTAGAAATGAAATTTGATTCGGGATGTCCATGCCGTTCGAAGAACGGGTGAAAAACGATTTAAAATGAGGAAGTTATGTCCGTCGAAATATTGGGGGTTGAATCTGTGAATTCTGCAGTTTTAACTTAGAAAATTTTTAGCAGAATGACCACCCGCGCGTAGGCGCACTTGGCGCGTATGCGCCGTTCTTCTTGAAAGCGCCATCCACGC
Source organism: Arachis stenosperma (assembly GCF_014773155.1). Classification (NCBI taxonomy): domain Eukaryota; kingdom Viridiplantae; phylum Streptophyta; class Magnoliopsida; order Fabales; family Fabaceae; genus Arachis; species Arachis stenosperma. Next base: position 13,965,270 of record NC_080381.1, on the reverse strand, counting down.
GTGCGCGTGATGTGCGCGGGCGCGCCGATGTGCTGCACCCAATGCCCTGCCATTTTCCAGAGAGTTATGCCAGAACTGTGCCAGCCTTGTGCTAGGGGCACGAGAGCACCCACGTGTACGCGTGGTTGACGCGTGCGCGTTGTTTGGCTATTTTTCAATCCACGCGTTAGCGTGCATGACGCTTACGCGTCGATGAGTTTTTGAGGCCATCCACGCGTGCGCGTGGAGTGCGCGTACGCGTGGCCCTGTTTTCATCCCAAAGTTGATTTTTGAGTTTTAAAAGCCAAATCTCATACTTCTAAGCCTCCGATCTCACCACTTATGTCTTAAATCATTATGATATGTCTAGCTATGAGAAGAGGAGCTAGTGAATGTGGTAACTTGCGAGTGAAGCAAGGGAAAAATGAATGATCAAAGAGGATCAAAGATGATTATGTGAGTGGCGGAGGATGGTGGTGGAAGTGCTTGTTATGCCATGGGCCGAAAGGCTGTGATTGATAATGAAACGGCTGGTTATGGATTTAACCGTGAGCCGGGTGGCTGGTTATGGATTTAACCGTGAGCCGGATGGCTGGATTATTGCCGTGTTACGGCGGAGCCATGATTATGGCTAAGAATAAATGCATATATATATATATATATATATATATATATATATATATATATATATATATATGCTGTTGAATGAATTGTGAATGTTGCACTTCCATTATCGGAGATGAGAGTTTTCCTGGGAGAAAGCAGTGGCTAGCCACCACGTGCTCCAGGTCGAGACTTGAAGCTCTTTTGACCCTATGTCGTCAGGGTAGCCAGGCACTGTGAAATTCCTGGACGAGCTCACCCCCAAAAATATTCACCAGTGATGGTGATGGATAAATATTCACCAGTGATGGTGATGGATAAATATTCACCAGTGATGGTGATGGATAAATATTCACCAGTGAGGGTGATGGATATGGATCATGATTATGATCAAGTTTATATTGAGTATGACTCAAGTTGGGGAGACACGACAGAGGGACAGTCCAATGGTTAACTGCCAGGACTTGTCGGGTTGGCTCTATAACCGACAGATGATATCATCAGCCACTAGGGACAGGCATTCATCATATGCATACTATGTGAATTGTTTGAGATTGCCTATTTGACTGCATATTACTTGCTAATTGTCTAAATGCCTTAACTGTTCCTATTTGTATATTTCTTGTTTGCTATAACTGTGTTTGCTACATTATACTCCTGCTGGTGGTTGGGAGGTTTGAAGGAATTGGAAAGGGAAGTATTAGTTAGACTGAAGAATCTTTAGTTAGATGCCCTTATATGGTTTAGCTCGTTTATAAGCTTTGAATTATCTGGAGGAAGTTCTAGGATTGCCTTCGGCTTTTCTCTATTATTATGTATTATATATGTGAAAGCTGTTACCATGCTGGGGACCTTTGGTTCTCACCCATGCGGATTTTGTGGTTTTCAGATGCAGGACGTGAGGTTTCCCGCTGAAGCATGCTGGAGACTTCTAGATTTGCGAAGATCCTTTGTTCTCGGGGCTATGCTTTGGTTTATATGTTTTGCTTAGATACTTTTATCTCCATTAAATAATACAAACTGTGATGACTCCTCTTATGGGAGATTTTGGAGAATAGGTTTTATGTATTTGTGTCCCTTTGGGTTTCCTTTGGGGTTTTCCTTATTTTATTATATGTATATATTGCTATGCTCAGATCGGTTATCTTCGCAGCCAGATTTTGAGTCTTGATATTCCTGTTTTTGACACTCCTTTGTATATATATAATCTCGCGTTGGTTTATCCTTGTTCGTTACGTTATCGATCAGAGTGTTGCGCTTCTGAGTTGCGATTTTTGTTTACCCATTTTTCTACAAAGGCTCCTTGTTATAATCAATCATTCATACTACTATACGTACTAAATTTTTATTTTTGAGGTCGTAATACCTTACCATCTTTGAATTATGACTTAAGCATAAGACTCTGTATGGTAGGGTGTTACATTATGGTATCAGAGCAGTTCGTTCCTGTAGAGCCTGAGGGATGGACTGACTATGCTTCTGTGCATTCTCTGTATGTGTGTTATGTGCTATTAGTATATCTGCTTGATATAATTGGCATAAACGTTCATGAGCATGCATTTGGGACTTTGAAGTACTAGACTTCCGATATTGAGACTGATCAACTTAATATCGATTGTTTGGTGTGTATAGGAACCAGATGGCGCCTCGTGGACGCGGTAGAGGTAGTGCGAGAGGTTGTACAAATGCTCGTGCACCGAAGAATGACCCTAATGACCCGGTGAACTTTATGACTACGTTGGGGAACATGGCTGCTACTATGCAAGCCACTGCTGAGGCTCTTGGTCAACAGATGAACAACCATGGTAATGATGGAGGTGGAGTTCAGGACCCGATGACACTAGCAAACTTTTTAAAGGTTAATCCGCCTAAGTTCAAGGGAACTACTAGCCCGACTGAGGCTGATACATGGTTTCAGGCTATAGAGCGAGCACTGCAAGCACAAGTGGTACCTGAAGGGCAGCGTGTCGAGTTTGCTACCTATATGCTCACAGGTGAAGCGTCGCATTGGTGGCAAGGTATCCGACGTCTTCTGCAGCAGGGTGATGACTATATCACTTGGAATGTCTTCCAAGAGGAGTTCTATAAGAAGTACTTTCCGACTTCTGCTAGGACAGCTAAGGAACTTGAGTTACTGCAGTTGAAGCAGGGTACCATGTCCATATCAGAATATACTGACAAGTTTGAAGAGTTGTTCAGGTTCTCTCGTATGTGCCAAGGGACTCCGGTGGAATATGAGGAATGGAAGTGTGATAAGTATGAAGGAGGGCTCCGGAGTGATATCTTCAGCTCAGTAGGACCAATGGAGATTAGGACTTTCTCCGAATTGGTGAACAAGTGTAGGGTTGCTGAAGAGTGTGTGAAAAGGGCAACTGCTGAGAAAGGGAGTCACAAAGGATCATTCCCACAGAACCGAGGGAAGAGCTTTGCACCTAGAGGTCCGTCTTTCAAGAGGGGAAGCTCTTTCAGGAGGCCCAACAACAACAACTCCCAAGGAAAGAAGTTTGGGAAGCAGCCTCAGAATGATCAAGCTTGTACTAGGTGTGGAAGTCACCATCCAGGAGCACCATGCAAGGCCGTATGTGGTTTGTGCTACAATTGTGGAAAGGCGGGGCATAAAGCCGCAAATTGTCCGGAGAAGCAGAAACAAGGTGCTGGAAAGGCACAACAGACTGGTCGGGTGTTCACCACCTCAGCTATAGGTGCCGAGGGATCCGAGACACTCATTAGAGGTAACTGTGAAATGGCTGGTCAAACTTTAAATGCTTTATTTGATTCGGGAGCATCACATTCATTTATTTTATTTGAGAAAGCCCATGAGTTAGGATTGAAGATCGTAACCTTAGGTTATGATCTAAGAGTGTACAATGCTACCCATGAAGCCACGGTAACTAGGCTAGGATGCCCGGAAGTTTTCTTTAGGTTCTAGCAGCGTGATTTTGTTCATAATTTAGTCTGCTTGCCGATGATCGGTCTTGATCTTATCTTGGGATTGGACTGGTTATCTAAGAACCATGTCCTGCTTGATTGTTATACAAAGTCGGTGTACTTTATGCCGGAAGATACAGAAGGGCCGGTCATGGTAAATAATTATTACTTGAATTCGATGATGGTGAACTGTTATGGAATCGAATGTCAGGGTATCCTGTTGTTAGCCGCGGGTGTTTCGGGTGATGATCAAAGGTTGGAACAGATTTCGGTAGTGTGTGAGTTTCCGGAAGTGTTTCCCGATGATATTGATGAGTTTCCACCTAACCGAGAGGTTGAGTTTGCTATTGAATTGGTGCCCGGGGCGGGACCAATCTCAAGTGCTCCTTATAGGATGTCACCGTTAGAGATGAACGAGCTAAAGTCTCAGTTAGAGGATTTGTTGGGAAAGAATTTTATACGACCAAGTGTCTCTCCGTGGGGTGCTCCAGTGTTACTGGTGAAGAAGAAGGATGGGAGTATGCGGCTCTGTGTGGATTACAGGCAGCTGAACAAGGTTACAATAAAGAATAAGTACCCATTGCCGAGAATTGATGATCTCATGGATCAGTTACAAGGAGCTGGAGTTTTCTCCAAGATCGATTTGCGATCCGGTTATCACCAGATAAGGGTGAGGGGTGAGGATATCCCTAAGACCGCTTTCAGGACTCGTTATGGTCATTACGAGTACACTGTAATGTCCTTTGGGTTGACGAACGCTCCTGCGGTATTCATGGATTACATGAATAGAGTTTTCCGTCCGTTTCTGGATAAATTCGTTGTTGTCTTCATTGATGACATACTGATTTATTCCAAGACTGAAGAAGAGCATGCGGAACACTTGAGGACCGTGTTGCAGATTCTAAAGGAGAAGAAACTCTATGCAAAACTGTCTAAGTGTGAGTTTTGGAAGAGTGAGGTGAAGTTTTTGGGCCATGTGGTGAGTAAGAAGGGAATAGCCGTAGATCCAACTAAGGTGGAGGCTGTGATGGATTGGAAGCAACCGACCACCGTAACAGAGATAAGGAGTTTTCTGGGATTAGCTGGCTATTATCGAAGGTTTATCAAGGGCTTTTCACAGATAGCTTTGCCAATGACAAAGTTAACCCGCAAAGACACTCCGTTTGTTTGGACTCTTGAATGCGAGGAGAGCTTTCAGACATTGAAGAAAAAGTTGACCACTGCACCTGTGTTAGTGTTACCCGAGCCGAATGAGCCATTTGAGGTGTATTGTGATGCCTCATTGAAGGGTCTAGGGTGCGTGCTGATGCAGCATCATAATGTGGTGGCGTATGCCTCACGACAATTGAGACCTCATGAAGTTAGTTACCCTACGCACGATTTGGAGCTCGCTACGGTTGTGTTTGCCTTGAAGGTGTGGAGGCATTACCTCTATGGGGGTTAAGTTCCAAGTTTTCTCTGATCATAAGAGCTTGAAGTACCTCTTTGATCAGAAAGAGCTTAATATGAGGCAGAGAAGGTGGATGGAATTGTTGAAGGATGACGACTTTGAGTTGCATTACCATCCGGGAAAGGCGAATGTAGTGGCGGATGCGTTAAGTCGAAAGTCATTATATGTGGCTTGGATGATGCTTCAAGAGGAGAAGTTGCTCAAGGGATTCGAGAGTCTGAAAATTAGTGCTCAAGAAGTATCCGGAACTTTGTGTTTGAGCCGATTAGAAATCTCAAGTGACTTTAAGTCCGAACTCCTAAAAGCTCATCAAAATGATGAAGCGTTATGGAAGGTGTTACCAGCTATTGAGCAAGGAAAACAGTGGAGAGTGTCGGAAGAAAAAGATGGGTTATGGAGATTCAAGAGTAGGATCATTGTGCCGGATGTTGGCACTTTGAGGCAAGATATTTTAAAGGAGGCACACAAAAGTGGATTCTCCATTCACCCGGGAAGTACTAAGATGTACCATGATTTAAAGGCGATGTTTTGGTGGCCGGGTATGAAAAATGATGTGGCGGAATATGTTTCAAAGTGCTTAACTTGTCAAAAGGTAAATATTGAACATCAAAGACCTTTCGGGATGTTACAACCCTTAGAGATTCCACAATGGAAGTGGGAAAGTATTGCAATGGACTTTGTGTCGGGATTGCCAAGGACTAGGGCTGGTTTTGATGCTATCTGGGTGATTGTGGATCGACTGACGAAGTCAGCTCACTTTTTGCCCATTCGTATGACTTACACCCTTGAGGAGCTAGCACAGTTATACATAAAGGAGATTGTGAGACTTCATGGTGTACCTGCTACTATAATCTCTGATAGAGATCCTCGTTTCACTTCAAGGTTTTGAGGTGCATTTTAGAAAGCTTTTGGAACTCGATTAAGCTTGAGCACGTCTTACCATCCTCAAATAGATGGTCAATCTGAAAGGACGATCCAAACACTAGAGGATATGTTGAGAGCTTGTGTTTTGGACCAACCGGCGAGTTGGGATCGGTATATGCCGTTAGTGGAGTTTGCATACAACAATAGTTACCATGCGAGCATTGGAATGGCTCCGTATGAGGCCTTGTATGGGAGGAAATGTCAATCTCCGCTATGTTGGTATGAAGTTGGAGAGAAAAGCTTGTTGGGACCAGAAATGATAGCTGAGACTACTGAACAAGTCAAGAAAATCCGAGATAGGATGCTTAGGCGCAGAGTCGTCAAAAGAGTTACGCCGATCTGAGGCAAAAGCCCTTGGAATTTGAGGAAGGAGACCATGTTTTCCTTAAGGTTACTCCGACCACGGGAGTAGGTAGGGCGATTAGAGCAAAAAAGTTGAATCCTCGATACATTGGTCCATTTCAGATTCTGGAGAGGATTAGACCGGTGGCGTATCGGATGGCCCTACCACCTCATCTTTCGAACCTGCACGACGTGTTTCACGTGTCGCAGCTTCGGAAGTACACTCCTGATGCTAGCCATGTGTTAGAACCTGAGTCGGTTCAGTTAAGGGAAGATTTGACGCTTCCAGTGGCTCCAGTCAGAATTGATGATACTAGTGTCAAACGGTTGCGTGGAAAAGAGGTTTCATTAGTCAAAGTGGCATGGAGTCGAGGCGGTGTTGAGGAACACACTTGGGAACTTGAGTCGGAGATGAGAACGGATTATCCGCATTTATTCTCAGGTAATTGCATTTGAATTTTGTGGGCAAAATTCCCAATTAGGTGGGTAGAATGTAAAACCCGGTTAATTAACGGCTAATTAACTCATAAATGAGAATTTATTCTAGAAAGCCTAAAATGTGATTTTTATGGCTTAATATGATAGAGGAGATTGAGACGAGAATTTCGGTACCAATTTTATAGAATTCGGATGAAGATTGGACCGAACGGGCCAAACCGGACCAATCGGACCCAAAGTGGGCCCTTGGACCAACATAACTAAACCAAAACCCTAGTTTTCAGCACTCTCTCTCCTCACAACACTCAAAAACACGCTGAAAAGTAGAGGGAATGGGGGAAGAACACTCTCTCAAACTTTTATCTCTCACTTGATCTTCAAACCACCATAACTTTTGATCTAGAGCTCCGATTGCCGCTCCGTTTGCGGCCACGCGTTCACCGCGGAGAGCTCTACAAAACCCATACAATTAATCTTGAAGTAATTGATGAGTGGATAATTTGTACCCTTTTTGGCATTATTTTTAGCATGTTTTTAGTATGATCTAGTTAGTTTTTAATATATTTTTATTAGTTTTTAGTTAAAATTTACTTTTCTGGACTTTACTATGAGTTTGTGTGTTTTTCTGTGATTTCAGGTATTTTCTGGCTGAAATTGAGGGACCTGAGCAAAGATCTGATCCAAAGACTGAAAAGGACTGCAGATGCTGTTGGATTCTGACCTCCCTGCACTCGAAGTGGATTTTCTGGAGCTACAGAAGCCCAATTGGCGCGCTCTCAACGGCGTTAAAAAGTAGACATCCTGGGCTTTCCAGCAATATATGATAGTCCATACTTTGCCCAAGATTTGATGGCCCAAACCGGCGTTCAAAGTCACCCTCAGAAATTTCAGCGTTAAACGCCGGAACTGGCACCTAAATGGGAGTTAAACGCCCAAACTGGCATAAAAGCTGGCGTTTAACTCCAAGAAGAGTCTCTACACGAAAAATGCTTCATTGCTCAGCCCAAGCACACACCAAGTGGGCCCGGAAGTGGATTTTTATGTCATTTACTCATCTCTGTACACCCTAGGCTACTAGTTTTCTATAAGTAGGACCTTTTGCTATTGTATTAGAGAGCTTTTGATCATGTTTTTATGATTGAACTCACTTTGGGAGGCTGGCCATTCGGCCATGCCTAGACCTTGTTCTTATGTATTTTCAACGGTGGAGTTTCTACACACCATAGATTAAGGTGTGGAGCTCTGCTGTACCTCGAGTATTAATGCAATTACTATTGTTCTTCTATTCAATTCCGCTTGTTCTTTGTCCAAGATATCACTTGTTCTTCAACTTGATGAATGTGATGATCTGTGACACTCATCATCATTCTCACTTATGAACAAGGTGACTGACAACCACTTCTGTTCTACAAGCAACCAAGGCTCTAGTGAATATCTCTTAGATTCCTGATACACGATGCATGGTTGATCGCCTGACAACCGAGTGCTCGCCTGACAAACGAGCCAGCCATTCCGTGAGATCAGAGTCTTCGTGGTATAGGCGAGAACTGATGGCGGCATTCAAGAGAATCCGGAAGGTCTAACCTTGTCTGTGGTATTCTGAGTAGGATTCAATGATTGAATGACTGTGACGTGCTTCAAACTCCTAGCAGGCGGGGCGTTAGTGACAGACGCAAAAGAATCACTGGATTCTATTCCGGCCTGACCGAGAACCGACAGCTGATTAGCCATATGCTGTGACAGAGCATAGGAACATTTTCACTGAGAGGATGGGAGGTAGCCACTGACAACGGTGAAACCCTACATAAGCTTGCCATGGAAAGGAGTAAGAAGGATTGGATGAAGACAGTAGGAAAGCAGAGAGACGGAAGGGAAGGCATCTTCATACGCTTATCTGAAGTTCCTACCAATGAATTACATAAGTATCTCTATCTTTATCTTTATGCTTTATGCGTTTATTACCTATACCCATTTGAGTCTGCCTGACTGAGATTTACAAGGTGACCATAGCTTGCTTCATACCAACAATCTCCGTGGGATCGACCCTTACTCGCGTAAGGTATTACTTGGACGACCCAGTGCACTTGCTGGTTAGTTGTGCAAAGTTGTGTAGTGATCACAATTTCGCGCACCAAGTTTTTGGCGCCGTTGCCGGGGATTGTTCGAGTTTTGAGCAAGCTTTTTGTCCGGTAACATCAGTGCCAAAATCCGGCAACAGCACCAAGTTTTTGGCGCCGTTGTCGGGGATTGTTTTGTGTATGGACAACTGACGGTTCATCTTGTTGCTTAGATTAGGTATTTTTCTTCAGAGTTCTTAAGAATGAATTCTAGTGTTTCATGATGATCTGTTAAAATCTGGCTGGCTGAGAAGCCATGTCTAATCTTATTGGACCGAGGTTTCAACTGATCATCACAAGAGCTTGTTGATCTCTATCAATCTTGCTATTGGAGCAATGATCTGCTAAGGCTTGGCTGGTCATTGGCCATGTCTAGTGTTTTGGATCGAAGCTTTCTTTGAAAGCTTGGCTGGCTGTGAAGCCATGTCTAATTCCTGGACCGGAGTCTTAGACTAGCATTGCAATGATTCCTGGAATTCAAACTAAGAATTCTGAAACTTTTATTTTCTATTTCCATATAATTTTCGAAAAAAAAAGCACAAAAAAAATTTCAAAATCATAAAAACCAAAAATATTTTATGTTTCTTGTTTAAGTCTAGTGTCTAATTTTAAGTTTGGTGTCTTGCATGTATTGTTTATTTGATCTTGGTTCTATTTTTGAGTCAATAGTACAGGGAACTGAAGGTTCAGAACATGCAGCAGAGGAATTACACAGAAAAAGCTGGGCGTTCAAAACGCCCAGTGAAGAAGGACAGACTGGCGTTTAAACGCCAGCCAGGGTACCTGGTTGGGCGTTTAACGCCCAAAAAGGTAGCATTTTGGGCGTTAAACGCCAGAATGGATACCATTCTGGGCGTTTAACGCCAGGATGGCACAAGGGGGAGGATTTTGTTTTCAAATCAATTTTTTTCCAAGTTTTCAAAGTTTTTCAAAATCAAATCTTTTTCAAATCATATCTTTTCAATCAAATGTTTTCAAAATCAATTTCTTTCCTTTTTCAAAGATACTTGCTAACAATTAATGATTTGAGTGAACATTTCAAGTATGTTGCCTTTTCTGTTGAGAAATGTTTAATGTTTGAATCATATCTTTTCTTGTTAGGCAAGTCATTAATTTTTTTTTTCAAATCTTTTTTTAAAATTGTTTTCAAATCATATTTTCTCAATCACATATTTTTAAAATCAATCATATCTTCTTAACCACATCTTTTTCAAAATAGTTTTCAATCAAATCTTTTTGATTTCTAATTTCAAAACCTTTTTCAAAAAAACACTTGATTTCTTTCCCACTCTTATTTTCGAAAATTAATTAGTGTTTTTCAAAATGTTTTCAATTTCTTTAACTTAATTTTGGAAAATTCTCTTCCCCTCTTCCCACATCCTTCTATTTATGGAGTACCACTCCTTCTCAATGCACAATTCGAACTCTATCTGATTAAGTTCGAATTCTTCTACCTCTTTCTTCTATTTTTCTGTTCTTCTGACACCTCAAGGAATCTCTATACTGTGACATAGAGGATTCCACATTTTTTTGTTCTCTTCTCTTTCATATGAGCAGGAGCAGAGACAAAGGCATTCTTGTTGAAGCTGACCCTGAACCTGAAAGGACCTTGAAGCGAAAGCTAAGAGAAGCTAAGGCACAATTCTCTATAGAGGATCTAACAGAAATCTTCAAAGAAGAAGAAGACATGGCAGCCGAAAACAACAACAATGCAAACAATGCAAGGAAGGTGCTGGGTGACTTTACTGCACCTACTCCCGATTTCTATGGGAGAAGCATCTCTATCCCTGCCATTGGAGCAAACAACTTTGAGCTTAAGCCTCAATTAGTTTCTCTAATGCAACAGAATTGCAAGTTCCATTAACTTCCACTGAAAGATCCTCATCAGTTCTTAGCTGAATTCTTGCAAATCTGTGACACTGTCAAGACTAATGGGGTTGACCCTGAGGTCTACAGACTTATGCTATTCCCTTTTGCTGTAAGAGACAGAGCTAGGACATGGTTGGACTCACAACCTAAAGAAAGCCTGGACTCATGGGAAAAGCTAGTCAATGCCTTCTTGGCAAAGTTCTTTCCACCTCAAAAATTGAGTAAGCTTAGAGTGGAAGTCCAAACCTTCAGACAGAAGGATGGAGAATCCCTCTATGAAGCTTGGAAAAGATACAAACAATTGATCAGAAAATGTCCATCTGACATGCTTTCTGAATGGAGCATCATAGGTATTTTCTATGATGGTCTCTCTGAACTATCCAAGATGTCTTTGGATAGCTCTGCTGGAGGATCTCTTCATTTGAAGAAGACGCCTACAGAAGCTCAAGAGCTAATTGAGATGGTTGCAAATAACCAATTCATGTACACTTCTGAAAGGAATCCTATGAACAATGGGCCTAATCAGAAGAAAGGAGTTCTTGAGATTGATGCTCTGAATGCCATTCTGGCTCAGAACAAGATATTGACTCAACAAGTCAATTTGATCTCTCAAAGTCTATCTGGAATGCAAAATGCACCAAGCAGTACTAAGGATGCTTCATCTGAAGAAGAAGCCTATGATCCTGAGAACCCTTCAATGGAAGAGGTGAATTACCTAGGAGAACCCTATCGAAACACCTATAATTCTTCATGGAGAAATCACCCAAATTTCTCATGGAAGAATCAAGAGAGACCTCAACAAGGTTTCAATAACAATAATGGTGGAAGAAATAGGTTTAGCAATGGCAAGCCTTTTCCATCATCTTCTCAGCAACAGACAGAGAATTCTAAGCAGAACCCCTCTGACTTAGCAACCATGGTCTCTGATCTGATCAAAACCACTCAAAGTTTCATGACTGAAACAAGGTCCTCCATTAGGAATTTGGAGGCACAAGTGGGACAGCTGAGCAAGAAAGTCACTGAACTCCCTCCTAGTACTCTCCCAAGCAACACAGAAGAAAATCCAAAAGGAGAGTGCAAGGCCATCAACATGGCCGAATTTGGAGAGGAGGGAGAGGAAGTGAACGCCACTGAGGAAGACCTCAATGGGCGTCCACTGACCTCCAATGAGTTCCCCAATGAGGAACCATGGGAATCTGAGGCTCAAAATGAGACCATAGAGATTCCACTGGACTTACTTCTGCCTTTCATGAGCTCTGATGAGTATTCTTCCTCTGAAGAGGATGAGTATGTCACTGAAGAGCAAGTTGCTAAATACCTTGGAGCAATCATGAAGCTAAAAGACAAGTTATTTGGAAATGAGACTTGGGAGAATGAACCTCCTTTGCTCACCAAAGAACTGGATGACTTGTCTAGGCAGAAACTGCCTCAAAAGAGACAAGATCCTGGGAAGTTTTCAATACCTTGTACCATAGGCACCATGACCTTCAAGAAGGCTCTGTGTGACTTAGGGTCAAGTGTAAACCTCATGCCTCTCTCTGTAATGGAGAAGCTAGGGATCTTTGAGGTGCAAGCTGCAAGAATCTCATTAGAGATGGCAGACAACTCAAGAAAACAAGATCATGGACTTGTAGAGGATGTTTTGGTGAAGATTGAAGACCATTACACCCCTGCTAATTTCATAGTCCTAGAGACTGGGAAGTGCATGGATGAAACCATCATCCTTGGCAGACCCTTCCTAGCCACAGCAAAGGCTGTGATTGATGTTGATAGAGGCGAACTGATCATTCAAGTAAATAAAGAATCCTTTGTGTTTAAGGCTCAAGGATATCCCTCTGTCACCATGGAGAGGAAGCATGAAGAGCTTCTCTCAAATCAGAGTCAAACAGAGCCCCCACAGTCAAACTCTAAGTTTGGTGTTGGGAGGCCACAACCAAACTCTAAGTTTGGTGTTGAACCCCCACATTCAAACTCTAAGTTTGGTGTTTGGAGGTTCCAACATTGCTCTGAGAAAATGTGAGGCTCCATGAGAGTCCTCTGTCAAGCTAATGACATTAAAGAAGCGCTTGTTGGGAGGCAACCCAATGTTATATATTATCTATTTCTCTTTGTTATTTTATGTTTTTTGTAGGTTGATAATCATGAGAAGTCACAAAATCAATTGAAAAAGCAAAAACAGAATGAAAAACAGGAAGAAAAACAGCACACCCTGGAGGAAGAACCCACTGGCGTTTAAACGCCAGTGAGGCTAGCAGTTGGGCGTTTAACGCCCAGTCTGGCACCATTCTGGGCATTTAACGCCAGAAAGGGGCACCAGACTGGCGTTAAACGCCAGAAAAGGGCAAGAACCTGGCGTTAAACGCCAGGAATGGGCACCAGCCCGGCGTTTAACGCCAGAAATGGCTCAAAACGTGATTTTGAATGCCATTTGGTGCAGGGATGACTTTTCCTTGACACCACAGGATCTGTGGACCCCACAGAATCCCCACCAACCCCACCACTCTCTCTCTCTTCTTCACCCATTCACCAATCACCTCAACTCCTCCTCCCCAAAAACCCTTCACCTATCAAATCCCATCTTCCTCTTCACCACTCATATCCATCCTTCATAAAACCCCACCTACCTCACCATTCAAATTCAAACCACTTTCCCTCCCAAACCCACCCATACATAACCGAACCATGAACCCTCCTTCCCCTATATATACCCTTCTTCACCCTTCATTTTCACACAACCTAAACACCACTTCTCCCCCTCTTTGGCCGAACACAAAAGCCACTCCCTTCTTCCTCATTTCTTCTTCTTCTACTCTCTTCTTTCTTCTTTTGCTCGAGGACGAGCAAACCTTTTAAGTTTGGTGTGGTAAAAGCGTTGCTTTTTCGTTTTACCATAACCATTTATGGCATCCAAGGCCGGAGAAACCTCTAGAAAGAGGAAAGGGAAGGCAAAAGCTTCTACCTCCGAGTCATGGGAGATGGAAAGATTCATCTCAAGGGTGCATCAAGACCACTTCTATGAAGTTGTGGCCTTGAAGAAGGTGATCCCCGAGGTCCCTTTTTCACTCAAAAAGGGTGAATATCCGGAGATCTGACATGAGATCCGAAGAAGAGGTTGGGAAGTTCTTACCAACCCCATTCAACAAGTCGGAATCTTAATGGTTCAAGAGTTCTATGCCAATGCATGGATCACCAAGAACCATGATCAAAGTGTGAACCCGAATCCAAAGAATTATCTTACTATGGTTCGGGGGAAATACTTGGATTTTAGTCCGGAAAGTGTAAGGTTGGCATTCAATTTGCCCATGATGCAAGGAGATGAACATCCTTACACTAGAAGGGTCAACTTTGATCAAAGGTTGGACCAAGTCCTCACAGTCATATGTGAAGAGGGCGCCCAATGGAAGAGAGATTCAAAAGGGAAGCCGGTTCAATTAAGAAGGCATGACCTCAAACCCGTGGCTAGAGGATGGTTGGAGTTTATCCAACGCTCAATCATTCCCACTAGCAACCGGTCTGAAGTTACTCTAGACCGGGCCATCATGATTCATAGCATCATGATTGGAGAAGAAGTGGAAGTTCATGAGGTTATAGCCCAAGAACTCTACAAGGTGGCAGACAAGTCCTCTACCTTAGCAAGGTTAGCCTTTCCTCATCTCATTTGTCACCTCTGTTATTCAGTTGGAGTTGACATAGAGGGAGACACCCCCATTGATGAGGATAAGCCCATCACTAAGAAAAGGATGGAGCACACAAGAGACCCCACTCATCATGAGATCCCTGAGATGCCTCAAGGGATGCACTTTCCTCCACAAAACTATTGGGAGCAATTGAACACTTCCCTAGGAGAATTGAGTTCCAACATGGGACAACTAAGGGTGGAGCATCAAGAACACTCCATCATCCTCCATGAAATTAGAGAAGATCAAAGGATCATGAGAGAGGAGCAACAAAGACAAGGAAGAGACATTGAGGAGCTCAAGCACTCCATAGGATCTTCAAGAGGAAGAAAGAGCCGCCATCACTAAGGTGGACCCGTTCTTTAATCTCCTTGTTCTTTATTTTCTGTTTTTCGAATTTTAGTGCTTATGTTTATCTATGTTTGTGTCTTGTGATCATTAGTGTCTTAGTGTCTATGCCTTAAAGTTATGAATGTCCTATGAATCCATCACCTTTCTTAAAAATTGTTCTTAATTGAAAAAGAAAAAGAATTGCATGAATTTTGAATTTTATAACAGTTTAATTATTTTGATGTGGTGGCATTACTTTTGTCTTCTGAATGTATGCTTAAACAGTGCATATGTCTTTTGAATTTGTGGTTCATGAATGTTGGCTCTTGAAAGAATGATGAAAAAGGAGACATGTTACTGAGGATCTGAAAAATCATAAAAATGATTCTTGAAGCAAGAAAAAGCAGTGAATACAAAAAAAAAAGAAGGCAGGCGAAAAAAAAATCAAAAAAAAGAGAAAAAGAAAGAAAAAGAAAGAATAAAGTTGTGATCCAAGGCAATAAGAGTGTGCTTAAGAACCCTGGACACCTCTAATTGGGGACTCTAGCAAAGCTGAGTCACAATCTGAAAAGGTTCACCCAATTATGTGTCTGTGGCATGTATGTATCCGGTGGTAATACTGGAAGGCAGAGTGCTTTGGGCCACGGCCAAGACTCATAAAGTAGCTGTGTTCAAGAATCATCATACATAACTAGGAGAATCAATAACACTATCTGGATTCTGAGTTCCTAAAGAAGCCAATCATTCTGAATTTCAAAGGATAGAGTGGGATGCCAAAACTGTTCAGAGGCAAAAAGCTAAAAGCCCCGCTCATCTAATTAATACTGATCTTCATAGATGTTTTTGGAGTTCATTGCATATTCTCTTCTTTTTATCTTATTTGATCTTCAGTTGCTTGAGGACAAGCAACAATTTAAGTTTGGTGTTGTGATGAGCGGATAATTTGTACCCTTTTTGGCATTATTTTTAGCATGTTTTTAGTATGATCTAGTTAGTTTTTAATATATTTTTATTAGTTTTTAGTTAAAATTTACTTTTCTGGACTTTACTATGAGTTTGTGTGTTTTTCTGTGATTTCAGGTATTTTCTGGCTGAAATTGAGGGACCTGAGCAAAAATCTGATCCAGAGACTGAAAAGGACTGCAGATGCTGTTGGATTCTGACCTCCCTGCACTCGAAGTGGATTTTCTAGAGCTACAGAAGCCCAATTGGCGCGCTCTCAACGGCGTTGGAAATTAGACATCCTGGGCTTTCCAGCAATATATGATAGTCCATACTTTGCCCAAGATTTGATGGCACAAACCGGCGTTCAAAGTCACCCTCAGAAATTCCAGCGTTAAACGCCGGAACTGGCACCTAAATGGGAGTTAAACGCCCAAACTGGCATAAAAGCTGGCGTTTAACTCCAAGAAGAGTCTCTACACGAAAAATGCTTCATTGCTCAGCCCAAGCACACACCAAGTGGGCCCGGAAGTGGATTTTTATGTCATTTACTCATCTCTGTACACCCTAGGCTACTAGTTTTCTATAAGTAGGACCTTTTGCTTGTATTAGAGAGCTTTTGATCATGTTTTTATGATTGAACTCACTTTGGGAGGCTGGCCATTCGGCCATGCCTAGACCTTGTTCTTATGTATTTTCAACGGTGGAGTTTCTACACACCATAGATTAAGGTGTGGAGCTCTGCTGTACCTCGAGTATTAATGCAATTACTATTGTTTTTCTATTCAATTCCGCTTGTTCTTTGTCCAAGATATCACTTGTTCTTCAACTTGATGAATGTGATGATCCGTGACACTCATCATCATTCTCACTTATGAACAAGGTGACTGACAACCACTTCTGTTCTACAAGCAACCAAGGCTCTAGTGAATATCTCTTGGATTCCTGATACACGATGTATGGTTGATCGCCTGACAACCGAGTGCTCGCCTGACAAACGAGCCAGCCATTCCGTGAGATCAGAGTCTTCGTGGTATAGGCGAGAACTGATGGCGGCATTCAAGAGAATCCGGAAGGTCTAACCTTGTCTGTGGTATTCTGAGTAGGATTCAATGATTGAATGACTGTGACGTGCTTCAAACTCCTAGCAGGCGGGGCGTTAGTGACAGACGCAAAAGAATCACTGGATTCTATTCCGGCCTGACCGAGAACCGACAGCTGATTAGCCATATGCTGTGACAGAGCATAGGAACATTTTCACTGAGAGGATGGGAGGTAGCCACTGACAACGGTGAAACCCTACATAAGCTTGCCATGGAAAGGAGTAAGAAGGATTGGATGAAGACAGTAGGAAAGCAGAGAGACGGAAGGGAAGGCATCTTCATACGCTTATCTGAAGTTCCTACCAATGAATTACATAAGTATCTCTATCTTTATCTTTATGCTTTATGCGTTTATTACCTATACCCATTTGAGTCTGCCTGACTGAGATTTACAAGGTGACCATAGCTTGCTTCATACCAACAATATCCGTGGGATCGACCCTTACTCGCGTAAGGTATTACTTGGACGACCCAGTGCACTTGCTGGTTAGTTGTGCAAAGTTGTGTAGTGATCACAATTTCGCGCACCAGTAATCCACGTTTTGCTCTTTGAAATTCCAGCCTTGTTTTCGAGTTTTATGAGAAAAAATGTTGAGATTTTGGGCTCTTTGATGTTATAGGACCCAACTCTCTTGAAGGAGAAGGTTAATCTTGTCTCCTTGGACCTTGGGTGTGGTAATATTCTCAATCCTAGTGTAATTTGTTGTTCTATGATGTTTGGGTATTGAGATGTTGTGTGTGGGTATGATGGTTGTGGCTTAGGTTGTGTATGTGTGAATATTGGAGCTTGATTGGTGATTTTGAAAAGCTTGAAAAATGGATTTGGTGGTGAAAAATCTGTTCTTGGAGGTGTTGAGGCCTTGGGAGCTTGTGGATAAGTGATTTGGAAGTGCTCTGGTTGAGCTTGGGAAATCGGCTAAGGTATGGTTTCGGTTTCCCGTATCTAATATGTAATGTGGTAGGAAATACTTAGGCTAGAGGCCCTAAGATAGGCATTGAATGGTTGATGTTGTTGAATGATTGAGATATATGATGTGGTCATATATGTAATGATGATTATTGATGCCTTGATGGTATGATGTATGAGCAATATGCATGTTGTGATATATGCTTGATGATTGGTTATGGTTGAATTGTGGGTTGAACCATGTTGATGGTGAGTATGATATTAATTGTGTACAATGATGATTTATTGGAATTGATGTTGTTGAGAATTGGCATGAGGGAGAGTATATGATATGTCATTATGTTTGAGTTTGAGCCACTTGGGTGAAGTAGGTTAAAGGGATGAGATAGTGATTTTGGCAAATTGTGGTAAAGTCTCAATGTGTGGGTTGAGGAGGCTTGATGTTGAATTTGATATATTTTGATTGATTTCAAAGAAAGGGATGAAATTGGCATGTTTTTATTGATTTGAAAAAGAGTTGAAAATGGCTTGTTTTGAAAATGGCACTTTGTAGTTTTGTATGAAAAATATGATTTTGGGCATACTTTGACGGGATATAACTTGGACTACGGATCTCTGTTTTGTGCCAAATCTGTTTAGAAATGAAATTTGATCCGGGATGTCCATGCCGTTCGAAGAACGGGTGAAAAACAATTTAAAATGAGGAAGTTATGTCCGTCGGAAGATTGGGGGTTGAATTTGTGAATTCTGCAGTTTTAACTTAGAAAATTTTTAGCAGAATGACCCCCCGCGCGTAGGCGCACTTGGCGCGTATGCGCCATTCTTCTTGAAAGCGCCATCCACGCGTGAGCGTGATGTGTGCGAGCGCGCTGATGCGCTGCACCCAATGCCCAGCCATTTTCCAGAGAGTTATGCTAGAACTATGCCAGCCTTGTGCTAGGGGCACAAGAGCACCCACGCGTACGCGTGGTTGACGCGTGCGCGTCGTTTGGCTATTTTTCAATCCACGCGTTAGCGTGCATGACACTTACGCGTCGATGAGTTTTTGAGGCCATCCACGCGTGCGCGTGGAGTGCGTACGCGTGGCTCTTTTTTCATCCCAAAGTTGATTTTTGAGTTTTAAAAGCCAAATCTCATACTTCTAAGCCTCCGATCTCACCCTTATGTCTTAAATCATTATGATATGTCTAGCTATGAGAAGAGGAGCTAGTGAATGTGGTAACTTGCGAGTGAAGCAAGGGAAAAATGAATGATCAAAGAGGATCAAAGATGATTATGTGAGTGGCGGAGGATGGTGGTGGAAGTGCTTGTTATGCCATGGGCCGAAAGGCTGTGATTGATAATGAAACAGCTGGTTATGGATTTAACCGTGAGCCGGGTGGCTGGTTATGGATTTAACCGTGAGTCGGATGGCTGGATTATTGCCGTGTTACGGCGGAGCCATGATTATGGCTAAGAATAAATGCATATATATATATGCTGTTGAATGAATTGTGAATGTTGCACTTCCATTATCGGAGATGAGAGTTTTCCTTGGAGAAAGCAGTGGCTAGCCACCACGTGCTCCAGATCGAGACTTGAAGCTCTTTTGACCCTATGTCGTCAGGGTGGCCGGGCACTGTGAAATTCCTGGACGAGCTCACCCCCAAAAATATTCACCAGTGATGGTGATGGATAAATATTCACCAGTGATGGTGATGGATAAATATTCACCAGTGAGGGTGATGGATATGGATCATGATTATGATCAAGTTTATATTGAGTATGACTCAAGTTAGGGAGACACGACAGAGGGACAGTCCAATGGTTAACTGCCAGGACTTGTCGGGTTGGCTCTATAACCGACAGATGATATCATCAGCCACTAGGGACAGGCATTCATCATATGCATACTATGTGAATTGTTTGAGATTGCCTATTTGACTGCATATTACTTGCTAATTGTCTAAATGCCTTAACTGTTCCTATTTGTATATTTCTTGTTTGCTATAACTGTGTTTGCTACATTATACTCCTGCTGGTGGTTGGGAGGTTTGAAGGAATTGGAAAGGGAAGTATTAGTTAGACTGAAGAATCTTTAGTTAGATGCCCTTATATGGTTTAGCTCGTTTATAAGCTTTAAATTATCTGGATGAAGTTCTAGGATTGCCTTCGGCTTTCCTCTATTATTATGTATTATATATGTGGAAGCTGTTACCATGCTGGGGACCTTTGGTTCTCACCCATGCGGATTTTGTGGTTTTCAGATGCAGGACGTGAGGTTTCCCGCTGAAGCATGCTGGAGACTTCTAGATTTGCGAAGATCCTTTGTTCTCGGGGCTATGTTTTGGTTTATATGTTTTGCTTAGATACTTTTATCTCCATTAAATAATACAAACTGTGATGACTCCTCTTATGGGAGATTTTGGAGAATAGGTTTTATGTATTTGTGTCCCTTTGGGTTTCCTTTGGGGTTTTCCTTATTTTATTATATGTATATATTGCTATGCTCGGATCGGTTATCTTCGCAGCCGGATTTTGAGTCTTGATATTCTTGTTTTTGACACTCCTTTGTATATATATAATCTCGCGTTGGTTTATCCTTGTTCGTTATGTTATCGATCGGAGTATTACGCTTCTGAGTTGCGATTTTTGTTTATCCCTTTTTCTACAAAGGCTCCTTGTTATAATCAATCATTCATACTACTATACGTACTAAATTTTTATTTTTGAGGTCGTAATACCTTGCCATCTTTGAATTATGACTTAAGCATAAGACTCTGTATGGTAGGGTGTTACACATTTTCTGCATTTAGTTCATCAAAGATTCTGTGTTACGTCTCATCACTCTATATTATTACAAGTTACTACTACTCTTGATGTCTATTTTCATAGGCTATACTAAGATTGCTTATATATTACTATATATGTATGTGTCTATCTAAGTGCATGCTTAATATTATATGTTTGGGTAATTAAATTTATTTGCATTGCAATAATAAGGAGTGCAAGGAATGAAACGTTTGAGAGGGTGGCAGTGATTGAGTTGCTTCTGAAGTTATGTTGTATTTGACAATACAGCTTCATCTAAATTAATACAGCCTTTTTAAGATATTGAACTGGGCTATCAACTGCAGAAGTAGTTTGATTTCCATGTAGCTTTTTTGTTGTTTGTAGTTGACACTTGATTAGTTTTTAGGCATTAAAGCTAAGTGGTTAATATATTTTACCAATAGTTTCTTATTTGATGGCAAAATATGTTGTCAAAACAAGGCATAAGATGAAGTAGCTTAATTATGCATACACTACTTTTATCTTTCAATTGTTAATTATGCAGTCCATCTTTGATTTCTTTGTTCTGATAGGGATGAAGCTATAAAAAAGTCCATTGTGAGAGATCTGTATTTTCTAAAATATCTAAGTTCTTTATGTATATTCTATTTCTTTTACTTGTGTTCTATTTAATTATTATGTTTTTGTATTCTCTTTTGCTAATATCCTACAATCAAACTTCAAACTATTGTGTATTAGAATTGAAGTTAAATTTATTTCATGTTTTTTGCTGAACAGATATGCTACATACGCTATCATATATTCGGAGACATCCAAACTTCATTGAGCACACCAGTAAGAAAGCCAAAGAAGCTAATGATATACAAGTGAAAAATCTAGTGGATACATAGTTTATGTGATAAAGAAATAAAAGGATAAATAAGACAAGAATTGAAATTGAATAGAAAAGATAAATTGTAATTGAAACAAAAACAAAAAGGATATGTTGAAATTGGATACAAAGAGAATTACTCTACTTTCTACCCAATTTCTTGACGCAAGAGAGAGACTCCTCAACCTAACTTATCAACGCTATAGTTTGGGAATTGAATCAAAGGGACTCCTCAACCTTCTACTCAATTTCCCGATGCAACAAGAGAGGGACTCCTTAACCTCAATTGTCCATATCATGGTTTCATCACGAAACCATTTTCAAACCTCTAAATCATTCTGTACTACGATTACCCTAGTTTATGAGGTATTTATAACCTTTTATTAGGTTAAAATATAGAAAATCCTGAGCCCCAAACATAAGGCCCAATCTAGTAATTAAATAAACAAAATCAAAATACATCAAATTAAATTAAAATATTATAAACTAATATCTTCTAAATAACACTTGAACTTTTCATATCATGAACATTTGAAGCACGTATCATTATGCATCACAAAAACTCTTAGAAGCAAAAGAAACTACAGATTAAGTTATAGTGTTGTGTTTTAAATTGTAGTAGGAGCATTTGTTTGTATTTGTGAACATGTTGTAAAAGCAAGTATATGAATGAATTAGATTCACTGATTTGTTGACATTGAATTCTTGAAATTAGATTGGCTGTTTTGAAAAATTCTTCTATTTTTTACCTAATTATAAACAAAAAAACTGCAAAATCTGATGCAACAAGGTTTTCAAAACAACTAAAACTGTATATTGTCATAATTCCATACAAAGCATTAATATAGATGGGAATAACAACTTGCTAATAACATAGATAGTAGGAAACTATGAATTTGACCTATTAAACTCATCAATATAAATTCATGAAGTGTTAATTTAAAAATTCAGTATCTAATATTAACTTGAGAATTTGTGAAGCAATAATTTGAAAAATTAGTATCTAATAATAACCTGTGAATTAGGACATTTCACCTAATAAGTTCTTGAATTCATAAAAATATCTAAATCATCCTAAATAAGTTCAACAAGAATCGTTAACAAAAACTACTTATTCTAATTGAGAATGGATCGCACATAACCACTCTTCTGGGAATGTGTCAAACCCCAGAAAACCTTCCCCATCTGTGCATTATTAGCAAACTTTACCGCAACCTACACCACCTCATCATGATCGAATCCAAGTTATTCAAGCTTCTCACCGACCATGAACGTCTCATTCACCCCATATATAACATTAGTGATAAACCCAAATTTTGTGGTTTATCTTGTGTTGAATTTGGTAGGTTTTTATCAACTTATCTCACATTTATTCAATGAAATAGCATGCTTTTGTAATTCTTCCTAAATTTGTGCTTAAGAGTGAAAACATGTTTTTTAAGCCTTAAAATGGCTAAATCTAATTCGCTTTAATTCCATTCGATGCCTTGATATGTTTGTTGAGTGATTTCAGGTTCATAAGGCAAGGATTGGATGGAAGAAGTGAAGAGAAAAGCATGCAAAGTGGAGAATTCATGAAGAAATGAGCATTTGGAGGATTCATGGCCATGCACACGTGTCATCCACGCATACGCGTGAGAGTGAACTTTGTCAAGGCCATGCGCATGCGTCACCCATGCGTACACGTGAGGAGGATTTTGGCAAGCGACGTGCACGCGTGACGTTGGTCACGTGACATCATTAAAGTGAATACGCTGGGGTGATTTCTGAGCTTTTCCGGCCCAAATCCAACTCATTTCTGAGACTATTTGATGCAGAATTCAAGATTAGACAAGGGAGGAGCAATTAGATAGTGTAGAAAATATACTTTAGGTTTGTTCTAGAGAGAGAAGCTCCATCTTCTCTCTAGAAATTAATGTTCTTAGTTTAGTCTTCTCTTAGATTTAGGTTTAATTACTTGTTTTGATTTTGTTTCCTTTACTTTTCCTTGTTGATTTGCTTTAATTCCTTATTTCTTTTTGCTAATTTCTCTTTTATGCCTCTTTTTAGTTTATGAACACTATTGTTGGAGTTGGATTTTCTTTAATGCAATTTTATGTTTTCATGTCATTGATATTTAATTGAGTTATTAGTGTTATTTTCTTTCTTTGGATAGTTGTAGAATTTAGAGAAGCTCCATCTTCTCTATAGAAATTATGGTTCTTAGTTTAGACTTCTCTTAGATTTAGGTTTAATTACTTGTTTTGATTTAGTTTCTTTTACTTTTCCTTGTTGATTTACTTCAATTCTCTTATTTCTTGTTAATTTCTCTTTTATGTCTCTTTTTAGTTTATGAACACTATTGTTGGATTTGGATTTTCTTTAATGCAATTTTATGTTTTCATATCATTGATATTTAATTGATTTATTAGTGTTATTTTCTTATATTTGGTAGTAGTAGATTTTATATTCCTTGCAATTTTACTATGCTTTTCTTTTATGCCTTCCAAGTGTTTGATAAAATGCTTGGTTGAATTTTAGAGTAGATTTTGAGCATTCTTGGCTTGGAAAGAGAAATTGGGCAATCTTGAGTCATTAATACCCAATTTAGATTGGTGATCTAGGGTGATTAGTTAGTCTTCTATCCATTAACATTACTTATGGATTGAGATTAACTAGTCCTATTTGACTTTCTCCCAATATGAAGATAACATTATACCTTCTTCCAATGTTGGAGATGACAAAATAGGATTAGCTCTTGTTAAGTATTGTATGATAATTAATGACTAGGATAGTAAGCCTAGATTCTCACTCCTTGTCATGAATGCCTCTTTTTAGTATTTGTTATCTTTAGTGTTTGATTTATTTTTTTGCCATTTAATTTCTAGTCTTATTATATGCAAACCACCCTTTGAACCTCATAACCAATAATGTGCATATCTCACTGCAATTCCTTTAAGAGACGACCCGAGATCTAATACTCTCGGTATTTTTATTGGTTTGCACTCGTGACAAATAAAATTAAACTTTGATTGAGTGTTATTTGTTGGTTTAGAACTATACTTGCAATGAGGTTATTTCTCTTATCGAGAAAAAATTTCCAAACCTACGGTAACGCTTTAATCAATTTGCAAGAATTTGGACACACTTTTCTCGGGTAGCAATCGAAAACTACACATGTTCAACCATCCTCTTTAGAATATCATTTTGCTTCTGCTTCTTTCCTGAATGCCTTCTGCTACGATAATTAAAAAAGTTATAACTTTTTTCGGCAAGCTTACTTGACCATCCTCACGAAATCTTCCTTGGACTTAAAGCAACTCGCACAAATTAGCAAAGGCATTTGTGTTCTTTCTCAACTCCTAAATACAATTCCTATCACCCTAGCCAATAATATGCTCTAAAACATCACATCTAATTCTATTATTCATTCTTCCGCCTAATCACACTTGTCCACTACTTATATTCCTAAAGTACACAAATAAAATAAGAACAAAGTTTAACATCAAATTATCATGCTTCAATCTCATCATTTCATAAAAAGAAACACATTGTTTAATAATTTTTGACCGCTCCACTCCTTCTTAACAAAATCATTTCATACAAAATAAGCATAAATATTCAATTTAATCAAACCAACACAAATATGGTACTTCACTTTATTTCCATCTAAATTAGTACCTCAAATTAAACATATTAAGTCGAAAAACATAGCATGAGTAATTCCAAATCTATCCACTTTGCATCTAAGTCTCACCATAAAAAATACATAGAAATAGCTAACGCACACCTAAAATTGGAAGAAGATTCATGCATATATAGTAAAAGGTTCAAAAACATCAAAGCAACATTTACCAGACAACTGACATTATCCCCATTAAATAATCTAATAATAAAAACAAACCATAAGAAGGTAACCACGCAACATTATCAAATTGTCAACATTATCAATTTAATAATTATCATACCGATTTAGAACAACAAATCAGGACACAAAACTAAGTTTATCAAAACACAAATTTAGATTATGCAAGACAAAAAAACAGAAAACACCGAAAGAGAAGATAATCTGCAAAACACATTGAAATATACCAAAAAATTCAACATGCAGAGAAGTAGAACTTTTCAATAAAAAATCATATAACTCCATACAACTTCATTAAAAATGCAACTAAAACAAACACAAATGCGAAAAAGAAGACAAGCTGCGAAAGAGAAGAGAAGAGATGACATAAAAAATGCGAATATGGAGGAGAATAGAAGAAAAACAAAGGCTTCACGAGGATACCATGAATTGAAAAATGTGCCTACGAAGATGAAGGTGTGACGGCAACTAACCTTGCTCACAGTGGTTCGACGATGGCAACGACGAGGTAGTGGTCTTGCCAGCGGTGATGGGGCAACGGCAGCAACTTCGGGGTCTTTGAGCTTTAACATCTGAGAATATGATTATATTAGAAGAACTCAAACCTGATTATTTGATTTGGTCAAAAGGCCAAATTAGAAATTAATTAATTAGAATGAGGGTATTTTGGATATAAATTTTTATTTAAATTTCAATTTTCATCCCTAAAATTTCAGTCTCCTGTATCTCCAATTTTTTAAAGTACTTAAATATACTGAAATTTTAGAGACGGATACTGAAATTTTATTATTCAACTCCTATCTATACATACAAATCACAAATATGAAATTGTCAAGAAGTTACCAGAGGGGAAGCACATTTATCGTATGACCGGAGATGATGTCAATTATGCTCCTGCTTTAAAGAAGGTTTATATCACATTTGTATATCACCATCGGGGTTGGTTAGAGAAGGATGCAGATGGTGTGGTGAGGTATAACGATGGTTTAGTGAGTGTCATCGACAGAGTGCATGTTGATACATGTAATCTGTTCCTTGTTGAGGGTTTGTTTCTGAATTTAGGTTATACTAGGTATAATGAAGTGTATTGGTTGGAGCCAGGGATGGATTTAGCTAACGGGTTACGGGTGCTGAGAAGGGATGCCGATGTGGTTAAGTTGTGTGATGCTACACTGAAGAATGAAAACAGGGTCCACTTGTATTTTGAGCGTCCTGTTGACCCGATCCAGAGTTAGTTGATGAAGTTGAGGGACCTCCTTCAGAAGACCAGCAAAATCAAGACCAGGATCTCCCACAGCATGAGGAACATGCAGGACCAGATGATATAGTAGTAGATGGAGCTATTTCAGAAAATCAGAAAACTCATCTAGATGATCCCCTACAGTATGAGGAGCAACAGCAATAGGAGCGTGAATCAGTGTTGAGTAAAGGGGGAAATGATCAATCGGAGAAAGATGACGTAGCTACTGATAACGTACCCGTTGAAACTGAAGCTGCAACTGTTGAAAATGAGAAACCCAATTTAGGAGACAACCTTGAGACACACGTTGAAGGCGAAGAGGGGCAAACTCAGCGTCAAGAAGCTGATGGCCAGGGAAGAAAGCGCAGGAAGAAACGTGGAAGGCCCCAACCGTCTGGTAGAGCGCAACCTGATGCACAGAACAATGGTGACAAACATCCAGGTTATTATATGTATTGTATATTTTTGTAGCTTAAAACATGCAATTATTCACAATTGCTATTCCATTAATATAAACTGTCCTGCATGCATCCCTTCTCCTATCTAACCAAACAAATCACACTCATAATCAAACTCAGTACAATTCCACACAGAATGATGCATAGAAACAATTCAACTCTCTTCATGTGCTCCCTCATCATCTTTCCATCTCTGTGTATGGTCTCTGTCTCAAGATTGGTAAATCTCCCTTTCAAGACTCCACATTCATTGCATACTAGTGTTCCATTCTTCGAGATTTCCTCCCGCCCAACAGATCTCTCGTTGGTTTCATCCATCCACTGAAAATAATGACACCCGGTGTTCTTCGTCTACCCAGCACAAAAGCCATTCATCAAGCTCAATTCTCAATAGGGAATGGGGACGGATTCACCAGAAAATTCATACATACCTTCTACAGAGGACACCTGAAAAACCATCTGCCTGAGTTTCTCCTCGTCTTCGACTTCAATGCCACCACCTGAAGACGGCAGAAGCATGTCCCGTCATATGACTTGCTCTCGTGTTCTTTGAGCCCTTCAGAATTACTATTTTCCACTGACAGTGTCCTTCGATTGTTATTGGACATGCCTCTGCTTCCACCATGCATGATAGTAGTTAGGGTTTATGTGTGTGGTGAATTGGGAAAAACGTTCTCTCTCATCTCCATATAAAAGAGAAACAGGACGGAAGGCCTTAAGAGGATGCCACGCTAGAATTCCGTTTGGCACATCACCAAGCTCTGTTTAACGGAGAAGGGCTCTCTTCACAGTTGGACAGATTTGTTGCGTTTTTAGATTTTTCAAGGGTATAATTGTCTTTAACAAATATTAGGGTTATTATTGTCAGTGTATTACAAATTCTGGGACATAATTGGTAATTTACTCAATCTGGATATTTTTGGAGATGAGTTACCTTTCATCTTAATTATGTTCTGTGTGTTGTTTTGGAAATTCTTGATTGATTATTTGATTTTTTCTTCAATTCACTTTTGTACCAATATTCAATACTCTTGTTGGATTGAATTTGTCCTTCGTGACTTGCACTTGGTCACAGTACCCACAAAATGTCCCACAAAAGGTTGTGATCACTAAAGATCTATATCTATGGGAGACAATGAGATTTTTGGTCATTGGATTGATTTGGGCACTTGTGGTTTTGATTAGAAATATGAAATTCAATGGACTTTTGGGAGTGGAGCTTTTGATAATTTATTTCGTTTTTCTGTTTCTGAGGCTAAGTTAAGCTATAAGATCTCTAAACCAGTTCTAGTAGAACTCTAGAACTTTATAATTGATAATTCATAATTACTAAGCTTGCCATTATTGTAAAATTGGTGTATTGATACAAGTTTAATAACTTAGATTTAGAAACACTCATAAATGAGTTTTTATTGTCAGAGTTCCTAAGTTTATGATGCTATTAAAGTTGTGTTCATCAGTTCATGATATAAGAATTATTTATTAGTATGAATTTGCCACAAATATTGTGTAGCTATTATTATTAGTATTGCCAAAATGACTTTATATTCTATAAAAAAAAACTACAGTTTTAACCATGATAAAAAGGTCCAAAGTGTAATTTTCATAGCTGCATAGTTATTAATTTATAAATTTTTTTTATAGCTTTTATAGAGTGTTGGTTAAAAGCTTTTTATTAAGAAAAAAAAAAGGTAACTTTGATTTATCTAAAACTAAATTTTTTGTGTTGCTTTCATTCTGTTTGTTTTTTTTGCTTCCAATGAATGCATACAGGTAGAAGAATCTATGTTGTATTGTGATGTCTGATTAATTGATTATTCATTTTAGTGGACCATATTCTTTTTTGAGTTTGTATTTAGTGAACCATATTATTGAAATATGATTAACTGATTATTCATTTTAATGATACAACAAATCTAATTAACTTATTATCTTTTTTTGACATGGAGTGTATAAAGTACACTTGTTTATTAAATGTTCTATATGGATTACTTAGTTTTTTTATTTTTTAAATGTAGGTTCTTTAATATAATTCTATGGCTAGTAATGCTAGAGAAGACACACAAAGTGATCAAAAATAAAGATTAAAGATTTGAAGATTCTTTTATATTTAATGATATAATTTTTTTATTATGGTATTAACTTTGTAATGATCAAACATTAGCGTTTTTAATTTCAAGTTATTTGACATTGTATGAATCTTGTGTTTTTATTTTAATTTAGGTATCAATTTTATGTTTTTATCTTAATTTTGAATATGTAAAAATTAAAATGTTATTTAATTTTTATAGGGGCGGGGCGGGTTAGGGTAGAGCCGCCTACTACCCGTAGGTAGGGGTGGGGCGGGTAGCAGTGGAGTGCAAGGAGGGCGCAACGGGGTCGGGTAGCGTAAAAACCCACCCCACTGCCACCCCTATCCAGAAAAGTTTAAGTGTCTGCCTACATCTTACGACAGAGGGTCAACAAAGTGTCTCAAATCTCAACCCAGAACAAGTGGGCGAACCACAACCTTTGCATCTACTTAGAGAGTTCCAATCTCAGCTTAGAGCAAGTGAGGCGAATCACAACTCTTGAATCTACTCAGGAAGTTATCGTATCAATCAAATTCATTTCCATCATCCAATCATATCAACTCATTCATTAAATCTCTTCCAACTCGTTTTGACTCAATAATTTTCTTCTCAACGCTTTCTACCATCTAATCGATTGTCTCTATACTCATTATACGGGTTACGAAAGTGAAAGAACTGGTTAGACAGGTTAAAATAGTTAAAAATCATCATTTTTAAAAAACAGGACAGTCGTGCGTAAGCATGCCTCGTGTGTACGTATGAATTCACTTTTGCATGTATACGCGGAAACACGCATAAAAAATGTTCAATTCTGTAATGCAAGTTGTGCGTACGCATAGGTCGTGCGAACGCCTGACTTGGATTTTGTGCGTACGCATGGTATGCGCATGAAATCATTTCACTTCTGTAATACCCTTCATGTGTACGCATGGATCGTGCATATGCATGACACCAATTTTCTGCAATATTTACAGAATTAAATTTTAAGTCCCTAGATTCAAACCTCTATAACTTTTTGTATAATTATCTATTTTTCTTCATTCTTAGATGATTTACAAGGCTTTTCTACTATCTTTAATTTGAGATAATTTTCATCCGAATCCGAACTCCGAGCGCCAAGTTATGACCCGTCGAAGTTAGTTAAAAATCAGTTTTTACCAAATTTACACAATCCGTCAATTTCATCAATTTTCAATTCAATTCAATTTTAAACCATTCCAAAATCATTTCTACACATTTCAAATACTCATTTATCAATCATCAACCATTCCAAGACTAAATCAACTCAATTCTAGCTTGTTTAATACATTTCTCTACTATATCCAATCACAACAACCACACACAATATTTATACATCCAATTGTCAATCAAACCTTTAACATACATACTCATACTTATGCAACAATTCACACCACTTACCTCAACTTACCAAATAGGAGATTCATCACTCTATCACGACCTCCGGCCCAATTTTCTCATCAATAATCATTATCATAATCAATAATAACACTCAATTCACAATATCACAACCAAATTGTAATCAATCTTCTCGTTCTCATTTAATAATTCACACCACTTACCTCAACTTACCACATAGGAGATTCCTCACCTATCACAATCTCCGATCTAATTCCACATCAATTATCATTATAACAATCAAACCATATTTCATTTTAACACAATTTCTACTAAACCAAACAACCAATTACAACAATCCAACAATAATCCTAGATCCACTAGCCTAGAATTTTATGTCATATTACATGGTATTTACCTGAAACTTAAACTCATATTTTAATGTTGTAAATTTCAAGTTTCCAAATTTTTTCCTTCTAAATTTTACCAAGTTAGTCTTTCAATCACTCAATCTAACACCATATCATATAATTTGACACAATATCAAAATTAGGACACATATAAATTGATGAACCAAGAGAGAAAAATGGGTTCTTACCTTTACCCATTGAAATTAGTGATGAAAATCACCAAGAACACAAGTTAGAGAACTCCTATAACATCAAAATCACAAAAAAATCTCAATATACATGCTCAAAACGCAAATTCAGACTTGAATGAAAAACCAGAGCTAAAATTTCGAGTTACTTACCAAACTAAACAAATAGAATTAAAGAAGAGGAGATAAGCTTTACGTTACCACAAATAGTGCGGCAATCAGAATTTCAAAACAAAAGTTATGGTGAATTAAAGGTGTATAAAACTAGGGTTTGGTTTTTCTCTTCCTTCTCTTCTCTTCTCTTCTCAACCGTGCCTCTCTCAAAATAATGAAGGAGATCCTGAATTCCTTCTAAATATGAAGAGAGAATATGTGTGGGCTTGGACCAACATGAATCCATTTTAAGTTTTTGTCCGTTTAAACTAAAATTTTTAAGATAAGTGTTTTAATTTATACCCTAATATTTTTATTTTTTTTCAAATGATAAATATTGAATTTCTAATCCCTTTTAATCTCATTTAATATTTTTATTAGTTATTAATTAATTATTTAATATTTTACTGAGTTTTACAATATCAGTAAAAGCTATCGAAAAAAAGGCAAAAAAAAGTTATCTAAAAAAAAGACAAAAAATTATGTCAAACTCTTTTATATATATTTTTATTTTGTATTCATGATTCTGAGGGTATTCCCTTACTAAGTCT
Organism: Arachis stenosperma; assembly: GCF_014773155.1. NCBI lineage: Eukaryota > Viridiplantae > Streptophyta > Magnoliopsida > Fabales > Fabaceae > Arachis > Arachis stenosperma. The sequence continues at coordinate 13,933,746 of NC_080381.1, read as the reverse complement.
AACCAAATCTAACTTGAGTAGAAGTTGGGTTTGCCTATATAGGATTGGGTTGAATTCTTGAAAAATTGGTGATTGTAATCTTTGTAAAAGATAGTAAAAATTTTATCACTGTAGTGGTGGAGACTATATGTAGGTCACATTGTACATTGTTGCTAAAACAAGATACATAACTGTGTGATTCTCCCTTCTCTACTCTTCTTTTGTTTTCTTTCGATGAGACAAAATAAAAGTGTCTCCTGAATTGTCAATTCCACATAAGTCACAGCAATCTAAAAGTAAAAAGTTGCTGTGTTTCTGATCTTATCTTAAAAAGACAAAATAAAATTATCTCTTGAAATATAAACTTGATAAATTCATTAGCCAAATAGTTCCAAATCCAGTTTGAAGCTAAAGTGAACAAGTATTAAAAAAAGATCATAGATTCAATCCTTTTTTTTAGGTCATTAAAAAAAATCTTTAATTATGTATAAAATATCTTAGTACGCAATTTTTTTCTTTGATTGTATAAAGTTGTTATACTTATTCACAAGTCACAACTAAACTAAAATATAATTTTTATTTTTTAAAAATAGTTTATAAAAGTTATTAATTTTTAAAAAATTATAATATTTATATTTGATAAATTAAATTAAAAATATTTTTTAATAAGTACAAACAATACGATTTGTGTTTGATAAAATAGTTTTAAAAATTTAAAAATATTATAATAAATATAAATATAAGAGTTCAATTTAAAAATTAATTAATGTATAATGTAATATTAGAATTTTTAATTTTAATAAAACAAATCAATTTCAAAAAGCTCTACTATGTGTGCTTTCAAAAACACTGTTATGTTTTAAAATTAGAAAAAATATAAAATTTTTTATTTACTAAACACAAAATTAAGAGCTTGCGATTTTGAAGAGCAGAAACACCTCTTTAAAAATTTTTTTTCCAAGTAAAAATTCTTACACACACACACATATATATATATATATTATGATGTTATTTATAATTTTAAATTTGAATATTTTTTAATTTTAAATTTTATTTTATTTTAAATTAAAATTTTATGAATCAAATGATAACTCAATTGAAACGGATTCTATTAGGATCTTATCCCAACTAAAAATTTAAATTTTAAAACTATAAAATAATAAATCATTATTCTTAACCATTATTTAACATTCTAAATTATCATAAAATTATTATATTATTTGTCTAGCAAAGAATATACAAATAATATAAGAATATTCTATTCGAATTAAGATCATTATTTATTTGATTAAATTAAAATAATAATTAAATAATTTTTTAGTAAAGATTATAACATTCGTTAGTGTGTGACTCTATAAATTCAATATTAAGTGGCTAGTATATTATTAAATTTACTAATAAAATTTGGTGTCTAATAATATTTTTCGACACCACCCAACAGTATGAAGTAATATTTTTTTACTAATAAGATCAAGAGAAAAACAAAGTATAATTTTTTAGCTTCTGTAATTTCTAGCTCTTTATTAATCTTTAGAGTATGATTTAATTATCAAACTCTAGTTTATTATCATTGTCATAATGAACTAATAAGTAACTCGATAAACTCATTTTTTTATTCATTCATTTTTTTTTTGCAAGATTTTATTTAATTTAGCCATCATAATCATATAACTCAAAATTTGACCAAAAGTTGATGAATTTTTTGTTGATTAATAATTAATTTTACAAGTATTTAAATCATATTCCATATATATTCAACTAGTATTCTAAGGCATCATACGTATGGAATCAAAGTATAATAATTGTTAATTATCATGATAGTTGCAAATTAAAAAAAAAAAAACTCTAATACTATGTTCATCCATGAGAATATCCTATTAACAAATATGTGGTAAATAGAAATTCTCAAAATAAGTTAATTCAATAGTAATATCTCTATATGCATCATATATATATATATATATATATATATATATATATATATATATATATATATAATTTAATAAAGATTTAATTATTCTGTCAGTCCTTATTGCTTTACTAAATTTTTATTTAGGTCCTTATACTTTTTTTTTCCTTTTCGATTGAATTCCTATATTATATCAGATTTTGAAATTAAGTCTTCGTTATGATAAAAACGTTGGAATTAACAAAAGATTCTGTTAAACAAAAACGAATATAATTAATACTTGACTAAATATTATGTATGGTTTAATAGAATATTTTGTATAGTAATAAAATCTAATATGGTATAGAAATCCAATTAAAAAAAAAAATATAAAGACTTAATTAAAAATTTAATAAAACTCTAGGGACTGACAGAATAATTAAACCTTTAATAAATGATATTTATTAATCTTTTATATATATATATATATTATATATATATATATATATATATATATTCAAATTATTAATATCTTTTTAATAAGCATACAACAAAAAATAGTTTAGAATAAATTATAAAAAATTTATGTCTTAATCATAATATTAAATTTCTAAATTAATAAAAAATTTTATTATATTAATTTTTTAATTTAATATATAATACATATAATAATAACAAATTATCTTATACATAATAGATTGAATTGTATTTATACTATTTATTCTCAATAACATTATCTTTCAAGGTGGATACCTTTACTTTTATAAGTGTATACAAGTAAACTCCTCCAAATTCAGAAAGTAGAAAGAGTTAAAAAACTATTAAGTTGTTAATGACAACTCAACCGTTTGTTACACTCAATTAGTTGTTAAGTTATTAGCAGTACCTTAAGAACACAAATACACTATAAATACCTGCATTGTAACCCATGATGAACCACTTCTTCTTCTAATATACAGAACAACACTTTCTCTCTACCCTTGATTTCTTTTCTCTATTCTTGCCTTTCACGTTTCATCTTAAGTCTTACCTCACAACTTTCATCCTTTAAATTTTTTTTTCTTACACAATCTTACTCATTCATAGATTACATGTAAGGAAAAACCCTTGTAAACTTTTAAAATACTTCACTCATTTAATTTTTCTCTTTATATATAGTGTCTTATATTTTTTTTCTTATATATATAAAGTGTCTTACATTTTTTCTTCCCTTCATCATCATTATCTAAGTCAAATCTAAAGCCATCTAACATTCAAATTTTTTTTTCACTGAAGTAACAGTAGTTGTACCAATAATCATGTATATTTACTCAAAGTGATTTTTCACCAATTTTCATCAAATTATGCCTATGCATCTATATAGTTAGACGATATATATATCTATAAATAAATTTTGATTTTTTTTTTCATGTCATGCAAAACTAATAAATTTTAAAAATTTTCCACTATTGTATTAACTGCGACATGTTCATAACAACGTCAATGCCCTTTTTATCTTTATAGGCCACCGCCATATAAAAATATTTACAACCTTTTTTGCCAAAAAATTATAATTTATCTACAATATTTTTTTATTTATTTATTTTTGTTTTCATTTTGTTTTACATAATTTTTTTTTATTTTGCTCAGCAACTTATCTACAATATTATCACATTAATAATCAACACTACCCAATATTATCTCCTTTACTTTTAATGTCTATAAGACCGAAAAAAAATTATTTTATTCAAAACATACAAACCTATTATGCCTAGATCTAAAAAATGCTATGCCTGTATATTCGAACGGCTCCCCACATTACTTGGGCATTTGACTAGCCTAATTGAACTCTGGCTGCGATAAGTTACACATTGTCTGTAATTAATAAGCCATCATGTTAGTATAATAGCACTACAGGTTAAGGCCTTTGCAACACTACAAAATTAAAAACTCCACCACACATTTTTTGATTTTATATCTTAGTGGACATAACAATTGAAATTTTAATCTTCCAATAAAGTGATTAGCATACCTGAAATTTTTTCAATCATATAAATAAGCTCAGGCAAAAGGTTGGACACGTTAAGTTCCATGTGGATCTTAGTTAATGGCAGCATGACACAGCAACTGTATACAACCATGCATGAAGTGGCACAAGTGTACAACCCATAACTGATTTCATCATAAGCTATTAAGCTACCCTCATGGTTCTTCCTCTTGCCTTGTTTTGTTTGATACATTTGCCAAACCACTATGGCCCAAATCATCAATTTTTTGTAGTATATACATACATGTGGGCCAAACTATACTTTTGAATCTTGTTAACAAACATTCAAACTTGGACCAAAAACAGAAAAAGACAAGCTAAGAATATTCATTAAACACATATCTAAAGTTGTGTGTTAAGTTATATGAAAAAAAAAACCTAAAGACTCCTATGTTTGACAAAAAAAAGGGCATACTTTCCAAATTTCAGTTTTTTAATTGAACATATATATTTACCCAAAAACAAAAAATTAAATGAATGAACATATATACCCGTATACAAAAAAAAAATGAACATGTATACAGAAATAAAAAAGAGTCATTGGTCGATTTAGTGGTTAGTTCACTAGTCTGTTTAAGCAAGTGTGATAGTTTTTCGAACAATCTATTGACCAATAATAAATCCTTAATTTCTAATGGCTCTTAACATTTCTCTATTTTGATAAGTCATTAAGTATATTTTTTAATTAGGACAAACTTTTTATATTTTTTACATTTTATTGATTACTTTTAAACTTAATTGGAAGATATACACATAAGTTTTATACAAAAGTGATACATATAAGGTATATAATAATGTATATGCATAATAGTAACAACGATGATAAATTAGTAAATATGTTAAATACTATATTTTCTTACCAAAATTCTAACAATCACATAATTTTTTAACAGCAACTCTACACATACATACATATTATATGTGACAGATTCACAGTGATCCATGGTGATGAAATTACAAAGCATTAAAGAATGTATAGAAGATAACCTGCTGTATGTGTTGGAACAAAAAAAGGGACATATCTACGTGTTGCATGAATTGAAAGAGGACTCGTTGGAGTGACGGTTATCTTCATCATTATGGTTTGCAGCCTTTTTCTTGATGAACTCAATGCAATCTGCTACGGCTTCGCTTTGGTGAGAATCGTAGTTATTAGGTCTAGGGCTGCGGTGGTTGTGGTGGTGGTGGTTGGCGCCGCCTCTTCTTGAAAGCGCGGACACCATCATCAAGCGGAGCACTGCTTCCCTAAAACGCTCCAACAAGCTTATTGGCGTTGTTGGACGTTGACTTTTGTTATTATTCTTCATCCTCGGCATGCATTGACCCTTCATCATCATCATCATTTATTCCTTTGAGATTCACACTAGAATCTATATATGTAGCATTGATTCGCAAATATATGAAAATTTTATTAGCTAGTTGTGATTCACAGGCTAAGCCTAGTAATATAAGAAATGAAACTTATTAGCTTCTTGTTTAGTTTCTTTAATTTCTTGAGTGCAGGAACATGTTATGCATGAGTACAGCGCACACTTAATTACACATAAATTAAATTGAGGTTAAATTAATCTTAATTTTGTATTACGTTACTATTTTCATTTTGTCTTTGACTGCCTATCCTCACATGCTTACATGTGCTTTACATCTTAATTAACATCTATCACATACCGGGTCGTTGAGTATGGAGCAGAATTTCGTACAGGTCGGATTAATTGCGGGTTGACAATCATATTCGATTAATTATTGGAACCTTTTATATATATATATATATATATATACTTGTATAGAAATATGTTTTAGATATATATTGAACTAAAAATTTTTTATTTAATATAAAATATGTTTGTGTTATTAATTTTAGTAAAAATTTTTTATATAAAATTAAACATTTGATGTTTTATATTATTTATAAGTTGATTGTGTTATTTGTGGAATAATTATGTTGTTTGTATTGAATTTTTATTTTATATGCTCATTGTTCATATTCTGATCCAATACTATGGTTCAGTCTAAATAAGCTAAAAAGGTTCAACCTAAATGTTGTTTTTCACCACTTACTCGACCTCTTTAAAAGAGATCGGACTCTACATAAGCTCCTCTCCAAAGAAGTGACATAAACTGACAGATAACACTTATTTAAATAAGTAACTGCTCCCTAAAATTTCTCATCTACTTTCAGAAACAATATCTCAACAACCCTAAAATAAAGGGACGGTTAGTCGGTTATCTACCTTTAGAAGTGGAACTACTCCAACAGTGGTTATTGAATCACCATTATAAATACACTGACACACTCAAGTAACACGAAGTTTCAATACGTTCTAAACCTGCTTGTCTTCTTACTAACTTAGGCATTGGAGTGTCTTTGCAGGTACCATCCCACTCTTTCATATATTCAACTCGAAGACCCCCTCCATTGACGTTTGAACAGTCCTTCAAGTCCAATCTACCGTTACCCACGTAACACTCATCAAATTATATAATAATATTATAATTTTTTATAACCGTCAAATAAAATCGAATATCCACAAATTAAAAATAAATAAAATTAAAACTGAAATATTCTCAATCTATAAATAAAATTAAAGTTGGATCTAAATTCTATTCTATTCTACTCATTATCACATATTAAATTTAAATATTACACCGTTTAATTATATGTATAAACACACTTTTCTTAATTTCTTTTTATGTCATTATTCATCGGCTTATAATTGAGTAACAAGCCCTCATGGGTAATTAAATTTGGATGTATTATACGTACATGAAGTAGTAATACTGTACTTTTAATTGCCTGGAAACTGGAAAGCAATAGATAGAGAAAAAAAGGTTACATGCATGACAGGAATTATCATTATTTATGATTATACGAACTAATGATGTATGATGGTGACAGAGAATGGTTTGGCAGCTGAGACAGGGAGAGATGAGAGATGGAGTTGATTGGTTAAGTGTGTAAACCTTTATTGACCACTGGAATTGATGTTTGTGCGACCTAAGCACCAGTCCTCTTTTGTCTTCACATTAGAATTTTCAAGACAAGAGTAACATGCCTTCACATGCATCTATATATGTTTATATTTGACCATCATCATCATTGGGTCTCCTCTCTCTACGTGCCTATTAAAATTTAGGTGTTTACTACCTTGTCTAAAAATTAATATTTAATTTAAAAATATAAAAATTAATAAATTTTAAATATTTAAAATTTACAAATAAAAAATATTATAAAATTAGTCTAAAATTTATCATTTTTAACTAATACTTAATTTATATTTTATAATTGAAGAATAAAATTTTAAATTTTAAATTTTAATAATATAAAAATAATATATTAACTAAAAATATTATTAATATTAATAAATGATATTGGTTTTCTAAATTTTTTCATTAATTAATTAACTCTACTATTATTAGTATCAGTGGCGGAGCTTGAAACGAAATTTTGGGGGGCCAGATAGAAGATAACTGTCAAAATATTTTTTATATGGACCCATTTAAGATAAACTCGTCTAACTTCATATCTCTGATTTGGGTAATATTGCCAAATTTGAAGCCATTTTCAGAGCATTGTTCCAAAGAATTAAGGTCAAACTCATCAGATACAACTCTTTAAACTTTTGAAGGTTGTATCTTACTTTCTTCGTGATTCATTAAAGTAGAAGAACTATCTACAGATGTTGATATTGTAAAAGTTATATGTTTTCCTTCTTAAATATTAGCCTTCCTCTTAAAAAATGCATCATCAACTCTTTGATTTTTTATGATTATTTTATATAAAAATTTGAATATATATCCGGTAAAATATATAAAAAAAAATTAGAAGGACAAATATTAAAATTATAATATTTATTGAATTTTTTTATCAATTTATACAAATATAATATCAATACTTATTGAATTCTAATATTTTTTATCATATAAAAAAATTAAATTAAATAAACAGTAAAATATAAAATAATATCAAATTACATAAATAAAAAATATCTAATTGTTTATATTTGAACTCAAAGGTAGAGGGAGTGTTGCTTATTGAATAGAGAGTTGCGAAATGTGAATACACTCAATTCAGTCTAAATTCGATATGTTTTGAATGTTTAAAACTAAAAACTATTGTACAATAAAAGCAAAAGATGAAGATTGAACTTTGGTATTTTAAGTCATAATAAAATATTTGAGCCAATTAAACTATTTTTTATTTTTTAAAAAAGTATTACTAATTTTTTTAATAAAAATTTGGGGGGGCCGTGGCCACCCCTTGTCTGAACTAAGCTCCGCCACTGATTAGTATATTAATTATTTTTTGAGATAACTTAGACATATTATCAGGACCCCACATGTTGATTTATGTGCTAATAATAATTGAAACATTGTATAATAATAATAAATATTATTAGATCATTAGTATTTTTTTACATTTAAATTAAGAAGTCAATTTTTTTAATATTAAAGTATTGATTATTTAATAGTCCTTTACGAAGAATTATTATGAGTTTATAATACGTAACAAAATAATAAAGTAATTCTATTAATTTATTTTGTGATTAAATTTTTATTCAAATAACATAGATTAAATTTAAATATATGAGTAGCTAAAAAAAATTTTCTCTTTTAATAATATAAAGACGCTATGTGTACCCATTCAAAATTAATGTTTGCTATTAATTTTTTTATCAATAAATATTTAATCTAAATTAAAATAAATCTATTTGCAATTTTTTGCATTGAGAAATTTTTCTCTGAGAATTAGACACATATTTGTGTATACAGAGGTAAAAAAAACTTTTTTTTTGTATTTTTGTCAAATTAAAATCTTATAAATCATATCACAACTTAATTAATTTGATAAAATAAAATCAGTTAGAATTTTATTCAAACTTAAAATACAAATTTAAAAAGTAAAATAACTAATTATTCTTAATTTTTATCTAATATTCTTAATAATCATATTATTATTATATTCGTGGTACTAGTAAATAATATAATAATATTTTATTTAAATTAATATAATTATTTATTTAATCAAATCAAACTAATAATTAAATAATTCTTTAGCAAATATTAGAAGTTTAGAACACTCGTTAGTATATAACCTCATAGCTAGGTTCAATACTAAGTGGGTAATAAATTAGTTATATTAAATTTATTATTAATTAAGGTTGGCATCTAATAATATTTATTGACGATCCGATATTATGAAGTAATATATTTTTATTAAAAACTAAGAAAAACAAAGTATAATTCCTTCCATCTTTTCAATTGTTAATTAACCCTCAGAATATGGTTAATTGTCAAATCTAATTTATTACCGTTATTATAATAAATTGTGAAAGATTTATAAAACTCATTTTTTTATTCATTCAATTTTCTTGACCAATGTTTTATTTAATTTAGTCATTATAATGATAGAGCTTAAACTCTTTATCGAGAGTTGACAAATTTTTTATTAACTAATCATTAATACTACAAGTATTTAAATCATACTCAACATTCATTCATCTAACTAACATCCTAGGACATTAGGTGTCCAGAATAAAAGTCCAATAAATATCATTATATATATAGTGATTTATCTAAATAATTAATATCTTTTTTAATAATTCTTCAAAAATAATTTATCTTTTAATATTACGATTGCTTCGTTAAGGATCTTATTGAATTAATTCTTTAGCTGAATAACATATATTATAATAATAAAAAATTATTTAACATTATAATAAATTGAATTGTAATCCTATTACTTGTTCTCAATATTTTAATTATATTAATTAATATTATATTACCTAGCTGCAGGAAATGATATGGTAAATCAGGTATTTTCTTATATGAAATAAATTAAATTACTATGTTATTCATATTTGTTGTTTGTGATCAAAATCAACGTGCAAAGTAGTCGTGGTTGCTTCTTGAATTCTTTGGGCTGAAGAATATACAGCCCAGATCCGTTTTAGTTCTCTAATCTAACTCATTTTTGTTTCAGGCTTTGCAAAAAGGTCTTCCGTTATGTTGTTTGCAAATTCCTAGTATCGTCCCATGTTCTAAAAATTGGACGCAATCGAAAATTAGACCAGTTATCAAATCGTTTTAATTATTAATTTATTAATCTAATCAATTTAACTATTAATTTAATTAAAAAAATAATTTTATAATAAAATAATTTTAACAAAATTTTAATAATAATTAACAAAATTTTAGTATAATTTTAACAAATATTAACTAATAAATTACAATTAATTAATCATTCAAATTAATTTACCTTTTTCTAATGAAAGTTTGATCACCATTTTAATAAATTTTTAGTATAATTTATTTCATTTTTAATAGATTTTTAATAAAATTTTAATAAAAATTAACAAAATTTTCAGTACAATTTTAATAAACATTAACTAGCTAAACTATAATAAACTAATCATTCCAATCAATGATTCAATCCAAAACAAGAAAATAAGTTTTCCTAAAAACAAGTTGTCTTTTCTCGAATGACTTTTCAGACTCGACCTTCATTCTCAAAAACAAGTTTCTCTCTTTTTCGAATGTTGATATGAGTTTTCTTGATCAAAATTTTACCCCCTCAAAGATAAATAAGTCGGTTTTTAAAATAGGAAACCTGTATACAAGCCATATTTTATAAAAGTTAATGGAATAGAGTGGGGGTTGATTTGTACAATCTTGTTGCTGATATCTTCCGCAACCCAGATAAAGTTAGTCAGTTAAACGACACTTTGATTACCCTTATTTCTAAAGTTGATCTTGTAATCAATCTGAAGCAGATGCGTCCCGTAATCTTGTGCAATGTCTCACATAAGGTAGTTACTAAGTCTCTTACTACTTAGTTAAGGAGAGTTATGGATAATCTTGTAAGTCCTTCGCAATGCAGCTTTGTACCAGAAAGATAGAGCACTGATAACATTATTATCGCTCAAGAGGTAATTCACTCTATGAGACTAAAAAAAGGTACAAACGGGTTGATGGCCATAAAAATTTATTTAAAAAAGGCGTATGACAAGTTGAAATGGTCATTCATCAGAGATACCTTGGAGGATATAAGACTTCCTTCTCACATTGTTAACTTGATATGCACTTGTATCACTTCTGCTAAAATGAGAGTTCTTTGGAATGGCGAGGCCTTGAAAGAATTTCAACCTTCTAGGGGCATTAGACAAGGAGACACCCTATCACCCTACGTTTTTGTTCTTTGTATGGAATGACTGTCCCAACTTGTTAATGTGGCTGTTGAACATAATTTCTGGACACCGATGTGTATCAATCGAGAAGTCCCTAAGCTTTCGTACCTCTGTTTTGCTGGCAACCTCTTTTTTTTTCTGAAGCAAGCATGAGTCAAGCTAAAACTATCAAAAGAGTCCTTGATGCTTTTTGCACAAGTTCGGAGCAGAAAATTAATAATGAAAAATAAATATTTTATTCTTCAATAACGTGGGACACAGTGTCAAAAGCAAAATTAGTACTTTTCTTAATTTTTTAAGGATAGAAAACTTGAGTAAATATCTTGGTGTTTCCTTTCGGCACTCCAGGGTTGTCAAGGAGACGTATAAAGAGGTTGAGACTAAGATTAATGCTAGACTGAATAACTGGAAGGCCTCTTCCCTGTCGCTTGTAGGGAGAACCACCCTAGTGACATCGGTCCTTTCTACTATTTCCAATTATTCAATGCAAACTGCTATCCTTTTAATTTTTACTTGTAATTTTATCGATTGCAAATGCAGGAGCTTTATCTGGGAAGATTCTGACCAAGCTAGAAAGATTCACCTTGTAAATTGGAAAACTGTGGGCAACTCTAAGAAAACAGGTGAGTTGGGTATTAGACACGCAAAGGAAAAAGAATGATATCATCGCCTCGGTTGCAAGGAAAAAGAATGACTCAAATCTTTGGAAAGGAGTACGCTCCTCGTGGTAAGATGTCCAAAAAAACTCCATTTGGCGTATTAGAGATGGCACGTCGATAAATTTCTGGAAGCACAATTTGATCCTTACTATCAGTCATTTAGATCAGCATCAACCTCAGGTAAGGAATATGGATGAATCTGGGTATCCGCTGATGGATTTTTTTGATGTTTCAGGGTCCTGGGTGTGGCAAAGCTCAAAGAGTGGATCCCCAAATTGGTGGTGCAAAGGATCATGTCCTTATCCCTACCGTCACCTTGGAAGTCAAATGATGTTTATGCTTGTGCTTTGTTCCCCAATGAAACTTTTAACCTGAAATTAGCTTACCAAGCCATCCATGAAGTCATTGGAACTAAGGATCATATTTTCTCTTTGATTTGGAAATGGAATGGGCCCGAAAAGAACAAGAGTTTTTCTTTGGCTGGTGATTCACGAAGCAATACTCATCAACGCAGAAAGAAATAGAAGACACTTAACTCTTTCTTCCTGTTGTCTGTGGTGCAGCCACAACATGGAAACCACACTTCACATCCTGCGTGACTGCCCATTTGTTGTCGCTGTTTGGAGGAATTTGCAGCCAATCCCTAAAGTGAGAAACTTCTTCAGATCAAGCAAGAGAGATTGGATGATAAACAACCTCTCGAGCCCCCACGACTGGCCAGTGTTTTTTGGTGTAACTCTTTCTTCTCTTTGTTTTTTTAGAAACAAATTGATCTTTAAGAGGGAGAACACTGACCCTGCAGCGGTGTCAATATCTATTAGAGCAAGAGGTAATGAAATCCTTAGTACTCCATTCAAGAAGGTTATACACAGCACTAGCAACAATCATACGGGACTCCTTATCAAGTGGCATGGTCCACATGAGGATTTCATCAAGGTCAATGTTGATGGATCCTTCATGACTAGTTCAAATAATGTTGCGTGTGGAGGAGTGCTTCGAGATAGTTTGGACAGGTTCATTAAGGGCTTCTCATGCAACTTTGGGAGTTGCTCTATCATGCACGCTGAATTATAGGCTGTAGGCTTAAGCATTGCCTTAGCTAATGGGTTCAAGACCATCATTGTGGAATCAGATTCTATGATGGCTATCAACTTCATAAGAGATGATTGCCCAGGATACTATCCCTGCTCCCCCTACTGCAAGACACCAAAACACTGCTAGACGTACCAATCAGATCCACTGGAAACATACCTTGCAATAGGCAAATAGTGTTGCTGACCTCCTCACCAAAAACGGCCAAGGACTCCCTCTCGGTCTTCATATCTTTGAGCATCCTCCCTCGGACATTGTTCTTACTTTACCTTTTGATAGTTTTCACTACAAGAAACAGTGTAATTATCGACGCCAAAAATTGACGACCATATTTTTTGTCAATATTTTTCGACGGTTTATCGTCGATAAAATAAAAAAATGATCAGAAATAAAATATTAAAATCGACGACCATGTCATCTATTATTTTTGCAACTTTCTAACACGTTTCCTTTTATCGTCATACTATCGGCAGAGGGGTGGGTGAAAATTATTCTTTAAAAAAATCGATGGAATGGTCGTCTATTTTAATAATTAGAGTAATTACCCAATTCGGTCCCCAAGGATTTTAAAAGCGGACATTTTTGTCCCCAAGAAAAATTAATACACAGATTAATCCCCATCGTTTTCTTCCGTTAGATATATCAGTCCCCAGTCTATTTTTTGGCGTGACTCATCAACGAAAATTGCTGACTTGGCACGTTAACTCGTATACGTGGCCGTTAAGTGTCCATGTGTGTAAAGAGGACAAAACAGTCCCTGGGCTTGTTAATTAAAAGTTTAAAACACAGTCCCTGGGCTTGTTACGCCCAATTCTCACCTCTTCTTTCCCTCAATTACTCCATATGTTTTTATCCTCTCAAAAAGATATGAAACCCCATAATTCACTCTTCAATTTACATAGAAACCCTATACCCCTGTAACTTTATCTCTCACATCACCCCATCACCGTCAATATTAGGACTCCGTTCATCATTGTCACAACCGTCAATTACTTCCATTGTCTTCGAATCTCACAAAGCGTTGTGGTGGATGCCACGATAACAACGAGGTTTTCACTGAATACTCATCACATTGCAGCAGGTGAGAACATAATCTTCGTTAGGATAATTTATAGGATACAATGATACTTTACTTGATTAATCCATTAATTTTGTTGGATGATTAGGGTTTAGTAATGGTAAAAACTTGTGAATTGTAATAATGTTTAGTCTGTATGGGTTTATTTTTGTTAGAATAATACATCATGTTCAATAATGGTATATTTGAGTTTGTAGTTTTAATTTTGTTAATGCTAGTCTATTTTAATTCTGATGTTAGATGGAATATTTTGTGGTTCCTATTTTTCACCATGGAGGTCACTTTGTGCGAGATAATAAGGGTGTGTTGCTATATATTGATGGAAAAGTGGACAAATTTTCTGAAATAGACATCGACTTGCTGTGTTTCTTTGATTTGAAAACTCTATTCAAACGGTTGGGATATCATGATTACAAAGCTATGTATTGGTTTGATTCTTCTGCCTCTGAGCTTGAGCCTGGATTACATCCCATTGAAGGATATGCTCAAATTAATGAGTTACGTATGTACAAAGAGAAGAACAAAGAGAGTCCAAAATTTGAGTTATACTTTGATCATCCAATAATGTTAGCTCCACTTGAGAATGAAGACCTTAATTTTGAGTGTGATCAATCTAATAGTAGTGAAGATGGGTGTGTGGTAATAAAGAAGAAGATTGTTGATGCGTGAGCATCTTTCCTATCTTTTCCTAGTGAATTTGCATCTAATTTGTTGAGTTTAATAAAGAATTAATTATCTTTTAGCCAATATGGATGCTACTTTGAGTGTTTTGCAATTTTATTTATTTTAGGTAGCATTCGACTGGATTTGATGGTGTTTCTGCAGCTCAAGATTTAAAGAAGATAGCAGCGAGGAGCGACGCGTACGCGTGATTGACGCGTACGTGTGATTTGGAGGTATCCATGGCAACGCGTACGCGTGACTGACGCGTACGCATGAATTGAAGATTTGCTCTGCGACGCGTCCACGTGACTTGCGGAAAAGATCATCGACGCGTACGCGTGACTGACGCGTACGCGTGACATACGCCACGTTCAGAAAATGCTGGGGAGTGATTTCTGGGCCCCATTTTAGCACTCAAGTTAAGCGCTGATCCAGTGAAACCAAGTGGTCCCCACGTTACAAGACGCGGAGTAGTTAGTTAATTCTGATTTAAATTCAAATTTGATTTTAAAATAGGAAAAGATATTATTTTTAATTTTAAATAATTAGATTTTAAATTTATTAAGATTAGTTATAAATAGGAATTTAGATGCCATCAGATTGGAACTCTGTACATTTTACCAGAATTCTAGTTTTCTTATCTGAACCATGAGCAACTAATTCTTCATTGTTAAGGTTAGTAGCTCTGTCTATTTGTATGGATTGATTCGTTTGCTCTTTCTAATTTAATCTATGTTTTGATTTATATTTCAATAATTATTTTCGTTCTTTATTTTATGAATTTGGGTGGAACGGAAGTATGACCCATGTTCTAATTGAGTTCTTTTAAAACTTGAAAAAGCTCTTTACTTGAACAACAGCTTGAAAACATATTATCCTAAATTTCTAATTGTTTGTAATTAACGGGATACGTGACATATAATTCCCTTATTTTTGGATAATTAGGATTCTTATGACATATAAACTGGAATTTGATCATCACCCTCTAATTGGAATTAATTGACCAAAAAATTGGCAGTTAATAAATTTTAGAGGAGACTAGGAAGGTCTAAGAAATTAGGGTCTAGTCACATATAGTTTACCATGAATTAAATCTCACATGATTAAAATAGTTAGTAAAAAAATCAATCCGAAAAAATAGATAACTCTGAAACCTTAACTATCTTCTCCATATTTTGTTCCCAACTCATTGCTGATTGCTTTCTAAAATTCTGAATTATTGTTTAATGCTTTTTGAATACCAAAACAATCTTTTGTGTTTGTCTAACTAAGCCAATCAATCAATCATTGTTGCTTGATCCATCAATCCTCGTGGGATCGACCCTTACTCACGTAAGGTATTACTTGGTACGACCCGGTACACTTGCCAGTTAGTTTGTGGGTTGTAAAATACCGCACCAACTGTTAGGTGTGAAAAAAAAAACAGACTATAAAGGAGATATGTGAAAGAAGAAGACAAACAAGGATATTAAAAGTAGGACCCTAACTACAAAGAAGAATCAATTGAGTAGCAAGAAGGCTAGTGTCCCAACATATGGGAGGAATATAGATGGATCTATTGTTGCTGGCTCAAGTGGTGCTGCTAGGCTTAGTGCTACTGCTAGGCCAATTGGTTCTGGGCCAATTGGTGTTGGGTCAAGTGGTTCTGCAAGGTCTAGTGTTGCTGGTGGGACAAGTGAGGCTGGTAGGCCTAGTAGTACTACAACAAGATCTGCTAAGCCTGGTGTTGGAGTTCATGGCATTAATGTTAATGACGAGGATAAAGAGGATGAAAAGTGTGAGGAGGAGATAGAAGAACCTACATTTGACTACGAGTCAGAGACATTATTAACTCCTGAGAGTTCTGAGGATGAGCGGGAGAGATATAAATTTTCACAGTTCAATGAAGGGGCTGGATTTGGTGAAGTTTATATTGGGGATGGACTTTCAACCATCGAAACGCTCAAGAATGCTTTAAAGGACCATGTGATATATGAAGAGAGAAAGATAAGATACATAAAGAATGACCAAAAAAAAGTTAGGTGTGACTGTGAATATGGTGTTGTGAGGATTAGGAAA
Organism: Arachis stenosperma; assembly: GCF_014773155.1. Taxonomy (NCBI): domain Eukaryota; kingdom Viridiplantae; phylum Streptophyta; class Magnoliopsida; order Fabales; family Fabaceae; genus Arachis; species Arachis stenosperma. The sequence continues at coordinate 13,917,119 of NC_080381.1, read as the reverse complement.
CCCAGAAAATCAAAAAATCAAAAAGAAGAAAATGTGGAGGATGCAAATGGAAACGATAAAAATGAGCATAATGGAACTGAGGAGAATGTGAATGTCGAGAATAAGACTGCTGAAGGAGGTGATGCTTGTGAAAATGTTAATGGAGATGCCCAAACTAATAAAGAATTAGTGATGCTGGAATACTCAATAGTGGGATTGCCAATGATTCACCTTGTCCATGGCTTATATATTGTGCATGGAATACTCAATTGAAGAGTTATCAGATAAAGACTTATACCCCTGAACACACTTGTGCTAGAGAATTCGACAGCAACATGGCAAGTCAGAAATGGGTGGCAAAGAAGCTCGAAAAAAGGCTCCAAACTCAACTTCACATGTCCCTTAGTGAGGCATATGAGCACATCAAAATCGACTACAATGTCATAATAAATGAAAAGATGGTATACAGGGTTCTGAAAGAAGCTAGAGTGCGTTTGATTGGCAATGAGAGGGCACAATATAGTAAGTTGAGAGAATACCTGGTTGAGTTGTTGAGGAGTAACCCAGGGAGCCATACAATTTTGGATGTGACACCAATTTTCCAATCACCTCCACTATTTAGCAAGTTATACATTTGTTCAGAGGCATGTAAAAAGGGATTTAAAGCTGGGTATAGAAAACTAATCGGACTTGATGGATGTTTTTTGAAGGGTTACTTTAGAGGTGAATTGTTGTCGGCTGTGGGTCAATATGCTTTATGTTCGTGCAGAGATCAAAGAATTTGATCAAATTTGAATATATTAAGGTATGTATCCGAAGATATTATGAATTTTTATTTTAATAAATATATATGTTTAGATTAATCTCAAAAAGTTAATCTAAATTGACCCTCAAGTTCATTTGAGCTAGGTATAGAGTACAGTTCATGTTTATTCATTCATATAAATTATCCACATTCTTTTATCCTTTTTTTTTTCTTGCATCTGATTGAGCCTTTTTTTTTCTGCATATAAATTGTTCATGGCATCTAATGATTTTTTTTATTTTCTGTTTTACCTTTTAATACAATATTAAGAAGCAGCCCCCACATCAAAAATTTTGAAAAGCTGGAATAAATATGGTTGGCAAAGACGGAGGTCGTGGCCGTGGTTGTGGCCGAGGCCGAGGCCGAAAGGAGAGGCCTAGGCTTTCTACCGGTCACTCCCTTTGACTTGCATGCGGATCCATACACTCTTGTTGGGTCATCATCAGGCACGACTGTCCCGACCAATGGATTGTAATTTACTTTATTTTGAATATTTTGTATTATTAGTGGATTGCAATTAAAACGAATATAAGTCTAAGTTTAGTTATTTATCTTGTCTTGAATCTTTATGTTAGAGGATTATTTATTATTTTGATAAGTTTGTAAACTCATTATCTAATATTTAGTATAAATTTTATTTTTATATTTAAAAGTTTATTTGTCTTGTTATCTAATATTCTGTATGAATTTTATTTCTATATTTAAAAGTTTATTTACATTAATTGTTTACTATTTTTCAAATAAAAAAATAATTAAAACATATAACTATTAAAATCGATGCAGAGTTGTCGCTTTTTAAATTTAAAATAGAAAAAAAACAAAATATAGACAAAGAATTTGTCGATATCTAAATAATTAAATCGACGGCAATGTTGTCAATTTTATTAAGCATATTATAGACAAAAATATTGTCGATTTTATTGAACTAAATATCGACGGCAACGTTGTCGATTTTAGTAAGAAGTTAAAATTTTCAAACTCATATTATAGATAGAAACATTGTCGATTTTATTAAATTATTATCGATGGTTAGACAAGCGGTCGATTTTATTAGAATTTTAAAAAATCGACAAGCTTGATAGCGACCACTTTCGCCGTCCATTTTGCGATTGAATTTTAATATTATCGATGGTTTAGCCATCGATTTGACAGTCGATTTTAATAATGTTTCTTGTAGTGTTTGATTCTTATAGATTAAGAGGATGTAACTAGTTTGTTTTGAGTACTTGTCTGTTTTCCTTTTATTTTAGTTTGTTTTGTTGCTGCTGGGGTCCTTGACCCCTTTCCCACAAAAGAAAAAAAGTAACTTACTTTAAATAAAGCAAAATAAATAACATTTACTTAAGAATTTAATTTAACTAACACCTAAAAGCAAACCCTGTCAATCATTCTTAACAATATATTCATCCAACTAACATGTATTATATATTAGTTCTATAAAAGTACCCTAACTATGATTTTACATACATGCTCTAACATAAACACAAAGACAACAACACTAACCTCGAAGTCAGTTGCCCTCACGATATGCCATATCGCGTCCAGGAGATTGATGTTCGGATCATGTGCATCTGCATGCACCATACTCGCCTAGTAAGTCAATAATATAGTTAGAAGAAGGTAGAAGTAGGAGAAAATTTGAAGAAATGGGTGAAAAACAACTCCAAACGAGATAAGACCCTTACACAATACGTGTATAAACATGATACGGCCATGTTGTTTCGTGTCTTATCCGTTTACAATGTAAACAAGATACGTGCGATCTTATTTCGTTTGCACTATAAACAAGATAACCATACAATGCATTTTGATTAAAATGCTACAAAATGTATATTTTAGTAAATAAAACATTTATTTAATTTATTTTAAAAAATCCTAATTTTTATCTCCTTTATGAAATAATAATAAATAGATAAAGATAAAAATTTTAAATATTTATTTTAAAATAGAATTATCATTATTAATTGTTAGTTTATTCTTTAGTGGTTTTAGTTTTATTTTAAATATTTTTAAAAACAGAATTATTATTGTTTGTATTTTTAGTGATTTTGGTTTTATTTTAAATGTTGACTTAAAAAATAGAATTACTATTAATTGTTAGTATATATTTTTAGTAAATTCAATATAATTATATTTGTAAAATCTATTTAAATGAAATAGATATGTAATAAATAATAAATAAGCATTCAAATAGTAGGTAAAAAGGTTAAATTTAATGTCAAAATTGAATGAATGTTATAAAAAAAATTAAAAATAAATCCATCTTGGCAAAGCAATGTTGTATTTGCACTTTTTAAATCTCTTTTTTTCTTCTATTTTTTTGTTTAAGCTAATTTGACAAAATTTAAGTTTGGCTTTCGAAAACTAAATTTTATGAAGATTAGGTTTAATTTACTACTTCTCTTATTAATAATTGAATGTAATTTTAAACTCAATGATTTATCAAAATTCATAAAAAATTGTTATATACAGATAAAATTCAACCACTAAATTAATTATTATATATTTATAAATAAATATATATTATTTATTTATTTTTAATATATATTTTATATTTTAATATATATTTTATAATAGTGATTAATTTAGCAAAAAAAATTGTATTAATAACATGATCGAAACTTTTAAGATAATTTAAACTTTCAAGTTACAATATAACACACTCGCGTATGTTTGTACATATCATCATCGTCAAATACACAAATTATTTTTAATCATAGAACTTTGAGAAATAATTCTTTTTTAATTTATTTAAATAAAAAGTTCTTGTAATCATAGGATAGTATTTAACTACATGAGTTTTAGGATAATTTATTTATTTAAATGATTTGAAATATAAAATTAACAGATTATCCTAAAAGAAAATTCTCTATAATTTTATTCTTCCACTTTTTATTATAAATCATGGAAATTATATAAGATTTACGTTTCAACATAAAACCTGGACAAAACTCACGATTTATGGAACTCAGAAATATGCATAAATAGTGGCATTATCCTAGTTTGATTGATTTCAAAAAAGCTAACCTAATTCATGGTGAGATATCAAGATTTATGAGAAAAAAAAAAAAAAAACCTATAATATAAAACTTGATAAAATGTCACGATTTATAAGGACAAAACTTACAAGCTAGATGATTCCTAGGATTTAGCCACCTAAGGAATGAAATTGCATATAATCTAGCTGCATTTTAGTAGTGGCATAAAAATGATCTTGTTCATCATTATAGAAATAATTTGGAGGACTTCACGTATCTTAGTACTTCATTGTCAATGCGTATATTTACTCCCTGTTTACAGAAAAACTATGTTAAAGGAGAAATCGAACATTAAATTTTTGAAAGTAAATATTACAAAGTAAAAGTTATGAATTTGTGAGCATGATAATAAATCTATTTGTTATTTAGTTATTTTTAACTCTTTTTTGTTATTATATTTTTTGTAAAATTAGATGATATAGTCTGAGATTGTCATAATTTAGGGTATAATATTATGATATTTTGAAAAATAATGATGATATAAGTACAAGTAGTTATAATCTAAACTAGTATTATGTTATCTTATAATGATAATATAATGTGATTGTGGATCTTATAACAATTTTTATAAGTCAAATTTGATAAAAAAATGTTCAATTATTTTTTTTAGTGACTTGATTCAAATAATTTAGATTATTTATTGACACTAAATAATTAAAAATTGAAATTAATTTCATTCACGAGAAAACTATTGTAAATAAAGAACGAATTATATATTACAAAAAAACCGTTGTCAAAAGTTACAAAAGACAATGATATTAAAATCGTTGTCAAAGATGATTACTTAATGACAATGGTATTAAAACCGTTGCCAAAACACGACACCAATGGTAACGCTTTAAAACCGTTGCCAAAACATGACACTAATGGTAACGCTTTAAAACCGTTGTCTTATACGGCTATAAAATGGCAAGGATATTAAAACCGTTGCCAAAAAATGACACAAACGGTAACGCTTTAAAACCGTTGGCTTTGTGAATAATAAAATTACAACAGTTTAAAACCGTTGCCTATCCAGTTACGGTTTTAAACCATTGGATCATTAATGAGAATGGTTCTAAACCGTTGCTTATCGAGTAATGGTTCGAAATCGTTGTTTAAAATTTTTCTTTAAAACCGTTGTCTATGCCAGTAATTTTGGCAACGGTTTTTTTGTTACAGTTGCCTTAGGTAAAAAACCGTTGTCTATGAGCATTGGTAACGGCCGCATATACCATAGGTTGAAAATCGTTGCCTAAAGTTTTAGGAACGGTTTTTCAATCTACGACAACAATTTTTGACTGTTGCGAAAACCCTTATTTATTGAAGTGAAGGCCTATAAAAAAAAATTAGTTCCGAAAATGCACTTGAGGTTTAAATAGTGAGCTTGAAGAAGTGCAGTTTGTGGCATCACAAATGAGACATTGTTCAATGAAGCAACTAGTCTTGTTTCATTGACACACGTAGGGCAAGGATTCATGCCTAAACCAATAGTGTAAACGAGGTTTCTATCAATTTTGGGAGGAACAAGAACAGGGTATTGATCAGAGTTTAAGCTTCTTCTGAGTTTCTTGTTGAGACCCAGTGCAAAAACTGAGTCATTTCTAGCAGGAACTTGAAGTTGAAGAAGAAAAGAGATATATAAGTGTTTGAGATGCCTTATTGGAATATAGCTGTGGTGGTTTTGTTGTCAACTGAGATTGGAGCATCCATAAAAACTCTTTGTGGCCATAAAGTACCTGCTTAGAACAATGTTGGCATGGACTAAAATGTTTGTGGTTTATCCTAGTCCAATTAGTATGGAATTTGTGATGAATGATTTTGTTAAATTTTGATGGATGATAGTTGATGGTGTTTTGTTAAATTTTTTGAAATAATTTTATTAATGATTGATGATTTTTTTTAATATTTAAAATTATATATTTAATTTTTAATAATTTTATTTAATATTTAATTAAACTGGTTGAATTCCGATCGAACTACTAAACCAGTAAACTAGTCACTCTACTGGTATATTGATCGGTTTGGTTCTCGCAACCTTGTTTGCAGGTACCATCCTCTACTTTCTCACGAAGAACTCGAATGGCGGCACCTCGACTCCAACACAAATCGAACGTTGCCTTAGAAGGTGTCTGGATCTCACGTCCAGACCTAAAAATAATCCAGTTTTAAGTAACCTTCCGAATAAAAGTTAAACTAAATCTCAAAATAAATACAATTTCCTATAAATTAAAGCGAAAAATGATTAAAAAATTATTATGATTAAATGATTAGATTTAAAAACTGTTTAAAAGATGAATAATATTTCTCTTTTTTTATAACCACTAACAAATTTTGAAAAATATATTCTTAAATGTTTTCAAAAATTTTATAACTTTCAAACTTGTAAACACAAGTATATATATTTTTTATTTAACAAGTACAAAATAAAACGTTTATATTTAAAAAAAAAAGAAACAAATATTCCTTCAAAAAGGTTTTAGCAAAAGCAAGTCTGCATCTTATCATGCATCAACGATCAAACTGGCATGTCTTATTATGCACCTTGAATTGAATTCTGATCTCTCTCAAGAAAAGACGTACTTGCAACAAGAGGAAAGGACATTGCATTTGCATATTTCCATGCATGTTCATAATCCAATTTCTCTGGCCTAGCTACTTATTATATATTAGCTAGTAATATTTCACAAAGGAAAAGTTTAGGAGGTCAGCAATTTTATTACATTTTGATCAGCATATAATCAGCAGAGAAAGATGAGCCATTGAATGAAATTTCACACCAATCTCATACCATCAAATCATCATTGATGGCTAGTTGATGACTACCAATCACAAATATTACTGACCCTTAGCATTGTTCACAAAAAATTATAATTACTATTTCTACTATTATTAATCTTTGAAACGTGTAGAACAAATCAGCGTTACATATAAAACGTTAGATAATATAAGAGCTTTACATGTCTAAAATTATTATAATTATGGAATTTTTAAGAAAAATATGGTAATACACTTACAAGTAACTACATTGCTAAATATGGTAAAAATTCACATACAGTTATTTTTATATAAAATTGTTAGTTAAAAATAGTTAGATGATTTAATATATTTAACTAAATTATTATTTAACGGTTCTCAACTATTAACTTTACATAAAGACAATTCGATGGGAGTCTTTACCATTAAATATTTATTTATTATCCATCTATTTCTTTGTTTTAAATGTTTAATTTAAAATTTAATCTGAATAATTCTTTTACTTTAGATATACTTTCCCTTATTCTATTTCATGAAGTTATTGCAGAATACATAAATTTGTGCAACGTAAATTTAAAAGAGGAGGTTAACTTCTAGTGATAAATATACGGTGATATGATCTTATCTTCTCTACCAATGAAGAGTAAACATAAGTAGGAGGACCTGGCTAGGACCTGGAGCAATACAAGAATATAGTATCATGCATTATTATTATGGCACCCAACAAGACAAGGTTCCATATGAAAATGATTTTCACCTAATAACTAATTCCCCGGTTCGGGAAAAATACCTCTTTAATATTATAGTCTACTGTGTAACAGTGTAAGTACATATCTGGTGGCTGTCTATTTCTTTAAGACTCTAAGTCTGTAACTATTGCAAAACTCACCTAAATGAAGAAAAAAAAATATTTTTCTTTATTCATAAGTGAATACTAAATAAGATACGGAGATTTCTTTGGTGAAGAATAGAATTAGTGAATAATAAAAAATTTTATTAAATTAATAGAGAATATATCTAATACACATAATTTTTTTTAATCTTTATTCTTACAAAAATTAAAAAATAATAATTTAATTCTGATACACTATTAATGTAAAACTATTTTACACATATATTCAATCACATAATATTATATTAATAAATTTTATTGATAGCGTAGCGTAAAATGATCATCGAAGAGCATTATTTTACTCTTTATTCAAATTAAACATACTCTTTATCGTAATATTATACCCATGGAATACTGAGAGAATTATGTACTATAAAGTTAGATATATTTTCTTTTTAGTGTACACAAAATTAAATAGGTTAAAATAAACTCCAAAAGTCAACACATAGATGCAATATGGCTCTATAAGATAAAATAAGAGAAAACTCACGTTTTCAACTAAATAAAACCCTCATATATGTTTATTCGTGGATGCCATGTTGTTGAGTGCAAATAAATAAATAAATAAAAGGAAAAGAAATATTTGGATGATAATCATAAAGAAAGGTAAGGCTGGAATGCATGAGGAGCAAGAAGTGATGGGAAACAGAATGTGTGCCTTTGGAATTTTTCAGGCATGATATAAATTATAATGGGATAAGTGATTAGAGACAAAGTGCAAGAAAATTTCTTAGTTAATTTAAGGTTAGTGGTCCACATTGTCTATTGGGGAAGCAGCATGCATTAGAGTTAGAATTAGAACCTCCAATGGGGTATTGTTTGAAACTTAAAGAGTTCCCCTGTTAACAAGTTTTGCCTAAAACACTTGTGGTCTGCTCTTAGTTAGGTCCCCACATCCCACATGATCATGTTTCTTCTCCATATTGCTAGATCTGTACGTAAATATGTTTTCATCATATATATCTTTATTTAAAAATCATAAATAATTTAATATTTTTTATTAAATTATTTAATATAATATATGTTTATACGAAGACATCTTATTACTAAAATTATAAATAATTTTTATTGGAGATAATTCTATTAAAATGAAAAACAATTTTTATTATAATAAGAATATAGTTAATTTTTTTGTTTGAAGAAAATCACAGAACCTTTCCTTTTTAAAATTTGATGTGTTTGTCATAATTTTTTTTAATTTTTTAAAAAACACATAAATAATTATATTTGTAACAATTTTTCATGTAAATTTTTTTTTGTTTGTTTGCCAGAATTCTTGTATAGATATTTTTTCATTTTGTTTTATGTTAAAAAAAATTTAAAGTTAATAACGATAGAATTTTAGACTTTTTCTTTTTTTAACTAAGAGAAGAAAGGACTTGAATGGTTAAAATTATATAAGACTCTAACTCTAATTAACTTTTTCAGTGTATAGTATTTATAATAAGCATAGTCTCTTATGTTTAAAAACTCGATTAAAAAAAAAAGAAGTTAATAACTTAATATTATGAGAAAGTACAGCGAGTTAGTGGAGTAGTGGAGTATCTGTACAATGTATATAATGGGAATTTAGGATTTGAATCCTCTAAATTTTGAATTTGTACTTTAGAGGATAAAGTATGATCTTTTACCCTTGAATGATTTCTTTCTCATATTTATTTTTGGTCCCACTTATGAAATAAATAGTAAGAGATCACACTTTACTTTCTAAAGTGATTCAAAATTTAGAGGATTCAAATTCAGGAATTTAGGGAAATCAGATGTTTATTATTTTTGGTATCCGGATAGTTATTCTAGATAATATAAATATATTGTGTTTGAAAAATTGGTAATATTTTATCTTAGATATTCATTTTTTAACTCATATTAAATTAAATAAATAACCCAATACACATTGTACAAATACTCGATTGACTAATACTATACTTGCAGTTTTATTTTGAGCCTAATAATAAGTGTCGGAAGCGATATATTATTGTTGATCCTATTCCTATGTGAGCATAAATACCAATTGATTGTACCCAAATAAATTCCACCCACACACTTCTCTCTTGTATGTCTAGTTAAGGGTGTTTGAAGAAGCAAGAGAATGTCAAACAGAAAATCCAATAAGGTTGCACAAGCGGTTGTTCTAAAGCAGATTCTGAAGAGGTGTTCAAGTTTTGGAATGAAGCATAATAATAATGAAGAGGGTCTCCCTGATGATGTACCAAAAGGTCATTTTGCAGTGTATGTTGGTGAGAACAGAAGCAGGTACATTGTTCCAATATCATGGCTTGCTCATCCACGGTTTCAAATTCTTCTCCAAAGAGCTGAAGAGGAGTTTGGTTTCAACCATGACATGGGACTCACCATTCCCTGTGATGAAGTTGCTTTTGAGTCCTTAACCTCAATTATCAGATATTAACAAGAGGACTTAATTAAGGACTAAGAGTAATAATTACTTGTTACTTATTTTAACATTTTCGGGTTCATATTTGGTGTTGTAATTGTATATAGATTGATGTCCATGGTCCATTATTATGGCATGGCAATGCCTTTTGTATCATTATTATTGATGAGCAATGATTTAAATGAAGCATTGTAATGTTGCCATAGAACTCACCAATATAATTTGAAGTTGCTGTTTCCAGATACTCATTTAATCAATAATTTATTAGCATAACAGGGAGAGAAGTTGATACTGTTAAGTCTGTTATGTTATTCTTGTTCTTGATTATTATCATGTAAGTAGAAAAAGTGAAAGTTATTATTAAAGGATGAGTCATATTGCATTTTCTTAGCATATGAATTGCATTAAAACTTAATTATTATAGCATTGTCCAAAAATTATTTCTTATAAAGTTTGTGAAAATAAAATAATATATAGTACATATATATTTTAATTTGTCCGTGTCACGTCCCTTTGGAATAATGGATCCAGGGTAAGCTAGATTCTCTCTCTCCCTCGCTGTTTCCCTCTCTCAAAGAAAAAGTATAGGTCTATTTTCAAAAGAATAATAAGCACTTCAAATAGCACAAGCACTGAAGGGTAAGTTTGTCATCATGTTTTACTTGCATGGATAGACTTTGAGTTTTTGCTTCTCTCATTCCAATTATATTTATTATCTATATATTCTTACAAGGTAATACGTGACTCAAAAGTCAAAACACTGTGTGTTTAAATTTCTCATCTCAGGCTATAATTAAGGAAGTTATAGTGTCTTGATTATACTTGCAAATTAAAGCAATGAAAGACAATTTGATTTTGATTAATTACCTTTGAATTCTAGTGCTACTTCACGTTGGCCCTCATATTAATTAGGTGTCTATTCAGCCATATCTAATTACAAACTATATATAATTGACCACAATTTAAATTATAGATACCTTTTCTAATCAAGAAATGATCACAAACGCATGCTTTTAATCTTAGCTTACTGAAATTTTCCATTTGGTGCACATGCAAATGGGGCCTCAGTGTCCATCAAATGGGTGGTCCCTATGGCCAGTTAAACCCTTAAACCTTTTGTCTCTTCCTTGATTAAGAGATAACAACTGATTATGTACATTAAAGCAATTTCAATGGGATTAATTTTGAGTATTATTTTTTATTTTTATAATAATTGAAATGATTTAAAATTAAAATTTGTATTGGATATTATTTTTCAAATGATATTGATATTAATAAATAGATCATTTTAAAAATAAATGAGTGAAATAGTACCACTTGTATAATCTATTATATCTTTATTAAATGAACATTATAATATTATTTATTATAACATTATAACAAAAATCTAATCAAAATATATTCAAATAAATTAGATGTATTCAATTATACACCTCTATTTTATCACTCTATTTTTTTATTATCTTATTAGTTTAGTAAAGAAATAATCCAAATCAATTTAACGAAAGTTATTTTCTCAATTATTTACAAAATTTTAATTTTTTTTCAATTTAAATATACAAAATTTTCAATTTTTATATTTACAAAATTATAATTTTTCATTGTAAATTTTTTTAATATATAATATCTTTTAAATATGGTATATAGTTATTATTTTATAATTTTATTTTTTATTTTACTTAAATTTTTATAATTTAATTAAAATTATTTGAAATAACTAAAAATAATTTAAGTCTAAATTAAAATAAAATTAAGTATTAAAGTGATAAAATTTATATTAAATTATTATATATATATATATATATATATATATATATATATATATATATATATATATAATCCTATAAATATTTATATACTATTTTATAGAACCTAAAATAAAATTAAATTAAATCAAGCATTTCTAATGCTCTTACCCACATAGCTTTTAGTGTAAAGCTCATAAACGAACACTTTTAAGATAAAGAACAAAGTGTTGATTGATATTGATTTAAATATATAAAATATTGGTCATATAATATATTTTTTATAAATTAATTTTTATTTTTAGAGTCATACATTAATTTAAAATTTTATTACAGACGGCATAAGACTAACCCGTTATAATATTTTATTGACACGTAAATAATTTTTTTTCGTTAAACATTATTATCGTTATTATAAAAATAATTTTAATTTTTTTTTTGTCAGAGACGAAGTAGGTAAATTAATTATTAATTATATAGTCACCAAAAAAAAAATATTAATTATATAAATAAAATAAATTTTTAAATGTTAAATGCTTATCAACGGCAAGTCATTTACGTGGATAATTTTATTGTGCGAGAAATGCGTCAAGGCGGTGCTAAAGATTATATATAAACGGCCATGTCGTCAGTAATCTTATACCTCAAAAAAAAAAAAAAAAAAAAAAAAACTATTTCAAGTTTAGCAACGTCTTCATTATTTTATCAACAGTTAGACCATCGATAATCTGTAGTGGCTGTTGATGTAGCCGTCGGTATTTCATGTGTGTAGTAGTGTGGATGTTAAATATAATAATTTGAACGTCAGAGTTTAATTAAAAATTGAAGATGTTAAAATAGGCGTTTTCATGGCTTTCCAAGAGCTAGCTAGTTAGGTGCTCAACTTTTTTTTATTTCTTGCTTTGATATTATTGGTAGGCTACAAAAACATAGAGGATTTAATTTGGGCTAATTTTTTTGGCTTCTACTCCCATCAAGATAGTAAAACTATCTTCTCATAAAATTTTCTGTTAAAAGTGTAATTTATTTATGTAGTCACATTTTAAATAAAAGTAACATTTTTATAATCTATCAAAATCAAATTTTATAATTTATTATTAATGGTGAAAATAAAATATTTTCACATAAAAATAATTATAAAATTTTTATTGCGTATCCACTATTTTTTTATATATTGTTTTAGTATTTGTAAATCACTTAAAAATTAGTTGATTTAGTGTTTAACAAATTTATAAAGATGCATGTGACACAAACAATTTGTCAAAAGCGTATTGTAGAAGAAAATATTTTTTTATTCAGAAAAGTATAATTTATAGAAAACGTATTGTAGAAAAATATTTTTTATTATCCATAAAAATATAATTTATTGTCAATTTTTAATTTTCTGTTAAATACTTCTATTCAATATGTCTATTTTTCACACACTGCTATACAATATCAAGATAAAAAATGGTTTAATTTGTGATAGTCACATGCGTAGTCCAACATTCTTAGTCTGATTATTGGAACTGTTTTCCACCACATTTCTTCAACTTGAATAAATAGTTATTAATAAGGACTTCATCAAATTAAATTAGGTTGCTAATCAGTAATCAGCAGTCAACACCACTATATATAATGTCGTTTAGATGTCTCCTTAATATATATACAAGGACAAGGGATTAGGCATTGATTAATATATAATTATTGTATAACTGAAAATGGTAATTGAGTGAAAGAAAGAAGACAAAAAAAAAAATGAAAAGAATCTCTTTACAGGAAGGAAAATATTGACAAGTTAACCACTAAAGTTCACATGCATGGAAAAGTACTGATGTAGAATAATAAGCCCTGAAACTACTCTTCCAATCATAGCATTGGGTTTCCTATGTTTTTTGTTGGATATGGTGGGCTTTTCATAATCTTCTAGTAAATCATTAACTACTTGAATATTCTGTATTTTTTCAGTGCAAGTTGTTATGATCAGTGGGGACATAGTTCAAGCTAATAAGACCATGGCTAGAGCCAGAATGAGAATAAAAAATATTAGCTGCATGCTAAAAATTAACTATTAAATTAATTATTATATAAAATATATATTATTTAATTTATTTTTAATATATATTTTATATTTTAATATATATTTTATTAATTAAAAATTTTTCACATTTTCAGTTTAAAAAAAAAAGCAATAACCAACACATATAAGTATTTACCTAAATGATTTTGGTTTAGTTGTGGGAACGGATGAGTATGACGTTACCGTTTTGCTTATTTTTTATGGATTTGTTTATTTTTTGGTGGGGTAAGAATGACAATGATAGAAGAGGGTCGTTTTGTAAAACCCAAGAAAAGAAGAAAAAATAAAAAAGAGAAGATAGTTGTTATTTGTTAAGATAAAAAATATCACATTGAAAAGAGAGAGTCCGTCAGCCACCATGTATTAGCCATGCATAAAAACGTCATTGACGTTTTGTGCAATAATAGTAGTGTGGATGAAAAAATAGCAGTAACATGTTTTTGTAGTCATAAAAAATTCTCACAACGATATTAAACACAATTTTTTTTACCATTTTAGTGGATTACACCAATTTCAATTTAATATTAAAAAAAATCCGATTTTTCACGTATGATCGTAAATAATATGGCACCATGGCTCCAAGAAGAAAGAGAATAGTAACTTAACTTACATTGGTAGCCCATAAAAATTTAGAAAAAATAAAAAAGTAATCAATAAATTGAGAACTAACTTCTATTTCTTTAGCAAATAATTAACTAATTTTTATGTTTTTTTAATCTTTGTTTATTTACTACATTATTATCTAAGAAAATATAATAGAGTATCAGTATTTATTATTTTTAATTATTAATTAATTATTAATATTAAAATATAAATTAAAATATGTTATTAAATTAATAAAATAAAAAAATTAAATTGATAACTAAAAGAGCAATGCTAGAGAACCAAAAGGGTATTAGTAAAAAATCAGCCAAATATTTTTGGATGAATCCAAAATCTCTACGAGTTAATATATATGGATGTTTCTTCTGCTAAGTATCAGAATGTTTCTTTTTCATACAAAATTGATGTTTTTTTATATATTTTTCGAATTTTTTTGTATTGCAAATGTGAATGTCTCTATTTTTTTTAAAATTTCATATTTTTTTTAAATTTTATAGATATTTAATTATTTTTGCTAAAATATAATTGAATGTTTCTTTTTTCATATTTTTTTAAATTTTATAGATATTTAATTATTTTTGCTAAAATATAATCGAATGTTTTTTTGTTAAGTATTAGGATGTTTTTTTTATATTAAATAAATATTTTTTTATAATTAATACTGACAAATAGCAATTCTTCCCCAAGTTCATTCTTCCAAGATGTAACCTGACGTACAAATATACCTGCATCATCATCAAGATCTATATTGTATTATATTAAGAAAAACACACATCGTGCATGTGAAAATGGATTGAATTGATGAGAATGAATGAAAAAGACTTTCTACTTCAAAACCCTATCTAACGATGCTGATCGTGACAAAGATTTTCTACTTCCATTAGAACCATTAGAAACCCTTGCTGATGCTGATGATGAGGAAGACTTTCTACTTCCATTGGAGACATTAGAATTCCTTGGTGATGCAGCTTCGTATGTTTCCGAAATTCTTTGTGGTGATGAAGAAGATGAATCTAAATTTGCAATTAGAATTTTCTTCTCCAGAACTCTATTGGGTGGCAATGAAAGTGGCGAAAGTAAAGGTGATTTAGTAACAGCATTACTATAAGTATCTTCTTCTTCTTTAACAAAACCTCTCTCTAGTGTTGCACATGTTGAAGAACAAAACGAAGAAGAATAAAAAGAGAAACATGAAGAATTAATGTGTTGGTTGTGCATTGATGATAATGTAGGTGACAAAACCGATATCACGATTTGTTGCTGTGGCTGTGGTGATGACGACAACGACGATGAAAGATGTACCAATAAAAAAGATTTTTATAAGTTTTAATTAGGTTAATATGAAAGAAAAGAGAAATGTTTTTATAAGTTTTAATTAGATTTACTTAATTAATTTTAAATTTTTTAAATTTTAAAATTTTTTATTAATATAATTTTATTTAATTTTTGGCTAACCTTTTACTTCATATACTTTTCCAAACTAAAATTAATAAGTTCTAACATTTTTCATTCTCTAATATGCTCCCGAGTCCCATCCTTATCGTCTAATAATAATGAACATGATCCTATCGTCATTATATAGCCTAGAACCTATTATTGGCTAAACGCTACAATTGTTCGGGGGAGAGAAGGGGATAATTGACCAAAAAAAAAAAATAAATAAAAAAATATAGGGAGCTAATGACCTAAACGTACAATATGTACAATGGAAGTTTAGAAAATATTGGAGATATGACCATTAGTGTTATATTGTCTTATCAGATTACGTTTTTGAAATGAATGGATTCATGACATAATATTAGAGTTTTAGATCCGCAAGGTCAAGGATTCGATCCTTGGTGAACTCTAAAATCAACTTAAAAAAATGCTTTAGATAGAAAAATATAATTTTTAATTAATTAATATTAATTTTTTTCAAAGTTTTTAATTATTTAAAAATATATGATTTAAAATTTAAAATTCAAAACAAATTAAAATAATTTTAAAAAATTAGTTGACCTTGGCTAAAAAAAATAACTCTTTAGCATTACTCTTATAAATTAATATGAGAAACGCATGGTCCAAGGACTAATTATTGTATTGAATATTATGGTTTAGATTAATTTTAATGCGAATGCAGATTGGCGAGAAGGGAGCTTTGGCATACTTGTTATATAATTGCCTCGTAAATAATCATCTCTCTTAAAATATTTGGATAAAAGCACATGAATAAATTTATATATTAATTAATTAATAAGCCCATCATGCAAAGTTTCTTTAGCTTTGTAATTTGAGACATGCATCTTATCACACACTTAAAATTTTATTTAGAAGAATTATAGATGTACGGACACTGATATGGATATGAGATACGATACAACATAAGATACATGGACATACAAATTTTAAAAATTTATAAAATATGAAAACACGGTATATATATTAAATAAAAAATATTTTTAAATATATTATAATGATATTTTGATATTTTATTAATATTAAAATTTAAAATAAATTTTTAACTATTTTAATATCTTTTTTAATTATATAAAGTATTTAAAATATTTTTTATTTTAATAAATAATAATATATCTTATTTCTAAACTCATTTCGAAAATAATTTTAAACTTTTTTATCAAGACAGTTGGACACAACAAATACGTATATTAAACAAAATCGATGAGTGTTATGTTTGAAATGCGTTTAACACAGACACAATAATTCAGCAAAGTGTCTATACTTCGTAGAGAAGAATTAATAAAGACAAGCAAATATCAAATCATCCTAAATCACTTGATTATCATGTAATTGAATACTATATTATCAACAAAAGTTTTAGACCATAGAGTATAAATACATAAATAAGTTTAATTATTCTTAAAGGGTAATCAATCTAATTTTTACTTGTATAGTCTTTCAAATACAACTTATCAACTTTAATTTATCAATAAACTTCTTAGCTGTAGCTATTCTCTATGTTCAAAGTATCGTTGATCATTATAGCCAAAGAAAAGTATAGACAATCATAAATTCAAAATGCTGAGCCATATTAGTCTTGATTTATCAAAAAGGTTTCAAGCCATAATTATTCTAACTACATAAAGAAAAAAGAATAATAGTTTATAATAAATTCCATATGTTGACTAGATATGTAGATAGATAAGATATAATCAAAGACACAGAGCAGACACTCGAAGAAAACTTGCTTTTGGAGTTTGTTTTCAAAATCTGAAAACCACTCTGTTCGGTTGCTGAAGAAATTGTAGGCCAGACATGTTAGGTTCATGCACTATGCACTATGCACTATCATTTAATTTGAACCATACACCAACATGGCCTAAACTCTATACCAAACACAAAAGTATTTAAAAAGTTTCACTATTTTAAGCAATTATAAAATAGATATATCAAGTGTATGTCTCCCGAAACTGAAACTAAATGTTCAACCTTGGTACCTATTTGCACTATTCAATGTAGACAAAGTAATGACATGTTGTCTCTTCATCTTCTTTGGTTGCTTTTCCTTCCATCCAACCATGGATTTCAGGTACTTCATTCTCCAATATGCTTATTGAGATCGAGTTCAGAGTTCAGACCATGGTTCCAGATTTTATAATGCACGTGAGATGTTCTTTTCAGTAGTTTTTTCCATTTGTGATCCACCACAAAAATATCCTTGAGGCTTTTCCCTTTTCTTTTTTTTAAGTAGTTGACATTTTCAATTTTATATTGAGAGAAATGATTGTTTTGTTCATTTTTTTTTATTCACAGAGTCAATTTGCTCTTTTTTATTATTAGATAGGGTGGATATGTGAAAGAAAAGTGAACTTATTCAATATATAAAAAAGAATGAACATAAATAATATAACTCTTTATTATTTAAGCTTACCTAATAAACACCACAAGTGTTTGGTTTATAGTAATTTTGGAATAAGCCATCAGCAATTTACAAAGCTGTTCAACTTCCTGGCAATAAATATCTATTTGAAGCTTTGTTTTTCAGTCAAAGCTATACATAAATGGTTCATATGAATCAATAATGAAGACTTGTTTGGGCTTGGCCTTTCTTTAATGTAATTAGTCACATTCTTGTTCCTCATCATCAGTAGTAACTAAACAGAAAGATAACCCTTTTTAAGATTTACTTCGTTAATACGTATAGCTTTCCTTATGAGTTTGTTTCAACTTTTTGGTTTTTATTACATATTTAGAAACTATTTTTGTTTATTCAGTTGCATTCACCAACAACTGATTCTACAAGACAATGGCAACACTGAATTTATTTAACTACACGTTCCTAATAAACCTTTATGTTATATCAGCTTCCATTGTTGTATACTTTATACGATAAATAGTAATTTATTTATACCTATATATTGCTAGTAACTTTCAATATTAATCCAAATATGAGGAGTTGCCTAGCTTAAAATACAGAAGTAGTTCAAGGAATATAAGTGCTAGACTGAAAACTAAGCTTCATCTAAATTCAAATATAATTGAACTAAAGACAGAAACATCAATCTCCAAAACCTTTTACTATATACAACATCATCGGGGAGCTCCCTCTGATTAATACCTAGGATTTAGGAAGTAACAAACAATGCTAGTGAGCATTCTTCCCTTTTAAAGAAGAGAAGTGTCTGAATCCCTGTGCATGCTTCCCTGTAGCAGAGGCAGAACAAGAGGAATTCGATTCGGTAAGCATATAACCGGGCTCGCTTGACCCTATTGAAGAGTTCACAGAAAAGCAGCCTTCAGTGTCTGAAAGACACGGTGTAGAACGACAGTTAGGCGATGAAAACTCGACATTCACTTCTTGAATCTCGGAAGGAACACTACATCTAGATGCCTCAGCCTGTTCAATTTCATTCGAGTTACCGGACACATTAGAATTCGACCAGCCATGACTTGGTTTAACCAGCATGTCATTCGTTTGAAGCCTTTTACCGAGATGAGATATAGGTATCTCAATCTGAGGGCACAGAGCTTGCAGGTGCCTACCAAGAGTATACAAAGTCTCTTGACATTCTGCCAGCTTTTTCTCTGCTGCTGCTAGCTCCATATCCTGATGCCATGAACATATCAAAGATAAATTCAAAGGAATTGGTAGCATCAAAGCAATGGTGTTTCTGAGAATAAGGACACGTCATGTCCAGTGTATAATGTTGAGTAATGTGAATATTTGAGATAAAAAGCAAATCAATCATAATATTTCAAAAATGTGCTGCAAGTTGCAATCAAACTTCAAGTTAGGAGAGTATGAGTATTACTATTTATTGATATAGAAAAGAATGCAATATTGACTTTGACTGCAGGTACTTTGACGTGTACATACCTTCACAGTAGTCATGCCATTATCTGCTCCCAAATTGGATCCACAAACTAAGCACTTGTCCCTTCATGTGAAAAAGACAATGGAAGCTCAACTCAAGATAGTTTACACACAATAGAAACTACATGCTAAACTTACAGGGGAATTACTGTATTACATTACTTATTAGATTGCATGTAATTTTTTACTGGATTAAGGTTCAAGGGATCAGAATTAACCTTTGCATTTTCTCTTCAGTGGCTCTGTGCCTCACCAAGGCATCATCATGACATTTCTTTTGCTCCACAAGGTCATTCTTTAGCTCCTCTATATTTTCTTGCAGAATCTTATTTTGAGCTTCTAAATATTCTGCATGCATTTGAAGTGACTTATAGGATTCTGTCATACACTTCAGCTGAATCTCAGCCAAGTTGTATGATTTATGAGATGAAGCCAATTGTTCTTTCAGTTCAACAAGAAGCTGCTCCTTTTCCTGGAACATCCGCTTTGTTTCCTTGAGATCTTGCATGTGTTCAGCATGTTTGGATGCCTTGTCATTTTTGTCTGGAATATAATCAGTCTCTTCAACTTTAGAAGCTTTATCTGATTGTTTATCTGTTCCATCAGAGTCACTAACTTTGCTAGTGATGCCAAGAGTTACATTGCTATTGTCCGATAAACATGCCATTTTCTCCACTTCCAGAAAGTCATTCATCAGTTCTATGATAGTTTCACTCTTTTCTTTCTCAAATTTACCAACACTTGTAACTCTCTTAATTTCAGAAAGGTCACAAGTTGAGGCTGCACTTGACTCAACAGGACTTTCTGGCTCCTCATGCCCGTCATCGGAGATAGAAGCGAGGCTTGGTATTTTGTTGGAAATTCTATTTGATGAGTTTCCAAAATTGATTGCCAAATTTGATTTTTCAGCAACGTTTTCTAAATGAAAAAACTGTATCTCTGCTTCTAAGGTCTTTAGTCTGCCAACTGTTTTGGCATACAAGTTTCTTGAAGCCTGCAGTTCAGCATTACTTGTGGCCAAAGCTTCTTTCAATGTCTTTGTTTCTTCTTCCAATGCCTCCAACTTTTTGGCAAGAAACTCAGATTCTTGCATGCCATCAGCTTTTAAACAAGTTTTCCTATGGTAGGGTGTGCTGACTTGTTGCGGAATCCCCACTTCTAGCTTCATTTGAGCCAATGCAGCCAGTCCAGGTAACTTCCTTCGCAGCAGACCACGGAGTCTTTGACATTCAGTTTCTATCTTGGCAATGTTCCTAACATCCTCTGCATGTTTTTTGCTTGCCACTTCTGCTGATCTCATAATCATATTCTTCTCTTCGTTTCGGATATCCAGCTCCTTGGAAATCACATGTAACTCATACTTCAGTGAAGCTATTTCCTTTTCACATGACTGAACATTCTTCTTTAGAAACTCTACTTCAGCCTCAGCTTCAGATTTTTCTTCTTTCAGTCTCGCTATTTTATTCGAACTGTCTTGCAGGGATCTAAGAAGAGCAGCATTTTCACTAGCCTCACGACGAAGTCCTTGCTCCAATTTATCTATTTTCACTTCAAACTCTGACTTAACTTTTTCCCACTGCTGGGATTTCATAAGGATCAAGTCTTGCAGTTTCTGCTCGCTATCTTCCTTAACAGTTCTTATCTGCTTCATGCATTCTTTTAGAGCACCATCCAAGTGAGATGCTCTATCCTCAACAGCAAGCTTTGAGATAGTGACAGATTCAAGTTGACATCTTAATGAAGCTACTTCAGCATCAGCTTTTTCCCACCCTAAAATGCATAGAATGTTGAATAAATCCTTTTTATTATAAAATGAATGGTTTTTAGTCGTTTCAACTGCTAAAGCTGAAAATTTTATATTTATTAAAAATTATTACCTGAGACCGCTTCCTCGGCAACTGTTGCATGCTGTTTAACTAAATTATCTTTGCTATTTAATTCTGAATAAGCTGTTGTTAGCTTGTCTCCCAAAGCCTTTACTTGATCCTCCAATGCACACATATGTGTGTATGACTCCATTGATATTTGGACATAGTTCTTATTCTTGCCACTGTCCTGCTTTTAAAAAAAAGGGACAAACACTGTAAAAACATGTTCATATTATGGATGATAAGCCATTTAGCTAATGTCTACTTATGAAATAAAAGTGAATGACCTCATCTTCAAGATTTGCCACAGAAGACAATGTAAAACTAACAGGTTCTGCTTCAGAACCTGGATTCTCAGCAATTTTGGATTTGTCAGATGATTTTTTCTTCCAGAGCCAGCCCCGCCGGTCCATCTCAGATTTCCAACCTGACTCACAACATGCTCAAATTGAGTGCTAACGCATATTGTATGCATGAATGAACTTAAGTCATTACCTATTTCACATTTTACTATCATAAAATCTAATCAAACCAAAGAAAGTAGCAATAGTTAAACTTTATAATATAAATTCTTGTCACTACTACAGATTATAAATCTTTTACAATAACTAAATTTATCTAACCATTTTTTCATAGTTAACGTCAACGAGGTCACAGTAGAATGGCAGAGTGCCATAATGGTCATGGCAATTCCTATTAGAAAAAAAAAAAAAGAAAGACCTAATTTGATAAATGCATGTGATAAATGTATCAGCGACTGATTCTATGGTTAGATCACATGAGAGATAACCAAACCGATGCTTCAAATGATATAAAAAATACTCAAAAATTTTGTAATATAAAAATTTCATAAAATAAAATTTCGTTCCAACTTATTAAAAACATGGCAAGGAGAAATGAATAGAGAATAAGAATGTAATAGTAGGACTTACTACGGAAGAATTTAATAGAGTAGAAGAGAGAGTGTAGCTTGAGTAATGTTATGGAGGGGGGTCGGATTTTAATGGCTGGCTGATTTTTGCTTCTTCAAACTTCAAAGTGTGAAAAAGAGAAGAGGAGCGTGAAATGGTCCCTGTTTGAAACGCTCCTGCGGCTCCACCTCACTACAAAAACAAATTTTCAAAACTTTAACTAAACAACAAAGCTCCACTATATTACAAACAAAAAGCTCCACTACATTACAAACAAAAAGCAATTTCGTATTTCAATGGTACAAAATATTCTTTTGTTTTTATTTTTTCCCCTTATTTCACTTTGTCGTTTTGTTTCTTTTCCTTCGTTCATTGGTGTCGTTTATGCGGCTTGAAACAGTGGAATTGGAATTGGAATTGGAGCATTGCATGTATGATCCCAATTCCCCGTCCTTGTAGCTGGCTGTTACATGCGAACAAAGTTGAAAACCTAAAACAAATTAACGGCAGGACCAAAAGCAAACAAAAAGAAACAAATTTAATGAGGGCAAACAATCATGTTTAACTTCTTTTTGGACTTTCAAGTCAAGTAGATATTTCCAATTCTCCAACAACAACAACAACAGATATTCTATTTTCTGAAGCAGCGTACTGCCCAATTATGCAATGCATTATTTACGCATATGATTAGGCTTACTCACAAAATTTTTGGGCTTGAGTGTAGCCCAATAACCTATTGGGCTACACCAACCCATTTAACAGTTTTGGACTTTATAGTTAAAAGGCAAAAGGCCTACTAGGTCAAGTACAAAAACCACACAAGAAACCCTAATTTACCTTCACTGCCACCTTCCTTAGCCGCAGATATAGAGAGTGAGAGAGAGAGGAGAGAGATTCTCCGTCATGGGTAGAGTCATCCGAGCACAGCGTAAGGGTGCCGGGTCCGTCTTCAAGTCCCACACCCATCACCGCAAGGGCGCCGCCAGGTTCCGCAGCCTCGACTTCGGCGAGCGCAACGGTTACCTCAAGGGTGTGGTGACAGACATCATCCACGACCCCGGCCGCGGTGCCCCACTCGCCAAGGTCACTTTCCGCCACCCTTTCAGGTACAAGAAGCAGACGGAGCTGTTCGTGGCCGCTGAAGGTATCTACACCGGTCAGTTCATCTACTGCGGGAAGAAGGCCACACTCGTGGTCGGAAATGTTTTGCCACTCAGATCCATCCCTGAAGGAGCTGTCATTTGCAACGTTGAGCACCACGTTGGTGACCGCGGTGTCTTCGCTAGGGCATCTGGTGATTACGCCATTGTTATCAGCCACAACCCCGATAACGACACTTCTAGGTATTCGTTCTCAACCACCATTCGATATATAATTGTGATTCTACGTTATTTTTCTGGTTCTAGGTATTAACTATAATATCATTTTATAATTTGTTTTTTGCTATATCTCAAAACCAGTGATTGTTTGTTTACTTTGGAAATGCTTGTATAAATGTTAAAAATGGATTAATCGACTTTATTGGTAGAAATGGATTTTGGTGTATCTGAGTTGTAGCATTAATCGACTTGTTAATTGGAGGCCGAGTTAAATCATGGTCCATTAGAAGTAGTTATATGTGTTTTTCATTTTTGTTTGTAGGATCAAGCTCCCATCTGGTTCAAAGAAGATTGTGCCAAGTGGATGCAGGGCCATGATTGGACAAGTTGCGGGTGGTGGAAGAACTGAGAAGCCACTCCTCAAGGCTGGTAATGCTTACCACAAATTCAGGGTCAAGAGGAACTGCTGGCCCAAGGTTCGTGGTGTTGCTATGAATCCAGTTGAGCATCCCCATGGAGGAGGTAACCATCAACACATTGGTCATGCCAGTACTGTTAGGCGTGATGCTCCACCCGGCCAAAAGGTTGGTCTCATTGCTGCAAGGAGGACCGGTCGTCTTAGGGGTCAAGCTGCCGCAACTGCTGCTAAGGCTGATAAGACCACTTAAAGATATTTTTAGGACTTTCTTTGATTGCAAGTTTCCAAATTTTGTTTCTTTCATCGTTTATGTTGAACTGTTTGGGTGCTATTTTGAGAACCATTTCCCCCATAAATATGAAGCTTTTGATTACATTCGTGTTTGAGAGATATTCATTCGTGTTTGTTGTTTTTTAGTTTTTACCATGCGATTTCAGTTGGATGTTAAATCTTAAATTACATGTCACTTGATATGCACATGTTAAATTGTTGGCTGCTTTGCTTACTTGATATGTTAGAGATTGGTTATTTTTAATATCCAACCTAATACAAGCATGTATATTATGGCATGGACTTGCTTAAAGTTTAGGGATATTCGGAGTTTTACCCTTATTAAATGCATTATTGTGTTTAGGAATTGTAGTCGGTCTGGAGAAGAAATTTGTTCTCACTTGACTCTTTTGCTTCCAGGAAAAATAATCAAACACATTAAATTGGTTTTCTCGTCTCTAGCATTTGCGAAAAAAAGGGGATGCCCAATAGTTTGTGCTAGTCTAGTTAAGGGTGTCAAAATATGTTAAACCAAACACTGCTTACTAAAGACAAAACATCTTTAGTTATTAATTGATAATTAAATTTTTTTTTACATAAAAATTAGTTTTATTTTAAATTATTATTAAGTTATATAATAATATTATATTTTTTAATAATCTACAGTTAAAAACTAGTAGGAATAAAGTTGAATTTATATAAAAATCATAACTTAGGGTTAGAATTAATCCAAATTTTATCCTATCCATTGTCACTTGGAAGTGTAGTCATCCTCCCATGTAATCAATTGTTAATGATAAAGACCATTGGTGTTTAATTGTTGCAAGTGTGCTGCAGAACTCGTACAAAAAGTTTTGAATAAAAAATATTGAGCAACTAAGAACCAATAACCGAATTAGTGAATATTCTTCAATCTACATTTTTTTTATTTATTAAAAAAGTTCAACATATTTAAATCTCTTACTGCTAACCCTATATTTTTCAAAATTTGTATCTTTTAAATTTTGAATTTCATTTTAAAGAGTAAAATATGAGACCAAGAGAAAATATGAAAAAAAAACCATTCAAAAGTGAAAAATCACACTTTATCCTTTATAATAAAAATTCAAAATTAAAAAAATCTAAATTCATATTTTTCGTACTAAATTAGGAAAGTAAACCGTACCAAGTGTGGGGAATTGATTTAGTTATGTAAATTGACAAGTTAATACTCAATTTGACTCCTGAAATTTGTAGTTGTAATTTGTATTAGTCTTTAAGCTGATTTTTGTTAACGGCGTGTTGATTTGATACATTAACTTATTGTGATTTGGATTTTTCGCTTTGATACATTAACTTGTTGTGATTTGGATTTTTCGTTCAGGTTCTATGTGATCGAGACCTATTAGAGATTTTAGAAGCTGCTCCAGAGTTCCAAAATTTTCAAATTGAACTTGTTATTGTTATTTTCTTGAGAATGTTGAGAGTCCGTCAAATTTATAAGAGGTCAAATAAATCTCAGTCATATGAAACCTAGGAAAGGAGTCCAAATCTTAACAAATTAATGTACAAAATCAACATATCATTAGAATTAATTCAGAAACTAAGGCAAGTTATTATTGTAAATTTTGAAATTCAATTGAGTTAATTGTAATTTTAGGGATCAATTCAAATTCAATGTCAAATTTTAAGTTTTCATATTGCTCAACTCGGTAGTGACTGCGATTCCTACTTATCGTATGCAAGTATCTCTCTTCCCTAAAGGGGTAACTAATAAGATAGAATCCATGAAGCGAAACTTTCTATGGAAGGGTTAAGCTGATGGTAAAGGCCTGAATCTAGTTAACTGGAAAGTGTTAGTCATCCCTAAGAAATTTGGAGGTCTGGGAATTAGAGATCCTTTTTGTGCCAATATTGCTCTTTTTGGAAAACTAGTTTGGCAACTTTTTCACCATCCTGATAAGCTATGGGTTCAACTGTTGACGGAGAAATACCATTCTTCTAAGGATGATTGTCTTAGTCGGTATCGAGAAAGGGGATCTTATGTTTGGAAGAGTATATGTCGAGCTTGGGATATCCTGAAGGAAGGTTTTATTTGGTGCATTGGGGATTTGGAACAGAACTTTTGGTTTTCTAAATGGAGAAGAGAGGGGCGACTGTATCAGGAGATGGATTATGTTCACATTTCTGATTCGGATCTCAGGATCTTGGACCTTTGGTCATCTGGACAGTGGAATCTTGAGAATATCTATTCTCCTCTGAATCAGTCTCTGCAGAGCAACATTAACTCTTACAACCCAGATGTTTAAGCTGGTTCAGAGGTCGGTTGGTGTTGGACTGGTGCAGTTTCAAAGGTTTATGATGCTCATAGTGGTTATTTGCGGCTCAGTAAGAAGATGTTTAGTTGGGAGGATAGGGGTAATTGGTTTTGGCTTTGGCGTCAACATGTTTCGGAAAAGCACAAATTTTTGGCCTGGCTATGTCTTCGGGAGGCTCTTCCTACTGCTGCATTTCGTTTTAGGAAGGGCATTTCGCACACGGATAGCTGTCCACGATGTTTCTCAGGTCAGGAATCGGTATTACATTGTATTCGGGATTGTCCAAAAGCCCAACTTGTTTGGCAAGCTTTAGGGATCTCCGATCAACCAGTGGATTTGATGAGTTGGTTCTTACATAATAGCAAATAGCGCCCCTTTAGATTCTTTTCTGGTCTCTGGTGGATTTGGCGTTCGAGGAATAACGAG
Organism: Arachis stenosperma; assembly: GCF_014773155.1. NCBI lineage: Eukaryota > Viridiplantae > Streptophyta > Magnoliopsida > Fabales > Fabaceae > Arachis > Arachis stenosperma. Next base: position 13,890,050 of record NC_080381.1, on the reverse strand, counting down.
ATCTTTCATCCTCACGACCATTGGACCACTGACAAGGTGATTGGTATGGCTTTATCCTTGGAAAAGGAGCTCCGAAATATTCTTGAGTTGCAACGACTGTCTATCCCCTCAACCATTAGTGGCTCTTGGATTCTCCCCTCAGTGGGTACCTTTAAGATTAATTGTGATGCTAGTTATCCTGGCAGTGGTGCTCGAGTTGGTTTTGCTTGTGTTAGCAGAGATTGGAAGGGAAGGTGGCAATGAGGCTGTCTGGGAACAATTGAGAGTCGTAGCATTTTGCAAGGAGAGTTGTTTGCTATTTGGAGAGGCTTTCTTTTAGCATGGGATTTGGGACAAAGAGACATTATATGTGAGACAGATTGTGTGGAGGCTTTTACTATTGTCAATAATTTACAAGACTATTGATCCTTTGGTGTTAAAAATTCGAGGTATCATGTCTTGGAAATGGCGTGCTGATCTTCGGTTGATCTTGAGAGATGCAAATACAGCAGACATCATGACAAAGACCGCAATGAGGACCCTTTCTCCCCAAGTGGAACTTCCGTTGCCTTGAAAAAAATTTGAGAGTAGTATTCAACGGGACTGCTTTTTTTAAGCAGTTTCTTGTTTTTTTTTTCTCGTTCTTTGTTTTTATTTATTTTCTTTTCAATCACCAAAAAAATTAAATATTAACTAGTAAATCGACAATATTTATAATATATTTGCACAATAATACTAAATGAAATTATCTTTAATATGGCTAGTGTTTTTCCTTAATCATCTACTTAAATATTCAACTGATAACATTGTAAATTTATTTTTTAGAGTGTTATGTATTTTCATTCTTTCTCTTTTAGTAAAATGTAAATTATTCTTTTTCTTCTAATCGATAACATTGCCATTCATATTTTCATAATAATATTATTATTTTTATAATTTATACAAATATCTAATACAGAAAAATTATGCGTGAAATGACATTATCAAAAATTAAAATAACAATATCATTATTTAAAATTCAACTTACTCGCTTTAAATTAAAAATAATTTCACAAAAAAATATAAAATATATATTAAAATACATCAAAATTAGTCATTAGAATTAAATAAAATTTAATTTTAATATATTTTTAGTGTAAAATAATTTACAGGTACATTTAATCATATAATATCGTATTGGTAAAAATATATTTTTTTATATTAACTGTGTGAATAATCATAAAAAAAATATGATTGTACGACTTTATAAAATGTTTTATATTGTCAGTATATTAAAATAAAATTATTAAATATATATTTAAAATATAAAATATATATTAAAAATGAGTTAAAATATATAAATATTTATATATAAATATTAGTGATTGATTTGAGTGATTAATTTTAGAAAGTAAATAACATTCTTGCTATCTTAATACTTTTAAGAGTTTAGAGGCAGACATATTTTGGTAAAAAAGTTAAAAATTTCTAGATCCATTGGATCAATAGATGTGGACCGCACGATGGAGTTGTAACGAACGTCACAGATGCTCACAATGAACAGGCATCTTCGATTGGGGAACACATTATCTCTTCCTCACTACTTTCCTTTTCGTGAAGCCCCAACCAACCACTCTATAAATAGCTGAAGCTTTCGCACTCGCGATTCTGATTCGGAGCCCTTTCACTCACACATCTCTTCTCACTCTCTCTGGAATTCCGGCGAAGATAGAGTCCGATCGGAAGAGGAAGAAGTCTCCGGTGGTGCCGGCGGAGCAGAAGGAGAAGCATAAGCAGCATCTGAAGAAGACGAAGAAGATGTCGTCGTCTAGCAACAGGCACGGTGGTGATGGAGGTGAGGTGAGGGCATCGCACATACTGGTGAAGCACCAAGGATCGAGGCGCAAGGCGTCGTGGAAGGATCCAGAAGGCCAGGTCATCAAAAACACCACCAGAGACAGCGCCGTCTCTCAGCTAAAGGCCTTCCGTGACGACATCGTTTCTGGCAAAGCCAAGTTTGAGGACATCGCCTCTCGCTTCTCCGATTGCAGCTCTGCCAAGCGCGGCGGAGATCTCGGTCAGTCCCTCTCTTCTTCTTATAATTCCAAATTTAACCGGGAAAATATCTATTTATTTAGTAGAGGAAATGAAAAGCGTTGTTAACATTTCCTATTATGTTTAGATCTTGCTTGAGTAATTAGGTATCATTATAAATCGTCCTTGTTCACTCTGCAATTTGTTATTTGTTATCAACTTATCACGATAATAAGTAAGTATAATTGAGTTTACGAAGTGAGATTGTTTATCGTAATCATATTAGGGATTAGCTCTAAGATGGATGGATAATTGGATACCATAAGAATGTGTGGTCTCAGACGAGGGAATCGTTCCTCTCAAAATAAAGATATAGACTAGAATGAATGCTTCTATCAATAGAGCTTTCACGTCTGCGTATAGAATCGTTCGTTTTTTTGCCCCTTCCATTCCGTTCTTACTATATCATGGGCAGTTGGGTTGGAATCCATGTGATGGTTCGAGAGTGGTTGCAAATATTCTATTCTTCGCATCCATCTTCGGCCTTGTGTTAGAAATGTCCCGCGGGACTGAGTTAGTGGTCGAGTCGTTTTTGGTAATTGACACCCGTCGCATTAGTCTCAATTCATATGTTACCATTCATAGTGAAGGTTGGAAAATTACATAAGAGATAGGAAAGTTCCACACGCGGAAGACGCTAAATGGTAGAGCATAGCTTTCCCAGGCTAAGGTTGAGAGGAATGAGGCAAATCGCTTGCTTACTTGAGTTCTGAAAGTACCGATTTCCTGATCTCGGAAAATAGTTTTTTTCTCAGTCTCTTCTTATTCGGGGAGCAGAGCACTTTCAACGAGATTGCAATATAAATTTCTTCTTTGTAGTAGTTATGACTTTTTTTCTAGTTCTAGTCCAAAAATTTCTTTTAACAAATAATTTTACCAAAGATTTCCGGCTGAAAAGCCTCTTTCCCTTGGGGGGGAGTTTTATAGTCTTAGCTGTTTTATTACCTTATTTAAGGTTCTATGAACCGTGGATGCTTCTATTTTGCTCCCTTAATTTTTGCCTTAATACTTGCTCTATAGCATCCAGTGGTACCCGAAGCCTTCCCCTGTGAGAATTGAATATCTTCTGATCTTGAGCGTTTTATTTCGAGTACTCTTGCATACAGCGGGCTCTGGCATTCCATTGTATGAATTTTTTGCCATGTGTGGTTAGTGGTTACTACTGAGAAACCTTAAAGTCAGCTCAAAATGTCATGCCATTGGTCTAACTATTTTGAATTTCGTAGCTGATTGTAACTAATTTGAAGTACTGTGCAAGAAGCATGGTTTGCTTGTTTGATTGTTGATGTTTTAACGGAACCTCAGACTTAAACTTCTAAAGTTTTTCATTCACACGCATACAGAAGCTCACCTTTGTGTCTCTCTCCAGCGACTTTCATAAATGGAGAATTCTTCTTTTTTTAACTCTTTTATTTGTGTTGAATTATGAATAAAATCAGTCTGATTTTCACCTGTCAAAGTAATATGTTCTATCTTCTCTCTACATGGGGCATATCGAACCCACCTAATGGAACAAAGCTAAGCTGTTATTGTTCTCTAATCTCTACAAAGTGTGATTATGATATGGTTTCTTGTCATTGTACAGAACACAGACTAAAAGAGTTTATATATGACAACAGTGCAGTAGTTTTTTGGCTGTTAATTATGACTAACTGTCGATAAAACATATATTGCTAGAATTCAATTTACAAAGCCTGTGGTTGAATAATCTTTAAATTGCGTAAATTTGTCAAGCATGTATTATGCGGTAGTTATTGTTACCTGTTTTCAATTTTTCATGATTGCATATCCCCATCCCTGACCATCTTCTATTTTCATGTTTTAGACTTGGATCCTTCTGTCAATATTTGCATTTGTATCTAATTTTGCAAATCTGAGAGAATCAATCGATTTCTTGGAAGCAGGTCCTTTTGGCCGTGGCCAGATGCAGAAGCCTTTTGAAGAAGCAACTTACGCTCTGAAAGTTGGTGAGATAAGCGACATAGTGGATACTGACAGTGGAGTTCACATAATCATGAGAACAGGTTGATTACTGCAGGACCATGGAGTAATTTTGTGTTGCTCCTCCTGCTTGGAGAGAACAGATTACATCTTTTTTTAGATTGGTGCGAGTATTGTTCATCTGGATTTTTCTTAACCGAATATGTTAGACATGGCATAGCCGTGACCTTGGATGATTGATGCTTTATTGTTTTCTCTATAATTGGAAGTTGTATGCGTAACTTTGAATGGTTGAATGCTGACATATGACATTTGCACTCTCTTTTCCACGGCTAGAGCCCGGGAACTATATCTATTATGTACAAGTATAATATACTATAACAAAAATTCCCATTGCAATTTCAGCATGATTGAATGGATTTGAATATTAGTTTAAATTATTCTTGGTTTTTTTCTTTTCACACCAACTTTTTGCTGAGTTTATTAGGTTTTTATTTTTATTTCTTCAGAAAATGTTCAATTTGACAGAAGTAAAAGTACCGTTACCACACGTAACAAATGAATATGGAGTCAAATATGTATTTTCTAATTTCTTAACAAATGTAATATATATATTTATAAAATTTTTAGATTTTGAATGATATTTTTTAAAATAATACTACAAATTTAAGTTTTTTTTTTATAAATTTTATTATTTAACTTAGTTAGACTTGGTTAATAATATGTATTTTCTAATTTCTTAACAAATGTAATATATTTATAAAATTTTTAGATTTTGAATGATATTTTTTAAAATAATACTACAAATTTATTTTTTTTTTTAAATTTTATTATTTAACTTAGTTAGACTTGCTTAACAAAAAAAATTAAATGTATTGTATTATTTTATTTTTTTTATTACTTTCTTAGTAAGTGTTTCTAGCTATATTGGTTTGGTATTTAGACCGTATAGGGTAAAGAATCAGAATGAACCAGTCAAATTCTGAGTGAACCGATGAAAATCGGTGAGATGGGCACCGATGGGGTTCGAACCTCCGCCTTCGGGATAAAGGATGACCTTCATGGACAGAGTTATCATAGATTTTAGTAAAATATATACAAATTATAATACATATAGATATCTTTTATCAAATAATTTATTTTTATTTAATTAATTTTACTTTTAGTTATAAACTCACCTATTTTAAAATTAATGATATTTTTATTTAACAATAATTATAAATTTACTTATTTTTTTAATTATATAATATTTATTAATATTATTTTTTAAAAAATATTTGTAGTACATAATAAGATAATATATATAAACTAATTAATAAATTATTAAAATTTTAAAATAATAGTTATTTTAATATAAAACAAAATAAAAATATTTATAATAGAATAAAATTAATAAAATATTTATTGTTCATATTTTATATTATTTTAGAATAATTAAATATTTTTAAAATATTAATAAAAATATATATTTTAAATTTTAATTTAAATTTTTTTTATTTTTTATTTTTTATTTATATAAGATCAAATTAATCAGTGTAACTAGTAATTCATCAATTAAATCAATAACCCAATAATCTAATAACCTGATTGATTCGATAATCAATTCAATTTTGATAACTATAATTTTTAGTCATATCTGTAATTGTAATCATCACAATTAGTTGTATAGAGTATTTTTTCTCCTTTTTTGTTAATCTCCGCGCGGGCGCACGTGCACGTAATGAAGTTAAAACTGCTGAATGCATTATGCATGGAATATCAACGCTTGCTGTTTTGAAGTAACTTAAACCGTGAAGTCTCTGGTGGTTCAACAATAGATAATTTAAATATGGTCAAATGGTCAAAAGATTGACCAGTTATTTAATAGATGACACATAAAAAAAAATTTGTTGATCATACATTTAAGAAAAATATTAAGTCTAGTAAGTGAGATAGATTATTGATGGTAAAAAAAGAAATGCAATGCAAAGAATTGTTTTTGTTTTTTGGACTTTGTAATGATTAGACCAAAAAGGCTCCATGTTACTTCTCATTTAAAGAACAATAAAAAATCTAGGTCCAAAAAAAAAATGATGATAATAAAAGAGAGAGATGATTCACAAAAAAAGAGATATAAAATGATAAATTTATTTTTTTAAAATATTATATTTTTGAAATATACTCATTAATTACGCATTTTCATTCATTTAAGAGTAGTTTTATCTATTCATAATAAATTTAAATGTTACTAAGATTTATCTTTTATATTATTATATTATAATTATTTAAAAATAAGGAGATTAGAGTATATTAAAAAAGTATACCTTCATTGCTTTTTGTCATCAATTATTTTAGCTTTTTTCTTTTTGTTTTGTTTTATAATTTGTCCACTTTTAATTTTTTTTCTCAACATAGATATAGTTATTGGTCTTGAAAAATTATTTTAAAAACAAAGACATTAATATCTTAAATGTGTAGTATATATTCAATTTGTTCCTTTTACATAGTTTAATTTTTTTCGAAGTATTACCTAAAACTAAAAAAGAAAATATTCGCATATAATTATTTTCATGTAAAATTAATAGTTAAAAATTATTAGATAATAATTTATTCAAAATTTTAAATATATCAAAATTATCTAACAATTCTTAACTAATAATTTTATATGATAATAACTACATATAAGTTTTCACTAACCAAAAATAATAAAAATGGGTTAGGATGTAGTAATTTTGGAAGTCTCTAGAAATGCTCCTTCACCATCAAATGATGTACCAATATTTAATTTGTATATAATGTAAACTCATAATCAAATAAAAAAAATTTTCTACTCATCTATTGCACAAATAATTTAAATATGTAAAATATTTTGAAATTAAAAATAATAAATATTTATTTATTTAAATAAATATTGATAAATTTAATATTTTATAAATATTATGTATTTTATTTAGTGTAACACATATTAGATGATTAATATTTTTTATTGTATTTATATCCTCTTTTTCTGTTTTCCATAATTCGGCCCTTCTTGAGTAGTCCTCTACTCCCTCTCCTCCCCTAAAAGAATATAAAACTAAAATGATTAATTAAAAAGGAATAAATTAAGTATATATTACATATTTGAGATAGAAAAAGTAAAAAGTCTAGAAACCAACTCCATCATAAACCAACTAAATCAATCTTCTTTTATTTTTAATTTTAAAATTTAAAAAATTAGAATACTGGAGGTTTTTTTTGTAACTAATCTATTTTTTAACTAGATAATTCAAATTGGCTTTCTCTTAATTAATTTTTTAACAAAACCGCTTTGTGATATAATTTCATGTCTTTATTTTAAAACAATTATCCAAAACCAATAGCGGTACTTATGTTGGAAAAATATTGAAAGAAGACAAAATTATAAAACAAACAAAAAAAAATATGTTAAAATAATTGATATAAAAAATAATGAAAGTATATCTCTTTTAGTATAATCGAATCTATTTATTTTTAAAAAATTATCTAAATAATATAATAATATAAAAATAAATCTTAATAACATTTAAATTTATTATGAATAGATAAAGTTATTCTTAAATAAATAAAAATGCATAATTAATTAGTATGTAATTATATTAATTAATTTTTTAATATAAAATCACACTTTTTTGTATTTTTTATTTATAATTTTTCATAATATATATTTTACAAATATAAAATATTTAAATAAAATAAATTCATCATCATGTCTCTCTATTATTATTATTATTATTGTTTCTTATTGGTTTTTTAGACATTTTTTTGTTTTTCACGGTACTCCCTAGTTCGACGGGTACTAATTCGTTACAGTACTAAACTTTATTTAAGAATCCGTTGCTGGTTAATAGATTAATGTACAAGTTGAAATTCGAATCATCAACACTACTTTAAGCAAATTAGTAAGCTAATTTACTAGACTAACCCAACTTATTATTTTTTTAGATATTTTATTGTTCTTTAAACAGGAATTTATAAGAATTTTTGTTTCTCTTTTGTTCATGATGCATAAATTTTTTGGTTTGTCACTTTTAGGTAATTAATTTTCAGTTTTTGTTCGATCACTACAAAGGCCCACAAGAAAAAATAAAACATTGCATTTTCCTTTTAACCATGCTTAGCCATTGTTTGTTGAGCCACCAAAGACATCACCTAATTAAACCTCTCTGTAAAATATATATTGTTGGTTAAAGATGGAAGTATTCATTAGTAGCAAAATTGTGCTTAAAGCGTAATACGAAATCCGACTTATTTTGTCATGCGCATTGAGTTGTATTTCGAACTGTGAAGAACGACGGATAATTTTCTTTCAGTGGCGAACAAAAATCAGTGACATGATTGATCAATCACTTGGCTTGTTTTCTTTCTCATCAAAACCACGCTTCCCCTTTTCATCCAACGGCTTTCATAAGTGCACCAGAGCTTGATGCCGCCTGGTAAATCCGACTCCTGACGCATGCATGGCAACATTATGAACAATGTTGGCACTGCTACCTTCTGGAGATCTAGATGTGGTTGATGTGCTATCGTAAGATCGGTGTTCCAAAGCTTTCATTTCATGGATTCCACAGAGACAATAATAACGTTTGCTTTGGATTCTACAACGTTGCACGCAATAGACACTGTGGTCAGGGGGGGAGTTAAAAATTTTTTTGAGAGGACCAACATGAAAAATATAAGTTAAGAAGAGAAAAAAATTAAAAATTAAGAAGAAGCCAAACTAAAAAATTAGAGATTTATATATACAAATTATTAATTTTGGGCATTGCGCGCTTCTCTCTCAAGTGGTGTGGTGCAAAGCCTGATGTTAGAAGCCACTATCGCCAAAATAGACTCGTGTAGAGTTTTCTGTTATGAGTTTTGAATTTTGTTGCATGCTTGTATACATTATTTTCATATTAGGAGCCACACTATAGAGATATTATAATTACTTTCTATAAAAAAAATATTAATTTATATCGGTTCAAAATTTAGTTCATCAATATTTTAGTTACATTAATTTGTCTAATCTAATTTTAACAAAAATAACACAATTTAATCAGTTATACATATTAAATTTTAATTATTAAAAAACATCTTAAAAAAATGTTTTAAAGGTCTTTATTTGAGTGACCTTCTTTCACATTTTATATCAACTTTAAATAATAAACATAAGAATTTAATTTTGATGTACTAACACTGTAAAACGTTTTACACAGTTATGCAATCATAACTATTCTCTTGGATAACCGTTCATATGATGAATATAAAAAATAGTTATTTTTATTAACATGACATTATATAATTGGATACATATATAAAAGAGTTTTACACTAACATGCATCAAAATTAAAATCTAAAAATAACTCACATTACTGATATTATAACATGAATAAAATAGAGTAAAACTTTTATTTTTCTAAAAATTACCTAAGAAATCTTGAAGCTAGAATAAAATTTTGTAAATATGATTTCTAAAATGTAAGTCCATGAGCCAATGTAGATTTTATAAAAGAAATTATATCAATAAAGAATTATTTAAGAGCACAATAATTACTTAAAAAGTTATACCTATATATTAATCACTAATCAAAATATACAAGTATTTCTTTTTACAAATACATCTATACTGTATAATATATACTATATATAACGGAAATATGGAAAGAAGCACAACTTTACTTTCTAAAAATCCTTCGTCATATATAATTTATAAAAAAATATTTTTTTATTAAAAATTAGAATACAGTATTATTTTTATCTTTAATGCTTATTCTTAACGTTTATATTATCTTATTATTGATCTAACGTTTTAAAATAACTCAATGTTATCTTATCTTGTTGTCAACTCTATTAAAATTTTACTAACGAAGTTGCACGTGTGGACGATTTTCTCCACATAGCAGGACAATATTGAATCGATTTTTAAATGTTAGGCACACAAATAAAATGATTTAAATATTAGAATCAACTATGAAACTTATTTCAAATGTTAAAGACAAAAAAATATTTTTTATTCTTTTAAAAAGGACTAAAATAGTAAAATATTTTTATCGGACTAATTAATAGTGTTTGATTGCAATAGAAGTAGAATGGGTTTCATTAAAAAAAAAAAAACTAAAATACCTTTTTAGTTCATTTTAAAATAACAAAGTATTCCATTAGGATTTATTTTAAAAATATTAAAATACTTCTTATAATTAAAGTTTTTAACTTTACTAATAAAAATAAGATAATTTAATTTTTTTAAAAAGACTAAAATATTCTTTTAGGATTAAAGTTTTTAATTGTAACAGAATAAAATTTTAAATTTGATTTCATAAAAACTAAAATATCCTTTTTGTAGTCAATTTTAAAAAAGAATAAAATATGCTTTTAGGTTAAGATAACACCTAACTCCTTAAATTTAAAATGTTTCTATACAAGAATATATTAAAAAAGATGCTTTAGTCTTTTGTAATATTACTCAAAAAGATATTTTAATCTTTTTTTATAGCTAGTTGATTAAAAGGACAAGTTAAAATATACTTTTAAATTTAATTAATATCTGGGGATGAAAGTATAAAAAGATATAAATTATTGGGTTTAAATATAATTTATTTACTTATTAATGATATGACATTAAATTTTCACATGTTTAATCTTGAATGATGCTAACAAAGAAAGATAATTTTAACCCTTAATTAGTTAGGATATGAAAGAAACCACCATTAATTAAAAAGGTACTTCAGTTTTTATAAAATCAAATTCAAAATTCTTATCTGTTACAATTAAAAAATTTTAATCCTAAAAAGGCACTTTAACTATTTAAAAAAAATTAAAATATATAATTTTTATTAATACAATTAAAAGTTTTAATTATAAGAGGGTATTTTAGTATTTTTTAAATAAATTCTAAAAAGTTACTTTGTTATTTTTAAAATGAACTAAAAAGTCTTTTTAAATATCAAATTCATTATATTTCTAATACAATCAAATATTATTAGTTAGTCCTATAATGAATTTTTAAAAGAATAAAATATCGTTTCTGTATTTAACATTTAGACTAAGTTTTAAAGTTTTTTCTAACGTTTAATTCGTTATTTGTATACCTAGCATTTGAAAATTGGTTAAATGTTATCTTGACAAGGTGAACAAAAACGTTTGTGTGTACAACTCTGTTAGTAAAATTATAACAGAATTAATGACAAAAAAATATTGAGTCAATTTTAAAACATTAAGTATATAAATAGGACGATTTAAATATTAAAGACAATTCTGACACTTGTTTCCGATATTATGAACAAAAATAATATTTTACTCTTTATTTTTTTCAAAAATTGAACCCTAATTTTTTTAATTAAAGCTTGAATTCATAAAACTTTTTGAAAAAATATTTATGTTTTTTAAAAATATAAACACTTCATTTCGTCTTTGATAAAATAAAAAAAATAATGTGTTTGTAATTTAAAAAGTTGAAAATATTTTTGAAAACACTTAACAAAAAAATTTTAAACTTTACTTACACTTATTAAAATTTAAAAATTTAATATAATTTTATTAATTAATATTTATTTTTTTTATGTTTATATCCATTATAGTCTTTTCAAATTTTAAAAAACTATTGTACTAAATACAAATATTATTATTATTAAAAATTAATTTTAATTTAATTTTACCAAACATAAGTCTCGAAAAACTTTCTTTCAAAAAACATCTATGATAAACTACTAAAAAAGATAAAATTTTATCAAAGCAAACCTAAATTATAAGCTATTTGTCATATTAACTAATTCAATTTTTATTATTTTTAAACATTTAATAGATAAATAAATAAATCATATAATAGGTGCTATTTGCCTATTGGTACACTAGTGTAACATGATGTCATTTTCATCGAATGATGTTTTCAACTTTTCATTTACCATCTCCTTGTTAAAAAGTAGTTACCGGATTCATAGACTAATAAATTTTAGATTAAAAATTTTAACTTTTTAACAATTTCTTATTACTAAAGCTTTTAATATAAATGAATAAATAAATTTTTAATAAATTTTATTATAAATCATTTATATTTCAAAAAATATTATGATAGGACGAATTTTGATATTAATCCCCTTTAGGTTTAGAAGTTAAAATTAAACTCTTATTCTCGTTCATTTTATATGGATAGATTCTTCAATTGATACAAGATTAAGGATTCAAAATCTCCAAAATTCTTAATTATCTGTTAAAATACATATCATTTTTCGGAATCAAATTATTTATTCTTGTTCAATGCAAGAGATTAGTACTCTTTAAGAATTTTCATCTTTCCCATAATTACTTATAATTTTAATAGTTTTAAATTGTTTAACTACATCTCATTATCAGTTCTGGGTTGGCACTTGGCAGATGGCTACCGTTCACGAAACATAGTCAACGGGTTTACCATCATAGCAAATGTAATGCAAAAGACAAAAGAAACCACCAATTTGTCAAACCCAAACCTCTGACCCGGTCAAACAAAAAACTACCAACCCAAGGTCCAAGTTCTCATTGTTCATGTAGGAGAATTCCCCAAAATAACTCTAGAAACCTATCACCAAAGGAAATTTAAAAAAAGAAATTGAAAAGATAAAAATGTCAAAAACTGATAAAACCTAACTGTAACCCAATTTCCACTCTTCCCCCGTCCCCCTTTTGTCTGTGCAAGTTCACTGTACATGGTGAAACAAGAAAACGGGTTTTTTTTTTCCATTTTGTGTTTATTAATCATTTGAAAAGCTGCTTTAGATTATAACCTCCCATTAACTTCTGTACCTAGTTTCATTCTTTTTGCATTTTGTGCCACTAGGTCATTACCAGCTCCCCACTGAGCTGAGATATCATGCTGATAGGGGCAATTTGCACCATTTCGGCAACCCCTTGAGCTGTTAAAGTATATGCAAGGTTTCTGGTTTTTGAATATCACTTCCCTTTGTTTAAGGTTATGTACCATTTTAAAGTCTTGGAAATTATTATGACGGATACCTATTAGTGATTCTTGACCATCTTGTTTATCTGCACCATGTTGCCTAATAAGGTTCTTATAATAGTTGGCATCCTTCACTGCAAAAGAAGAACCGGTGCTACTTGTTTGATAAGCCACTGTGGCAGCCGTTGATCGCACCTGGTTCGCACCTGCATGCAAATTCACAGCAGTTGAATTCAAAGGCACTGTGCTCAATTCACTGGATGAATTCACACAAGGTAATGATGACGTGCGCTTTATACCAGATAACAGAGTTGTATCTTGAGGAAGAGGCTGGGGTTCTAAAGAAGGAAGTGCTCCATTCGTTATATGGTGAACATTATTGTTGACGGACCTGTGCTTATTAAATGTAGAAGTGGATGGAGGTGGAGGTGGAGGTGAAGGTGATTGTGTAGTTGGCTGTGGAGGCAGGGTAACCGAGCTAGTTGCTAAATTAACAGAGGAAGGCCTAGACAATGGAACTGGGGGAATTGCTGGCTTATTAAGTGTAGGTATCGACATGGAGGCTAAGGAAGTTGCTTGCTTTGGAGCAGAAGAAGGTACTAAACCAACTGTGCTTGTGGGTGTAGTCCCAGAAGCAGCAGATTTCAACCCAGTAGTTGAAGAGGTAGTTATGGTGGCGGTTGCAGTTCCCTGTTGGTTAACCAATTTCTCTATCATTATTGGGTCATTAAATATTTTAACAAGTAGATCCATATCAATTGGGTTTCCTTGCTCATTACTCTTCAAAATGGCTGCTGCTACCAGAGCTGAGGCTGCAGCTAAATCTGGTTCCGAACCAGGAGAAATTGCCAGCATGGAGTTTCCACCTGCAGATAAGGGAACAGCAGCAGAGGTGTTGCATTGTGAATTAATAGGTGTTGCAGCTGCTATATATTGCTGCAAGTTTTGTGACAGCAACTTAGTGGGGGTATCTGCGAGTTTTGCGTCTGACACTTCAGGATTAATATCCATCGAATCCTCCTCCTCAATGGGAATGATAGGGATGAGAGGAGTGTGGTTATCATCATAACCTTCCTTGTCTACATCATGAGAAACAGAAGGGCTACACAACCAAATAAAAAAACTGAAATTAGTAAAACAGGAAATCAATTAATACTAGGACTTTGTAACATGTGACAGTCTGTTTATTACCTGGGAGGTATGGCAGAAATGCGAGGATAAACTGCTTCAAGCACTTTCATTTCTCTTAGCTTTTGATCCATTTTCTCCTTACTTTCTTCACCAGCAGCAACGCGCCAATCATGTCTGAAAGCAAACTGAATAGAAAGGAAACAAGTCAAATTGTGATCAAAAGATATTTAAACAATCAAGCCAGAGCTCTGAACATATATTGCAACAGGGTGGAACAGTTGCAAAGAATAATTCGAACTTTCAATAGAGAAATAAATAATAAAGATCCAACATGGTGTGATTAATCAAGAGCTGATGAGTATTACCAGAGGAGGGCGCTCCCATTTAATCGGAGAGATGCGAGAGAGTTCAACCTTTGGCTGGTTTAAGAAGTGATTGTCTTCAAATCCAGGAGGTAAGTCCATATGTTCATTAGTACTTGAAGGCAACATTGAAGATGTCTTTGCTTGAAGATGATCTTGAGATTTCAGTCCAACTTTTGAAGGACAGTCGTCAGACAGAAACAATTTGATCTGTCAGGCAAACACTAGTGTCAGAGTCCAAGAGGAGAAACAGACTTCAACACATAAGCTGAAATGGATTTATCAGTCATCCAATATATTCCTTAAAGTCAACCAACAAGAAAACAGAGAAATAACAAGAATGCTTTAGTAGCCTACATCAACTTAAACTACAATGAATTCAGGATTTTTATGCTATTTTTTATTCTTCTGAAAGATGATGTTAAACACCAGCAGCTACATTTTGAACAAACGTGTTTTCTATTCATTAAAAAAGAAAAATCAATGTCCTAGCAAGTTTCATTCTTTGCTTGTTATGCCAATAGCATCAGAAGCTTAAAATTTCATATGCCAATCTTCTATAACTTTTTTTTCGAAATACTTGCAACAGTTTACTTGATTTCTCCCTGAACAATCTCAATATGTTCCATGTGAGAGGCTTATTTGTTTGCTAATTTAGTATGAGGTTATAGAATTTACTTAACCAAGACCACACAGTCATAAACTTCACCACCAAATTTGTAATATTACTGCATATAAAGCCTTAAACTTATATCAATCATATAAATTTAGCTTAATTGAAATCAGCAGTTTTGCCGAAACAATGCTTTTTCTTTCTCATTAAGGATAATTAGGCTTGCTATATCTCCCTATGTTTTAGAAATCATCATTAATGAACTATGCAAGCTGAAAACTATTTATCAGGAGCACCACCACTTGAGACAAGATAATCATACAAAACAAGTAGACAATTAGTTCAACAAGAAGTTCAGGAATCACATAGTTTTTTGCATGCCGAGATTCACTAGCATAATGGTTGAGAAAAAAGCTTTTGTTATGATGCAACTTCACAAACATGTCCTAGCAGTGTTCCTATTTGAAAAGCCTGGAATCTATTTACAACACTTATTTGTTCTTCATATTTCGTATAACCGTTATCGTTTGTCCTTTTTGTCAATCTCTTTCTGTTGTTTGTGGCCTGATGATATAGAGATCACTTTACATATCATTTTTTAAAAAGAATTTTGTTAACAAAATCTTGTTAATATTATTAGAGAAATTTTTAGCAAAAACTTATTAAATTTAAATTTTTAATATATTTGTTATATATTTATTTTTTAAAAATAAATTATTGTAAATTAGAACTTCATTTTTTTTTTCACATGTCAACCTTTAATTGGTGAGATAAAAAAACTCAGGTAAACAAACAATACAGTCTGGAATAAATTTGGTAATTTTTAGAAAAATCTGTAAAAAATAAATGAATTACAAAAGCAAATTGTCAATTATTTATTATTACCGAAAATATTTAATGAATCCTCAATCTCATTTTCACTTATGTAGTAATGCAAGAGTGTTTTATAGGTAATCTTAATGGATTGGCAACCAATGCATAAAAAGCTAGATTGATTTCAATTCATTAGGCGAATCTATGTTACAGTCCTATGTTCCAGTCTCTATCCTTTGTACAATATCCGAGCACTTTCCAAATTAACTTCAGAAATACTCATTATTCTAAAACTGTAATAAGCTTATGTCATATTAATATATCAATGATGGTGCCCACCTACAATTATACGATTTTTAGATATTAACTTTATATTATATATAAATTTTTAGATATAATTTTTTATCATAAAAATAACTGGTGAATTTTCATAGTCAATTAGTGATTTATATAATCATATGACATGCATATTTCCTTTTCCTTCTTTTATTATTTATTTATTTAGTTGCCATCCTCTTTTCTCATATGAATGTAACATTGTATACGCTTCTTATCTATCAATTATTATTCATATTTATTAATTAATTTCTTAATTCATAATCATTAAAAAAGCATCGCATAAAGATCTTCGGTTAGAAACTCGCATGCCCCACCAACTCTGGCACTTGATACGATTCAATGTATCAAAGGTTTAGCAGATTACAAAATTGCCCACCGACACACCAATTATCTTAAGATCCATCTTGTTCTTATATTATTATTATTATTATTATTATTATTATTATTATTATTATTATTGGACAATTTTCAAATTTCGACCATTAAGATAATAATATTCTACGTTGATTGATGATTATTGGTATAAGTCTTGTTTAGTTTGAAAAATTAAATAAACCTAACAACAATATGAATATACTCATTATCTTTTTTTTTTCAATTTTACAAAGTTCATTGTACCAAATTCACATATTTTCTTATATCAACTAATTTTCCAGATTTTATTTTTCTTATATTAACTAAATTTCCAGATTTTATTTTATCAATTAAACTTACAGACTTGAATTACGAAAATAAAATTAAAATTTAAGAGAGAATAAATAAACAAGGATTCGAGAGAGATCGAATTGGCGTAGAACCCTGAAGGAAAAGGATCAATAAGCGACCAGAGAAAGAGAGGGAAAACAAAAAAGAACAAATCGAAAGCATAAAAACTTTCTTAAAAGATTGATTAATGAAGGAATGCTATGGGGTTATACCTGACACAAATTAGACGCAGGAGCCCACGAAACCCTGTTCGATTTCGATTTCCTTGCCCGCTTCATATTTAATCTCAGAGATTTTTGCAGCTCTTTAACTCTCAAACCAAAATTCGAGAACGAAAAAACAGATCGAATCGGAGAAAAGGTGTTCGAGAAAAATTCCTAAATCAGATGAAGCAAATCTGAAGAACAAAAAAGGACCGAGAATAAAAACACTAGTTAAAAAACAAAAAAAGAGCGATTTTCTCCTTTGATTTTTTTTTCTGTTTATGATGTGATTGTTGTGGTTCTCGTTTTCTCTCTCTGCGCTAAGCACAGTTGATAAAGAAATGGGAGAGGGAAGGGGAAGAGGAAGGGGTGGGGGGTGTCTGGGGAAGGAAACTGAAAACCCTAGAAGCATGCGACATTTAGGCTCGGTTTTGTTTATATTCTGTTACGTGACGTTTGGTCACCGTGTGAATTATTTATTTCTACATAAAAATATAAAATCTTTTTTCAAAAAATCACCTACCTGTAATTTGGTTTAATTTATCATTCCAAATCAAATTTTAGTCAAAACTCAAAACAAACAAACTGATTTTGATTAGTTAAATGACTTAAATATAAAATTTTAAAAATTAATTTGGGTTGATCTCATGGTTAATTACTGTTGATCATAACCATAAAACTTTAAATAAAATTTAAATTAATGATACATTAATCCTGTAAAATTAAAAAATAAAAAAGTTTAAAAATTAAATAATAACTAATTGATCACTACAAACCTTAAAATTTATTAATTCTTTAACACTCCTCCTAAAAAATAGTAAATAGTTAAATACTGGAAAAAATCTAAAGTTCAAAACTACTCAATATTTATTTATTATATAACGCGATTTGTTAAGTGTTAAACTATATAACTGTTTAAACACAGTCTGAAACAACAGATATATAAATAATAGTTAATGGTTTATATATATAAATTAGTATTTGATTTTATTATATATATATATATATATATATATATATATATATATGTGGTTATTCTTTTATATGTTTCGAAAATTTTTAAATTAAGATTATATTTGCTTTATTTTATTTCGGGCATATTTAAGTCGGTGTACTTAATCCCCGTAGTACATGCACCTAAAATAGTTATTTTAATTATTTTTAAAATTGAAATGGAATTTCGGAGTGGTTGATCCAGTCAGTTTCTGTTTTAATTTATGATTTTAAATGTAGCTTTTCCTCGTATAATTTGGTAGAATCAAAAGATATACGATATAAAAAAATAAAATTTTTTTTTTCAAAATTTAATTTAAATTTTATTTCATTTTTATTTTATTCTAAAAATTTTAGATTTATATCAAATTTATTCTTAATAACAATTTTTTTTAAAAAAATATAAAATTAATTCAATAATAATTTTACAAAAATAATCTTTCTAATGACTATTTTTTTTAATTTATAAAATTAATTTAACAATAATTTCACAAAAATAATCTTAAACATAAATAAATCAAACATAATTATTATGTATTATTATCAAAAATTTAGCCATTAAAATTATATTTGATACAAATAAAAATTTTTAAAATAAAATAAAATAAAATAAAATTTTATAATTTTTTTTATTTTTGACAAATTTTAGAAATAAAAAAATATCATTTATCCTATAAAAGATAACATGATAAACTATTAAAAATTAATTTTAGTTTTTGTATTAACGAGCTAAATTTTATATATTTAATTTATTTATTGGAAATTTATTAAAGTAACCAAAAATATGGATTTTATTAGACATAACTTCAGATCTGTAAGAATTGAATATATAAATGATAATCTTCTTAAGAAAATAATTTCTTTTGATTTTTAATAACTTAAATGCAGTAATTTTATATATTCAATATTTTTTATGTATATGTATTTGACGAGTACGTTTCAAAAGAATTCCTAACAAAATATAAATCTTAATGAGTTTTTAAATTTAAAAATAAATATTGTTTAATTTCAATTTTTATTTTTTATATTTAAAATTTCTAAAGGAAAGGGACAAAGGGTTGTGCGTAAAAAATGGAAAACGTAAATAGAGTGGGCCCCATGTAGTCGTGGCAGCGAATATAAGTGAGTGTGTGACAGCACGGCCGCTGATACAGCAAGTTATTTTTGTGTTGCCTTTTCCCTTTGAAAATTGAAATTATTCCTATTTTTTATTTTGATATTTTAAAAGCTGTGCCTGTGCCTACCACCTATGACTAATACCGTATGCAACAATGTCACTCATCCATGGCTAATTGCTTTTCTTTTCCCTTCTCTCTTTGTCTAAGTAACACATCCTTTTATAGTTTAATTCTTATTATTTTTAAAAAAATGTATATTGATAGTTTTAATGTTTTATGATATTTAATGGATAATAATGGATGAAGACTTCATTTCAGAAGAACAAGTTTAAAGTTGTTAATACATTTTTTCTTACATAGGATAAAAATAATTCAGTGAAATGACAGGATTAAAACTATTAATATATTTTTTTAAACAAAATAATAACAAAAATTGACAAAAAAAAAAAACAAAAAAACATAAAAACAAAAATTTATCTATATGTATGTATTTGTTTTTGGTGAGGATGTTTTTGTTTCCCAGGGCTCACTGAATTTCAGCCCAATTGTATCCAAGCTCAACCCAATTCCATGTTTTTATAGCACTTACATTCTATGATTTTTTACTGACAAAAAAAAATCATATTAACAAACAACAAACCCTTAAATATAATTTAGTATCACGATAGATTAATGATGAGTACGTAATTGCAGTGCAATTATATATATTCTCCATAAAAAGAATATAACTTATAAATAAATATCGATTAATATATGTAATTTACTGTAAATGTATGTTTGGGGAAATATATATTATTGTCATTACTTTGTATATATGTAATACCTAGAAGTTGAAAACATAAAAAAAGAAATAAAAAAGCACAATGTGAACTTGTATTCAAGAAAGGTAAAAATATAGGAGATAAGAGAGATAAAGTGAGGAGTTTAAAACATTACTTTGTCTTTGATCCCTCAATTTTTCTTTTCGATATTTATTGAATTTTTATAATATAATACTATTTCACTCCCTTTTTCTTTTTTTATTAAATTATTTAATTTTTCATGTTTAAACAATTTTCATCTTTTGTTTAATACATATTTAACAATTGCCTATCATACTTAATTAATGTGAAACTACAAATACAACCGATTTTTTTTTAACTTATTCTATATTTAAGTTTTCTTATTTTCTTTGTTCACTTCTACTCACCGAATCACCGACACGAAAAATCATGTGTAAAAGAGGGAAAGTTTTAGAGAGAGAGAGAGAGAGAGGTTACTTTATGTATAAACTCGGAGATTCTATGGTGTTTATGATAGTTGTAAGCATCAAGTACTTTTATGTAGTGTCATGGCTATAAGGTGACACGTGAAGCTGAGGATAAATGTGATAACGAGACTATCACATCTGTGAAGTGATTAAGTTGCTTCCATTTTGATTGTTTTATGGAGAATAAATAATTAGAAAATAAAAAATAACCACTAATTTATGGACGCTTTTTATTTTTAATGTTGTAACTGGAGTGGAGTTGGATGCCATTATGGGGGAGGAGGGGTTTCACCAGCTTGTGGTGTCAGGCATGTAACAACTCGGACCCTTCGAGTTTCAACAGGCTACACGAACCGTCTGATTTTCCTCTTAGCAGATGCACGGTCCGATTTCGAAGGGGAAGGACACGCGTCGCGTTGCAGTAGCTCCCCAAACGGTGCCCTGAAACCAAACACTCACTCATGCATTCACCCTTTTCACCATCCGAAAACATCACTCTCTCAACTTTCATTTTCAAGCTGAAGCCCCATTATTTTTCTTTTTTCTCCTCTCAGCTGTGCATGGTTGAAGAAATAAAAGAATGCCAAAAAAAATAAAACTAAGAATGTTGATCGACCTGAGCTTCATGTTATGCATTATTTCAGTCATCCCAATTATGTAAGTTTTTTTTATTTTTTTTTAAATTTTTTTTATTTAAAATTATTATTGTAAAATGTTTACTTCTTATGATTGCTGTTATTAGAAGTGCAAATTAGAAATATAGATAGAATAAAATGATTATTACTATTTTTCAGCATTTATATGTATTTTTAAATTTTTTTAGAATTTTTTTAATTAATTTTTAATTGTAAATATTATTGTTAGTAAATTAATTATTATTATTTTGTTAGTTGGTACATTTTAAAATGTAAACTCTGTTAGGTATTTTTTAATAGAGCACGTAAATTTTTTTTGTGATTTTTTAAAATTTTGTATTATAATTATTATTTGAGTATTTACTCAAATTGGTCTCTAAAAAATTTTAAAGTGGACGTTTTAGTTCTCAACTAAAATTAATCACTCCGTTGGTCCTCAACGTTTTTTAGCGTCAGACCAATTGATCCTTCCGTTAAATTGGTCTGTTAAAGTCTAACGGCGAAATCCAACGTGTCATATTGAGTTGGTGACACAGATGATAAGAGACACGTGAGAAAGCAGACAACGTGGTCCCTGGGGTGGATTGTACCAAAACGACAATGAAAAATTATAGATAGCCATGAAACGACGTGTGAAATCAAAATATTCTTCTTCCTCTTACCAGAACCCTAATTAACAAAGGCTATAGTGTTAACAATGGCTGCCGGAGATAGTTGTGGAAGTTCATATCGACGGCGAGTTAAAGGTAGTGGTGACGGCAGTGTTAGCAGTGCTTCTGCCCACGGCGGTAGGTTCAGAGTCGTCAAAGGAGAAACTCCAAGATGTCATTGTGGAGCCTATGCCATAGTTGTAGAGTCTGGAACGGAGAAAAATCTGAAAAGACCTTTCTTTGGTTGTCCTTTTTATAGGGTAATGTATTAATGATTTTAAACTTTTTTGTATGTAAAATATGATTTCTGATAATGTTGTACTCTAAACTCTTCTATTTTTATGGGCAGGAGAAAACTCCCCACTGTGATTTCTTTGTGTGATTTGATAGGGTATTTCAATGTGATGGTCATGGTGGAGAGGATGATGATACTCTGGCGAAGAAGGTGAAAAAGATGAAAGAATTGCTTGATGCATTTGAGAAGAAGAATAAGAATGCCGTTGAGAATAGACAATGGTTCGGGTGTTGCAGTCCTGTGTTCTTTTTCATACTAGGATTTATGGTCTATCTTCTTGTAGGTAGGATTTAGTTAGTTTAAGGAAGATTTTATCTTATGTTATATAGTGTAACAAGTAATTACAGTGTTAGCTTTTGTTTATGCAACTCTAATCTGTAAGTGCTAGGACAAGCAATGAACGATGAATAGATGAATGATGAGTATTTTCTGGATAAAGAAAAGTTATATTAGAAATGGAATAAAATCAGACATAGTTAAATCTAAGTACCATACTTGCATTCCATATAACCAAAGTTTAACACAAAAAGGTAGCTAGTCTTTAAGTTTTTGCTAGGAATACTAAGATCTTCCACAAAAAAAAAGTGCAGTGACATGCACTATCAACATAATAACCAAACATAGACAGACCACATTGTCTCAATAAGATGTACTAACAACATAACAAAATATGAGAAAGTTGTATTAAACTCTTAAAACTACGTTGACACAGTAGGATCAAATCTATTTTGGAAGCCTTAGTCCAGGTGTTGGCATGAACTTGAAGATTCTTGAAGCTGTGCCAGAACTTGTAGCAGCAAGTGTTTCAGGTGATGCTGACTGGGTAGGCCTCTGTGATGCTGCGGAGATGGTAAGTCTTGAAGAAGGTGCTGGAGCAGATGGTGGGGTAGGTACTGGAGTAGAATGTGGCATCCTAATTGGTTGTTTAGGTCTTGGAGGCCTAAATGTTGATGGAGGTGCAACATGGCTTGAATTGTTAGTTATCTGCTCCTAATAGAACACAAAATAAATAAATCATTAGACATTTTGGTCCCTAACTAAATAATTTATCTGACATATAGATCCCCAAATAGATAATTTATTAGGCAAATAGATTCTTAAGTATTAAGCCAATCAGTCACTATCACATTGAAGATTACATGAATGCAGGCAGCATGACAACAATATGATCACAACAAATTCAACTGAGATTATACCTGTGGCAGTGGTTGGGGTGCTGTTTGGGAGACTTGGACTTCATCTTGTGATGGTGGAGCAAATGAAGTATTTTTTGTTGCTATTGGCTGTCCATTTTTCTTAACCTTTGGGGGTGGTTTAGGCCTTGGTGGTCCCTTACATGTCTTTGCATTGTGATTAGTTTGACCACATTTTTGGCAAGTGACCATGAATGTCCTTCTTCCCTTTGTTGCATCTGGTGAATCCTCAATAGGATCAGGTTTTCTCTTTTTCTTCGTTGGGCGCCCAGGAGGTCTCTTAATGGTGGGTGGCTCTGGAGCCAAGATACCAGTCTTTTTCCAATACTCCTATGAGTTGACTGGTCTGATTACATGTACATACGTGGCTCGAAATACATCCATTTTGAGCCAAGGGTGCACATAAGGTTCTGGCCTATCACACCTCTTTTGTATAGCTGTCAACGCATGAACACATGAAATTCCTGCTCAACATTATCAGGCAGTAACATAAGATCAGCAAAAAATAGAATTTTTGCTCAATATTACATGTTAAAATCACAATTCACAAAAAATGAATAATAGTCCTAATCACCTGTTAGTTGCCACAAGTTGCAACTACAAGTGTGCCTTCTAAGATGCACACCAACTTTCTTTGAATGTCTCTGGACTTCGAATACATTACGATCGTTGTGACCAGTCCACTGAGCTGTCCAGAACTTAGTATCCTTCATAATATCTTCCATTTTTCTCTGCTGAACTGGTGCCAATACTCCAGTGTAAGTGCTTAGAACCTTCTTATGCTTAGCCATTCTCCTCATCAAGTAGCAACGGATCTCTTCCAACATGGTAAGAATGGGCTTTCCCCTGTAATGGTTTATTTTGGCGTTCCAAACTTCAGTCATGTTGTTTGTCACATTATCAAGCTTCGGCCAATGGCTGAAATGAGCTTTGGTCCAGCATGATGGTTGAAATTTTGCAAGATAAACCCATGCACGCTCATTCATTCTCTTTAACTGCTGCATGTGATTCTGGAATTCAGCATCTGTGGTACTCCTTGCACATGCCCAAACCATATTCTTCAACTGTTTGTCCTTAAACCTTCCTATAAAATTTTTCCAAATGTGTCTTACACTCTTACACAATTTCTGTGGTGTGCATTTGGCATCACCTCCTTCAAAGCAGGCAGCAAACCCTGCAGGATAGGTGCATGTAGTGTATGAAAGACATACAAAGTCTAATAGCATGCAAACTTTCAAATAATGAGACACGTAGATCCCCAACAAATTCATTTACCAGACACATAGATCCCCGACTAAGTCATTTATCAGACAAATATATTCTTATTTAAACAATTTATCAGACACCCTAAACCTTAATAACTTCCTCAGTCAGTCACGTATCACAAAGTTGGTAAGTTCAAGAGTATGATACTTATTCTAAGTTCAGGAATATGATACTTATTCTAATCATTCCAACATTATACAAAGCAACTCACCCACAAAGTATATCTAAGGATTAGTAGATAATTTTGAGTACATTATTATGAATGAAATTAAGTCTGACTTACCTTCTGTTGGTCAGAGATAAAATTCCAGCCTTCCACTGTGCATTGACCCAAGTCCTCTTGCAGAAGTTGTAGAAACCATTTTCAATTTTGCTTCGTTTCACTATCAACCACCGCATAAGCAATCACATAGAAGTGATTGTTTGCATCTTGACCGACAGCTGACAACAGTTGTCCCCCATAATATCCTTTCAAATGGCATCCATCCAAACCAATCAGCGGTCTACAGCCAGCCTTAAAACCCCTTTTACAAGCCTCCAGAAAAACATACAACTTGCTGAACAATGGTGGTGAATTAGGAATTGTTAGAATTAATTCCAATAATGCAGTGCTACCAGGGTTACTTTTATGTATCTCTGTGAGGTAATCTTTCAATTTTTCATTCTGTGCCCTCTCATTCCCAACATACCTTTCTCTAGAAACCCTTAATGCTCTGTAAATCATCTTGTCACTGCACATGACATTAAAGTCTATCTTTATATGATCAAAGGCTTCTCCGTGAGTCAAGTGAGGCTGGGTCAATAGCCTTTTCTCTAGTTTATCAGCAACCCAGTTCTGGTCAGCCATGTTAGAACCGAATTCCCTTGCACAAGTGTATTTGGGATTATAGGTCTTAACTTGGTAGCACCCCCTAGCACTGTTCCAGGCACAATAAATCAGCCATGGACATTCAGTTTCGTTGCTATCACTCTTACTCTTTCCTTCAGCCCCATTGATTTTTGGTGCACCTTCTGTAGCCCCTGCTTGCTGACTCACATCTGTAATGTGTTTTGATCTTGATCCCTCACTAACATCAACAGTAGCTTGCACTTTATCTACTCCAGAGTTATCAGTTACAGTGGCCCCCCTCTTTTTCCTACACTTGGCCTTGAACTTTGCCTTTGCACTCATAACCTTTTTCTCGCCATTTGCACACTTGCACCTAACTCTCTTCTTGTCATTTTTAACATAAAAAATCCTCCTCCCTTTAGCAATAGTGTAATCCTTTAGAGCTTTTTTGAATTATTCAACTGTGGTAAACTCCATGTTCAGCTGGAGTTGAACTTCTCCAAAGGCTGCCTCCTCATTGAATTGAGGCCAGTCAAAACCATCTCCCTCATTATCAGATGATTGAGGTATATCAAACCCCTCTGACTCAAAACCTAGACCATCAGACTCATCACTAAATATTTCACTATCAACCTCCCCTATACCATGTCCAGCAGTAGAAGTAGGCCTGGCAGTGTACTTGGGCCCAGCTGTGTTATTGGGCCTGGATGTGTGGGTAGGCCCAACAGTTACTTTAGGACCAACATTCTTCCTTACATTTTTTTGCAATTTTTTTCTTGCCAGCCTTCTTATCTCCTTTGTCACCTTTTCTCTTGGTTAAGTTAATGAGCAATTCATCTTCTTCATCATCGGTTTCACTCTCAAAGCCTGGAGGTGGGGGTTTATACGCCTCATCTTCAGCACTTTCATAGCTATCATAGCTATCACCATCAGAGATTGGATCATCAGAAAAGACCTTGGCTTCTCTATCGTCATCAGTGTGTTCTTCATTCATGCTATTATTACCATCATCTCTCTGACTGAGATTCATCTCATCTTCTTCCGACCATTCAACATCTTCCATAATTGGGTGGTCAAAAAACAAGTACAACTCATCAGTTTCTTTGTCTTCCCTCTTTGCATCACACATCTCTCTAATTTCTTTATCTCCATAAATAGGGTGTAAGCCTGCTTCCATGCTAGGAGCTCTTGGATCATACCAACACATCTTCTTGAATTCATGGTAGCCGAGTTCTTCAAACAACTTCTTCAAGTCAAAGTAATTCACTAAGTCCAGATCCATCGGAGGAAATCTTGTTACATTGCCATTAAGATACAGAAGTTCACCCTTGTTATCTTTGACAAAGCTCCCCCCATGTTGAAACACAGGGGTAACCCACTCAGTCATCTGTAATTTACAAATATAGAATAGCACTATCAATAGCAGAATAATAAACGTTGTCCTTGATCAGATAAAATTTCATCAATACTAAATGTTACTCTAACTTCTATTATTTGGATAAATTTCATAATCAGCTTAATACATCAATACGATGTGTTCATCACTTCATATTGTGTCTTTTTCATGTTAAAATCGTATATGTATGCACCACAACACTTATCAGTAACCCATGTGAAACAATATCAAAGAATCAAAAATAATTTTTATTTCCAGCAACTAATGGTATTCTAACAGAAACAACTACTGCATGATCACACCGTTAAACAATGTCAACAATGATCAACTATACCATCAACATCTTAATCAATAAACTCATCACTATACTAACCTCGACCAGTGGCTGTGGCGAGCGAAACACTCACAGGAAAATTCTTCTACAATAATGCAGACTCGTTCAAACCCTAGCGTCGACAATAGCAACAGAGGTGGTCGGAGGACTACAGGTTGACGTGGTGGTGGCTTCCTTAGTAAAACCTAGGAGAAGAGAGGGAGTTCAGAGTAATTTTGTTTTGGTGGAGGGATGGCAAATAGATGCTTCAGTTTTGATAGGCTCTTCCTCTCACAGAACGACGTCGTGCCCTACTCTAAACTGCAGCGTTTTGTATCAATCTGGCTAGGGACTAATTCGTCCGAACGAAACAAGTGGAACTTCACGGCTGACTCATCACAGTCACACGACACATCACCTCCTTCCGTTAGTGGTTAACGGAGATAAGAAAAAAAGGATCAATTTGTCTTACGCCCAAAAACGTTGAGGACCAACGGAGTGATTAATTTTAATTGAGGATTAAAACGTCCACTTTGAAATTCTTTAGGGACCAATTTGAGTATATACTCTTATTATTTAATATAAATATAACCAAACTAAAAAAGAGAGCCCCAACGGCTCAATTTTAATTATAATTATTATTGAAAATAGGGTTAATTTTTTTAAATCTTTTTAAAATTATTAATTATAATTGTAATGAATGAAGGTAAATTTTATTGTTGTTGTTGTGAGAAACTATTAGTCTTACTTTGGGAATAATTTTAAATTTTTTAATTGTAATTTTTATTGTTAGGAAGTTAGTTAGTTGTTATGAATGATGTTCGAAAAAGAATTTAGGCATAGAGTGTTTATTATTATTATTTTTTATAATTGAGGAAAATATGTTTAAATAATAGTATATGACTAATTAATATTAGATATTATTCAAGATAAATGTGTTATTGTAGAGAGATTTGATTAGGTATTTATGTATTAGTTATCATTATTATTAGTAGTTGTTGTGGTAAAAAAAATTATTTTATTTTAGTAAGTTAGTAAGTGTTAAGAAGTTGACTAATACTTTGTTATGTTTTTTGTAGAAGTTAAGAATGTTGAC
Source organism: Arachis stenosperma (assembly GCF_014773155.1). NCBI lineage: Eukaryota > Viridiplantae > Streptophyta > Magnoliopsida > Fabales > Fabaceae > Arachis > Arachis stenosperma. The sequence goes on along the minus strand of NC_080381.1, from coordinate 13,861,947 downwards.
ATGCGACCACCCAATTCCTCCGGATCGGTATAACGATAGGGTGGAGGAGCATCTACGACTTACCGGCTTTTATCATGCATCACAGATTGGGGTAGTCCAATGTCAAAAGGCACTAGTGAATGCTCTAATCGAGCGGTGGCACCCCGACACACATACGTTTCACCTTCCCATTGGTGAATGTGCCGTCACTCTGGAAGATGTGGCTCTAATTCTTGGTCTTCCAACTGACGGACTTCCAGTTACAGGGATGACAATGAGTAGTTTCGAAGCCTTGGAGGTGGAGTATTTGCATCAATTCGGAGTTGCACCGCGTAAGTCGGACTGTAGAGGCAGCTGCATAAAACTGACTTGGCTGCGGGATCTTAAAGAAAATTTGCACTTGACTGATGAAATTGGTATACAGAGGTATGTCAAGTGCCACATTATGTTGCTTATCGGGACGATCTTGTTTGGGGATAAATCAGGTGCAGGTGTGCACTGGAAGTTTCCACCATTGCTTCGTGAGTTTGGTAGTATTATACAATACAGTTGGGGATCTGCATGCCTAACACACCTCTACAGGGCATTATACCAGGCATCTCGAGTTGACTGTAAGGAAATAGATGGCCCACTAACACTTCTGCTCGGTTGGGCTTGGATCCGACTGCCATATCTATCGCCTGTTCCTAGGGAGCCCCGCAGTTTTCTGCTAGCAAACAGGTAATATTATGATTAAATGTACCCCTATATTGATATTTATAACTCAGTTGTCAACATTAAATGTATCGTATTAGGTGGCGGAACTGGGAGCGTGGTGACCGACGATATAGATATATGAAGCTAGCTGACTTTAGGAAGGCCTTTGATGAACTTCAGGAAGGCGAGGTGAGTTTTCATTAAAGTAGTATTAGTTTCCTGTTTAGTGCCTGCGTAAATCTTATGAACCATTGTTAATGTGATTGTTATGTGGGTTGTAATCATGAGTTTCCTTTATTTTTTTCAGTTTGTGTGGGTTGCGTATGTTGTGGATCGCGTGGATCCGAACATAATTCCTGCTGAAATCTATATGCACTCGGTTGTTTGGAGCGCTACAGTGCCTTTGGTGTCATTTGAATGTATTGAGTGGCATGCTACCGATAGGTATAGGCGACAATTCGGATTTGTTCAGGGAGTACCTCATGAGGAGCGGAATCTGGACAAGGCGCATGGAGAAGTCCTCACTGGTCTTAAGAATCTTAACTGGGCCACGGCACTGACTCATTACAGTTGGGTGATGCATTAGACAAACAGGTATCACCACATTCTTTCTGAGCTTCCCATGCCTTCACAGCATCCGTTGGATACTTACATGCATTGGTACCGAGGAAAATTTGGGAACCGCTTGATATTGTCAAATCTTGTGGGCGAAGAGAATGATGAAGGTAATCAGGATTTGGATGAGGGTAGTCAGGATATGGATGATGACAATGAAGAACAGGAGCCACATTCGCCTGAGATACCACCTCCAAATCCGCTTCCACAAGAACAACCTCAATTCTCAGGCCAGTATGTACCGCAGACACATTTCAACCCATCATTTCCACAGCATCAACAATATTGGGGTATGTCACAGTTTGAACCAGGCGAAGGCGGTTCTTTTAGCCAGTTGCTTGGGTTTATAGCTGGAGATGCAGGACAGTCACAATTTGGCCATCAAACTGAGTTCATGCCAAGGAGGTATTTGTTGGATGCGAGGTATCCAGGCCATACCTCATTAGTGGCTTTTGGAGGATTCGTATCTGTTGACTCTAGTAGGAGTGACGGTGGACGCGGAATTCTTAATAGTCAAAATCCTTACCCTGTTTCCATGGGACTCATTGAAAAAAATACTAACACACTCGAGTAAGAAACCGATGCGTATCTAGTGGACAATCAGAAATTTGTGAAGGATGTAAAGTGGACAATCAGAAAGTAGTTGTGGTGTAATGTATTTATTTAAGTATTAATCATGTCGACTATGTTTAGAGTACTTTGTATCTGTTGGACATTACGTATTAATGAGCTGGAAAATGCTAAGATTTCTATTGTATGTTTAGAGTATTTATGCATTAATGACCTTATTCAGGTATTATTGATGTGGACTATGTATTAATGTTTCATAAAATCTGAGTATCTTATTATAACAGATATGTCAATATACCTCAATTGGACAATTGAGATCATATTTTAACATGCTACAGGTATCTTATATTTAGTGTTGTTAAAATCAGATCGGACCAGCCTGTTCAACCAGAGAATCGGTAAAAACGACCATCTACCGGTCCGGTCTGAAATTTGAACCGCATAAGGTTAAAAACCGATCTTCTACCAAATAATTCTTGTGTAGCTAAATTATTTTAAACTTAGTTATAAAGTCACTTAAATATTTTTTTATAATTATGTAATAGCTATCAGTATTATATTTTAATAAATACTTGTAGAAGATATTAATATAATACATATAAAGTACTTAATAAATTATTAAAACTTAAAAATAATAACTATTTTAACATAAAAGCAAAATAAAAACGTCATACAATGTTACATAAATACGAGATTTCGAGTGATATTATACAATGTTAGATATATCAGGTCAAGTTAAATCACATGGATAACTTATGCCATACTATATAATGCTACACATATCATATCATCTGAGACTGTGAATCTATTGAGCATCTCCGTCGGCATTTGCACCTGCTGACTGACGGCATCTGCTACGACTATGTCCCTCAGCTTCACATAGCCTACATTGCCTAGGACGACGTAACATTCGCGTGTCCATCTCATTCAAGAAGCGGGTCATCCTGGGGTGACCTTTCGTGACGCGTCTCAGGTATGGATTCGGTACGAATCGAGGTCCATTGTAAGCAGGCCATGTCGTAGGATTACCTAGTGGCCTAAACCTTGATTGAACACCCGCCAAACTTGGTCCATCTTATACACATCATGCACATACAGTTTCCAATCCGGTCGCCGGTTGGCACAACATGTGAACACATGTCTGCAAGGGATCCGTTCCACCTAGAACTCACCACAGTCACATCGAAGGCCACGTAGATCAACTACAAACTCCAGTCCGCTTGGCATCTCATGCACCTCAAAGACCTCATTCTGCCGGTCAAAGCAACTCACCCGAATGTTTCCTAATGCAAGTTGGTTTGCATGCAACTTCGAGGTCACGACATCAGAGAAACATGGCCAGCATTAATCCGCGCTTCTGCCTCCGCTCTTTTTCGGGTGAACAACTCATTAATGGGAAGATTGCGTGCACCCTTCAACATTGAATTGATGCATTTCACAAGATTCGTCGTCATGTGACCCCATCGGTATCCACCATCAAATGCCAATACGTACTGTTTGCGAGGAATTTGGTTTAACCAGTTTGTATATGCTTCGCCCCGTTTCTGTAATCGCTGGTAACGCACTTCGTACTCCCGCACCGTCCTCAAATATCCTGGAGGATAGCAACATAAAAAAAAGAAAAATAATAGCTATCAAAACAAATGTTGAAGGTTACATCTGTTAATAACTTACTTAAATTTAGTAAATGGTTACCAATGTTGATGACCGATTTTTGGAGGTACGGTGCCTTGAATTTTCGCAGAAAATTTGACTCTATATGCCTGATGCAAAACATATGAAAAGCTCTAGGAGGTGACAAAGCTCCGTTACTGCGTTCCACAGCTGCATTGATGGATTCGTGTCGGTCGAATATTAGACCCACACCATCCCAAGTGACAAAATTTTGACGAAGGTTACTAAGAAAAAAGTGTCATGCATCAGAAGTTTCTCCCTCCACAATAGCAAACGCAATTGGGACGATATTGTTGTTGCCATCTTGTGAAACTGCCACTAGCAGACAACCCTTATACTTTCTGTACAAGTGAGTCCCATCCACCTGGACAACTGGCTTACAATGTCTGAATACCCTAATATAGGGGTAATAACTCCAAAATACTCGATGTAGTACTTGAATATCACCAACCAAGTCATCGCCTTGATATGCAGGCATAGTCTTAAAATGGACAACAGTTGATGGCTCCTTATAACACATGGCCTCAAACCATATAGGCAACGCTTCAAATGATGCTTCCCAACCTCCAAATATTTTTTCTACTGCCCTTTACTTAGCCAACCATGCTTTTCGATAACTAACGGTGTAGTTGAACTTCGATTGCACTTCTGCTATAACCGACTTTACCTTTAAGGAGGGGTCCACCTCAATCAATGGCTTTATCGCTTCTGCAATTGTGATAGAATCCAGCTTCGAATGATTCTGTGAAATGGTGGCTCTGGTATAGGTGTGACTACCATTATACCTCCTTATAACCCAACAGTACTTCCTGCTGATCATGCTAACCCTGATAAGCCAATCACACCCTGACCTGTACTACGTACACTTGGCATAAAATGTCAACGGCTCAGACTCATACACCCGGTAGTCTACGCTTCATCGTATGGTATACTCTTTTATCGCCTTAATAACAGCTTCCCTGAAACTGAACTCCATACTAACGGCAAATTCACCATCTGCGACAATAGGAATCTCTGCAATTGACAACCACCATAGGAAAAATCAAATAAATACACACATATTACAAATCTGACAACATGTTATTATGTCACTCTAATTAAAAAAAGAACAACAGCAGAAGATGTAAAAATCGAACCGGACAGGCCGGTTCGACCGTCAAACCACATGAACCGAAACCTAACCGGTCCGGTTCACTGGATTTGAACCGTACAAGGGATCGATCAACTGCGAATGATAATTAGAAACTCACGTAATATTTACTAATCATATTCGAGAGAATTTTATTATTACCTAATAAGTACTTATACTATATATATAACAGTGAAAGATTTAAAATATTTATTGTTATAAAACACATATATTTTCAACTTTGTTATTTAACATTCGTGTTATTTTTTATTTCCTATTTACATAGGACCGGGTCAACCAGTTTTTTCCACTAACCCAGCGGTTTTACCAGTGACTCAGTCACCTGAACCGCTCGACCACCAGTTCGATCCTGAGAACTATGACATCAACGCATGATTAAATAATGGTAAATAAATACTAATTTATTCATAACTAAATCAATAACTGACTAAAAAAAACTAATACGACGTATTACGTACCTACAGTCATATATCCTGAAAACTCCAGAATATGCATGGCTTCCAAGTCCAAAACTCGCATGAATGATGGCTCCTCAAACGGCACTTCGTTTGCGAGTGCATTTGCCACCTCTGTCACATCTGGAGCCGTAGCTCCATCACCTTGATCTCCATCTCCATCTCCATCTGGACCAACAAACTCGTAGTTACTTTCGAACTCTTCTTCACTGTCACTATTATAATCTTCTCGTAGAATATTCTGGTCGGCCTCAGATTGTTCAAACTCAACATACAACTCGATGAACGAGATCTGAGCCCGGTTTTCAATATACATTGAAAACATCTCTTGCATGCTCGCTTCGTCTGTCACATATTTGGTTTGAAACTGGACGAATCCACCAAATACCTATATGGGATATTTGTATAGAATACAGGATATCTTTTTTGCCCTCTCAGAATCAATTTTTTCACAGATCACACATTTGAGCTCTTCAAATGAGATGATAAAAGGAATAACAACATCTAGCGGTTTTTCACAAATAAATTTTACTCCTTTCGACGTTTGTAGTAAAATCTGACCAAAATAATACACTTTTAGTAACACTCTATCACTCATTTCTCTCAATCACACAAAAAAAGGATAGCTTTAGCTACTAGATTTTTAAGTTTAAAACAGCAAGTAATAAAGAAACGAGAAAGAAAAAACAGAAGACGCGGCCATTCAAGTTGGGGAAGAAGACGCGAGTAAGCTACCAGTTCACTTCACACTTTTATATAGACCACTTTAACGAACTCGCACCATTCGACTAGGTTAACATGATTCAAAAAAATATTAAGAAATGAAATTGAACCATGCGAATTCATCTCGAAGTTCCTCAAAAAATTTTCCATCCTCACTAAAAACAGAGGGTCCGAGTTCTCTTCAAATTCTAAGCATGGAACTCGGACCATGCGACTTGTAGTACCATTGCATATTAAAAAACAAACCTAAGGTAACACGGAGGGTCTGATTTAGAGAAACCCAAATTTTATTTCTCATCCTGAATACAAATCGGACCGTGCAATTTGATATGCTAAATTCATAACCAAAGAAAACGCACAGTCCGAGTTCTTCTCCCTCACACTGCCAAAAAGCTGTCCCACATATACGTTTAGTCCCCCATGCTTCCATATCCAAGAAAAGCACACATATAAGTTCCATTTCAATAAAATTGAGCCATTTATGGATGGTTAGGAAATAGGTTTTTTGGTCAAAAGATAAATAAAAAATTAAGAAAGTTCCAAAAAATTCCAAATAGCTAACTGAGGGGCACAAACTATTATTTAACTATGAGCAATGCTAGGAAACCAAAAGGGTATCAGCCAAAAACCAGCTAAATACCTTTGGGTGAATTCAAAATCTTTATGAGTTAATATATATAGATGTTTCTTCTGCTAAGTATTAGAATGTTTCTTTTCATACTAAATGGATGTTCTTTTATATATTTTTCGAATTTTTTTGTATTACAAATGTGAATGTCTCTATTTTTTAAGAATTTCATAATTTTTTTAAATTTTAAAGATATTTAATTATTTTTGCTAAAATATAACTGGATGTTTCTTTTGTTAAATATTAGGATGTTTTTTTTCATATTAAATGAATGTTTTTTTTATATTTCTGTAATTGTTCAAGCACTCCTTTAAAAATGGCCTCTGACCTCCTCACTACCCTTGCCAAGTACCCTCCAAGCTTCCAATTCTTCCCGGAGGATGATGATGAACTTGAACAAAACGATGACCAAGATGAAAGCCCCATTCATCTCCAAACAGCTCCAAAGCCGCACCAAGATTCTGCTCTTAGGTGATTGAGACGTTGAACTGTGGGCTTCAAAGGGGAGCCATAAGGGGTAAAACAATAAACCAAGGCATAAAGCAAACTTGGGCCAACAAGAATTGTAACCGTTCTGGGCCAAGAAATGCTGCTGGGCCAAGACCTTTTTGGGAGACAGCAACAAGGTGAACCGGGTCAGGAGAACTCGGGTCACTGCAAGCGGAGCACCCTAAGGGTCTGTAGCCTGGTTCTTCGCGCAACGCCAACATCATGGATCCATGGAGCTCGCGGTGCTGCTTCTCCCCTGGTTACACGAGAACGACGAGCTGGAGACATACGATCAACCTGTGCGAGCCATGGACTTGAGGATCGAATTGCGATAGGGATGGTTGACGGGTCCGAGGGTGAGAATGCTGTGGATGGCAGAGGCGGCTGTGCTGGAGAGTTCGAGGATGAGGAGTTGGCGGCGGGAACGGAGGGTTTGGAGGACGGAAGGGTTAGAGGATTGGTCATTGGAGAGGATTGATATATCTGGCCTTGGAGATGCTGTGGTTTAAAGCAGACGATGTAGGGTCATCATAGTTGACGGCAAAGAGGTTTTGATTTAGAGTGTTGATTGGGTTAGCCGGTGTAGGAGAAAACGTCACGATTGCATTGAGAGAGAAGGATCTGTGTGTGTGATTGTTAGAGGTGGGTAGGTTAATGTGAGAGAGAAGATGAAGGTTTTTATAGGTTTTAATTAGGTTTATTTATTTTAAATTTTTTAAATTTTGAATTTAAAAAATTTAAAATTAATTAATTATTAATATAAATTAATGTGGTTTTGTTTAGTTTTTGGCTGGTAACCTTTTGGTTCTATATACTTTTCCTTTAACTATTAAGTAAAAATAAGGACAAAATACGCATATAAGCCAATTGAATACACAATTTACACAATTCAACAAAAAAAAAACGAGACATGAATCAGGAGGACGTTTTTATGTAATTCAAATTAGACAAATTTAAACTAGACTAATGAATAATAATTCGAATCACCCTACCTCGAATTAGACATGACCATAGTAATTCGAATGGGTGCAATTCGAACTAGACATGCATGAAAGTATCATAGTAATTCGAATCAATCTTATTCGAATTACACACAAACAAATACATACTAGTTCGAATTGGACTGATTCAAACTAATACCTGATATATTGGCTCATAGTAATTCGAAGCATACTCATTCGAATTATGGAATATTTGTAAAAAAATATTATAAAAAAATACTATATAATATACAAAAATGTACTACAAAAAATATAAATATTAGCATAAATTTAATCCATGCAATTATTTTAATACACCAATAATTATATCTATATGGAGCCAATGCTAAATCGAATTCAATTAGTTCGATAATACGAGTCTACGAAAAAAAATTGTATTTTATAAAGTTTAAAAATTTTTATTATGTGATAGGTTAGTAACAAGTACATTACAAATCTTTTATAGTATTCATCGTTACAATGTTTAATTTAATAATTGTTATTAAAATTTTAGTTGTACTCGTTACAAAATAAATAATCACAATAAATTTTTTTATAAAACTTTCTTAAAAGATGCCATGAGTATTATAAAAAGTACCTTAAATCGATTTACATAAATTGACTTACAAATTTTTAGTACTCATCAAATCTTCTAACAAATTTTCACATTTTATAAAATTATTTACAATAAGAGAATATAGATAATAATAATAATAATAATAAAAAAGTTTAAACATACTTTATTATATTAAGTTGGATAAAAATTAAAGTATTTAAATAAATAATTTGGTAGCATTCGAATAGATATTTGGGAAGCATTTATCATATTATAAATTCATAATTATGTAAGTATGCGAAGGATTTATTTTTTAAATTATGTTTTTAAATTAAATAGCTTTCAATATTATTAGATTGTCCTAATTTTAAATCGGTCAATTCATTTTATATTTATATATTGTAATTATTTATTTTGTAACGAGTATAACTAAAATTTTAATAACAATTATTAAATTAAACATTGTTACAATGATTAGTATAAAAATTTGTAATGTACTCGTTACTAACCTATCACATAATAAAAATTTTTAAACTTTATGTTTTGTCAATTTTAGCAAATCGATGGTGGTTCGATATCTAGTGGTCTGGGAGTGAAACCTACTCCTCTTTGCAGGTACCAGTTTTCTAAAAGTGCATTAAAGTGTCTTCGATTAAACGTGTTTTGGGATAAAAGATAAATTAAAATTTGTAAATAAATAAAAGGAACGAAAAATAGAGTTTTCGAAAAAGAAAATGTGCTGAAATTGAAAAAGGATGAGTTGAAATTAAAAGAAAGCAGAAAATTGCCTTGGACTGAGTCAAAGGGCTTTGACATGAAGATTAAAAGTGCAGAAATGTAAATTAAACAATGAAAGTAAAAAATACTTGAAAGATAAACTTGTTTGAAAAATAAAGTTTGTAAGAAGATAAATTGAAGAAGTAAAAACATGGAAGGAACCCTACAGAAAAGTATCTCGAACGCAGACTCAGGAATTCTCTGGGGATGTGAGTGTGCTTGAGTATTTTCTGAGTTAAAGTTCCAACCCTTATTCTCTAAAACTTCCTAGTATTTATAATGTACTTTTGGTAACTGACGATTAATTACAGTTAATTACAAAATCATAGCCTTGAATGCATACTCTTTGGTAACCGTTCCCGCCTTTTGGCTATAAATGTTACCCATGATTTCCTTCCGTAATGAAAGCCTTTAACTTCTCCATTACCATAACTGCTCGATCCACTTATTCGAATATTTTGTTCGATTACCTGTCTCGAATATCTTGTTCAATTAGACCTATTCGATTTAATAAAATAAATGTAATCGAATCCGTGTCGATTACCTCCAACCCATGCACGTGTATCTTTTCAAAAACTGCCTATGTCTTTGACCTCTTTATTACTTCGAACCAACTTACCTTTATCGAAAATATTTTTTCGATTAACACTAATTTTTTTCATAGATTTGTATTATTGAACTAATTGAATTTGATTTAGCATTGGTTCTATATAGATATAATTGTTGGTGTATTAAAATAATTGCATGGATTAGATTTATGCTATAGAATTCACGTTCAACTAATATTTATAATTTTTTTATATTTTTTGTAGTATATTTTTTTATATTATATAGTATTTTTTCTAATATTTTTGGCAAATATTCTATAATTCAAATCAGCATGCTTTGAATTACTATGAGCTAATATACTGGATACTAGTTGGAGTCAGTCCAATTCGAACTAGTATGTGTTTGTTTGTGTGCGTAATTCTAATAAGATTGATTCGAATTACTATGATGCTTTCATGCATACCTTGTTCAAATTGCACCAATTCGAATTACTATGTTCATGTCTAATTTGAATTACATAAAAACGTCTTTCTGGTTTATTCATGTCTCGTTTTTCTTTTTGGCTGAATTGTGTATCCAATTAGCTTATATGCCCATTTTGCCCTAAAAATAATATTAACTATTAAGTAAAAATAATACATTTGGATATATTTTTTAGGATTACTAACATTGAATTTTGATAATTTGAACCAAATTTTTTAATACGTTATATTTTAATTTTTTCTAATAGAACAATAAAATTATTTAACACACATACAAAAAAAATTATTATTATTATACATTTAGATATTCAAAAGATACAAAAATAAATTTTTTAATAACACTTTAATAACTCATAAAAATTAACAAAATAAATGATAATAAAACAAGTTGATAGACAAAATTAAAAATTATAATAATGGTACTTGGTGATAATTAATTACGATCAGGTGAAGAAAAGGTAGGAAGAGAAAAAGAAAATGAAGTAAATTAAAGACCTCAAGATTTGAAGATTGTTTTGGACATTATATTATCAAGCGGAAACAGTTACACAAATTTTCATAAACATGGGAGTTACACTTCAATTTGATTGGTTGGAGATGACTATAAATAGAAGAAGGTTCGAAGACATAAGGGTTAGAATTTTACTTCAGAAATTACTCACGCACACTCACATTCCAGTGAATTTTTGAGTCTGCTTCGAGCCAATTTTTTGTAGAATTTCTTTCACTTATTTTCTAATTTTCATTTACATTTTCTGCAAACTTTACCTTTTCTTGTAAGTTTATCTTTCAAGTAACATTTGCTTTCCTTGTTCGAACTTTACATTTCAGCACCTTTATTTTATGTTTCGAAAGTCCTTTGATTCAATCGAAGGCATTTTACTGTTTTATTTAAAGTCAATGCAAATTATTTCAATTTCAATCAGTTTATTTTCGAAGTCTTTATTTATTGTTTTTCAGATTTTCTTAATTTTTTTATGATCAAAAGATCTTTAATGCACTTCTAGAAAATTGATACTCGCAAAGAGGAGTAGGTTTCGCTCCTAAACCATTAGATATCAAACCACCTTTAATTTACTAAAAATCAATAAAACAGAAATATAATAAAAGTATAAATTAATAATTTAAAAAAATAATAAAATTAAAGATAATTTAATAAATTGAATATAAAATTTAAAATTATGTATAAAAATAAAGAATACTTTAAATATAATATTTATTTTTGCTTCAAATTAAATACCGTTAAAAAATGAATAAACTTATATAATGTTTATAAATAATTATTTTATAAATATTTGTTTTAATTTTGTTACGCATAATAATAATATAATAAATTTATTTAATATTTTAGTTAACTATCCCATCAGTTAGACGAAAAAAGATTCAAGTTTATACTTATCTATGTTCTGTGATTAACCAACAAATTCATAATCACAATGTATTATAACAAATAATAAAAAAAAAATGGATGAACCTTTAAATACATGAATAAATAAAATTTGCCTCCGTGAAATGAATGACTCACCGACACCTATCAACAATATGGGATTTTAGGAGGGAGGGGGTGTCATTGATTTTTACTTCACTTATTCCAATTTTTATTTTTAGTGTTTGAATTTTGGTGGTATTTTTTAATAGTATAGAGAGTTGGCGTTTTTTTTGGATGTCACAAATTAAAAGGTGAAATTTATAATTTATAATTTTTTTATGTCACACATCTAAGAGTTATATTTATAGTTTTTATTTTGTTAAAAAAATATAAATTTAAAGATCAAATTTATATTTTAGTGTTGAAAAAAATTTAAAATATACTAATCGAACTCTCCAATTTATTTGAGAATGAAAAAATATTTATCTCACCACAAATTGATTCCACACTATAAAAATTTGATCCCTTTGATTTTTTAAATATAAAAGCCTGATTTGTTATTTAAAATAAAATAAAAAAATTAAATTTATATAAAAAAACACATCAATTAACCATAATACTGAATTACATATTTTTTTTCTAAAAAAATTAGCCTACTTATTCATGTTCAGATGATGTCCTTTCGAAGCAGGGCGCTCTCGTTCACTCTAAATTAGTCTCTCATTATTTATTAACTAGTGTTTTTATCCGTAATAATATTATAAGAATACAAATCTTTGAAATTATATTAGCTTTATCCTAACATTAAAGATTATGGTAAAAAATATTTATAGAACCAAATTATTTTTATAAAAAGGTCGTAAAGGACAAAGATATCCATTGTCTAAGAAGACCAAAGTCTTTATAGATAAAAAAAATCAAACAATAAGTTTTTTAGTTATTATTTTCATATGAAAGAGTTTAATTTTTTACTAATAATTAATTTTAATATTTATTATTTAAAACTAAAAAGAATTTAATGTGTATACTTTTACATTTTAATTAGGTATTAAGTCTGTTGTACAAATAAAAATAAATAACTTTTATGTTTGTTATTTAAAAATAATATTTTTTCTCTATATATAAATAATTAGATATTAATATTAAAAAATTTATATTATAGTTATAAAATAAACTCAAAATTATTTTTTTAAAAATAATTGAATCTTGATTCTAATTATTAATTACAATATTAGTATTCTCTCGAAATGATATGTGATAAATATTTAAAGGGTGAGAAGTGAAAATATAAATTAAAAAGATAAGCAATGAAAAGTTAAAATTAAATAAAAAACTAAAAAATATGTATATAATAATAATAACAATGAAATTTTTTGTGAATAATATTACTTGATTTTTTAATTATATTATTGTATAAAGTGTATTTTTTGTCTTTGAAGTTTGACAAAAATTCTAAAAATATTTTCAAGTTTTATTTTGTTTCAATTTTGTCTCAAAAGTTTTCGATTTGCATCAAATATACCCTTGACGGCTAATTTTTCAAAAAATTTAAGACCAATTCAACAACAATTTCATAAGAACAACCCCTCAACACAAGCAAATCAAGCATAATTTTCATATATTATTATTTGATTGGTCTTTGATTTTTTGAAAATTTAGCTGTCGAGGGTATATTTGATGCAAATCGAAAATTTTTGGGACAAAATTGAAACAAAATAAAACTTAGGGATATTTTTGAAACTTTTTCCAAGCTTCAGTGACAAAAAATATACTTTACCCTATATTTTATTAGTTTTATTTTTCTAGAATTGAAAGATAGAGAGAGATAGAACATAAGAAAGAAAAGAGAAAGAAAGAAGAAGAGCAGATAATAGAGTTTGTTAATTTTAGAAGAAAATATTTTATTTTAATTGTATTAAAAGAATATCTTGTGACATATTTTGGTTTATCAAATTAGTAATATAAATTATAAATTATAAATTATGTATAGATTAGAAAGAGCAGAGAAAAATAAAGATTGAGAAAGATGTAAATAAGAGAATGGAGAAATAAAATTTATTAATTTTGAAAAAAAATATTTCATTTGAATTTTAACGACAGAATGCATGTTATGTGATACATTTTGTTTGTTAAATTAATAAAATAATATAGCTATATTTCAATTTTAATTTTAATTTTAATTACAATTAGAGAATATTATGTTATATATTTTAATTATCATATTTATAATTAGTAATTAATAATGATATATAAGAGAAATAAAATAAGTGAAAGAATGAAAAAAATAGAAAAAGAATTAAAAAAAGAAATAATTTTTTAATTTAAAAAAATATTTAATTTTAATTATAATAAAAAAATAATATCTGACATATTTTAATTATAAAATTAATAATATATAATAAATTATTATAATATAGATATTGATATAATAATTATCAGACAATCTAGTTTTTAATTATTTGTGTTATTCGACAAACCAGTATTGGAGAGATTCATCGGGATGTATTTGTAGTTTTGTACCAATAAAACATTGTGTTTACGTGGTTTTACTTGTTTTCGTGTAGACTTATTTATCCTTATTAATGCATAATATTAATACAAAATAAATATCTATATATAATTATCTTTATATAAAATTGATAATTAAAAATTATTAAATAATAATTAAAATTACAATTGCATGAGAACAAATTTTACATAAAAATAATTGTATATAAATTTCTATTTTATTACAATCACGTTATCACTTATCAACTATATAAAATCTCTATTATTAATCAATTCCACTAACATGACCCTTCAATTTTGCAATATAGTGGAGATTTTTTTCGGTGATGAAGTCTGTAGTGATGGAAAAGAATAATTATTATATGAAATGCGTTAAATACTGTTTGATTTAATGATAAATGTTATTAATGGATTTAGTGACAGACATTATTAATGAGTGAATTTTTGACGATTAGAAATAAAAATTCGTCTTTCGAATAAATTATTGTCAAATTTAAAATTTCGTAACTAAATTCGATAGTAAATAGTAGTACGATATTTAATTTTATTATCGAATAATTTAGCGTTAGAAAATTTCGACGATAACTGGATTTAGTAAAATGTAACGTTTAGATAACGACGAACATTTTACTGTCGAATTTTTTTATTGGTAAATTCGACGATAAATTTGGATAAAATTCAAACGCGAAAACCCCTCCCCTCACTTCTGCAAACTCTCTCTCTCTCTCTCTCTCTCTCTCTCTCTCTCTCTATTGAAGAAGGTTACGCGGCTCCCGCCTAGATCTGGCATCGCTGCCAGTAGACCACATTATCGTTGTAGATCAGCACGTCGTCGTCACTGCTGCTGGATTCTCCATGAAAAGCCTCTGTCGTGCCGCCGTTGTTGATGTCCCTTGCCATCGGAGGTCGGCAGCTTACCGTTGTCACTGTGTCTAAGGTCCAGCATGCCAAAGGTAAGGTTGTTGTCTATATTTTTTTTGGTTGTTTGTTATATTACTAAATCCTAACTCCACCACTGTAGGTTTTACTGCCACTTGTTACCACTACGCTTTTAACATCCTGTAGCCACCATCAATTGATAATTTTTCTATAGTTTTTGTATTTTTTCATATTTTTTATTTATTTAGGATTTTGTTAGGTATTTTATTAAATTATTGAATAAATTTTTTAATTAAGTGTGTGACTAAGGTTTGTTATATTAATTTAATATAATTAGAAATTAAATCATGTTAGGTTAGATATGGTGTAATTTAGGATTCGATCTGAGTTGATGGTATTTTGGATGATCGTTAATTTTTTGAGTTTATTGTTATCTGAGTTTATTATTTTCTAAGTTAATTAGTGTTGATTGTTGTTAATTCTCTGAGTTAATCTTAATTTGTTAATTTTTTAAGTTAATTATTCACTTATTATTGATAGTTATTAATTTTTTGAGTTCATTGTTGTCTGATTTAATTATTTTTTGAATTAATTTTGTTGAATTAATTGTTGTTAATTTTACTAAGTTTGTTGCAATTTACTCATTTGAATATATGAAATTTGATTTGTTTGTTTAAGGGTTAAGTACTTTTTTCGTCCTTAACGTCTTGGGTGAAAATCAAAATTGTCCCAGACTTTTTTTTGTTATTAAATTCATCTCCAACGTTACAAAACGTTATAAAATCATCCTTTTGTCCATAATAATTTTTGAAATGACATAAAACCCTTTCTTATTATCACTATCCAGTACCCACAGTACCCTACCCATTACCCCCACCATTTCTACTTAAAACAGAAAAACCAAAATGAAGAAAAGGAACAAAAGAGGGAGAAGAAAGAAAAGAAAAGGAAGAAGAGGGAGGTGATGGCAGGGAAGAGGGTGGCTGCCGCCGTCACGTTGTGGCTGTAAGACTTGTCGCGATGAGCTTGTCGTTCTTCATCTCTCTCTCTCTCTACTGGGGCTTGTAGCGCCGCCATCGCTGGTGTTCTCCATCGCGGCCGTTGCCGGGGTTCAGCCGCTCCGTCGCTGCTAGGCCAACCCTCTGCTGCTCCCCTTATCTTCTCTATGCATCCGCGGGATTTCTCTTTGCCGTCGCAGGGCTTGGGCTCTGGTTTCTCTCCCGTCACACTATGTTCTGATGCGCCGCCATTTTTAGAGTTTCAACCGCTCCGTTGTCGCTGGGTAAGGATTTCGTTGCTCCCCCATCATTGTTGTACACCTGCTCTGTCTCTACTATCGCTGGCTAGGGTTTCGTTCTTCCTTTTTTTATATATTTTTTATTTTTGAAGAACATAAACATCATTTCTTTCTTTATAATTTTTTAATTTCTGTTGTTACTGATTTTGGATCTGAAATTGCAGTTGATGATTGCTGAATTATTTTTTAATTTAAAATTTCTATTAAATTTATTTTGTTGATGATTGCAGTTGATGATTTCTGTTAAATTGCTGAATTATTGCAATTGATGATTGCTGTTAAATTGCTGAATTGTTGCACACAAAAAAGGGTTTAGGTGGAAAGAAAAAGGGTTAGGGATAGTGGGTGGGTGATAGTGATTTAAGATGATGAACTGGTAATAGAGAGAAAGGTGTGATGGTTATGATGTCAATGATGATGGTTATAGTGGCAGTGGTGGTGGCCATAAGGAAAGGGAGAAAGAGATGCGTAGCAATGGTAATGATGATTCAGAGGTTAATGGTAAAGGTAGGTAGGGTTTTTCAATTGTTGTTTAAGGGCAAAATTGTCTAAAAAATATTGTTTATGGACAAAAGGATGATTTTATAACGTTTTGTAACGTTAAGGATAGTTTTAATAACAAAAATTGGTCGGAGACGATTTTGATTTTCACCCAAGACGTTAAGGACGAAAAAAGTACTTAACCCTTTGTTTAATTATAACTTGTGTGTTGATTATATTTATAGTTTGTGTATTGATTATGTTTATAATCTTAATTTTTCCATTTGCATAATTAATTTTTTCTTTCAACATTTTATTATCTAGAAAGTTTTACTTATGCAATTTACTTAACGCTATGAGGTATCTTATTTTTCATATCAAATAATAAGTAAGTTTATCTTTTCTGGATTTAGAGTATATGTTTATAGTGCTATCTTTTTCCTTACACAAGTAATTATTATTTTTCTTTTTTAGTCTTAAACTTTGATATGTGAACTTGTTTGTGAACTTTCAACGAAAAATTATAGACAAATTATTATGTAAAATATAAAATTTTGAATTTCGCTAGTTTAAAAATTATTGAATTTAAACATTTAAAATTATATAATGAATTTTTAAACAAATTTTTTTAGAAAAAATAAAGTTTAAGTTTATTGTCGAATTAATCGGGGGATAAATCTGATGGTAACAAGTTCTAAAATTTTGTCAATTAAAAGTTAATATCCACTAGTAAATAATTACCAGCGAGGTTTATACTGTCAAATTTATTCTACCGCTAAATTTAACGGTAAATATATTACTGGTAATTTTTTTTGGCAAATCCACCAATAAATTCGACAGTATCCAGCAATTTTCTTGTAGTGAATTCTTCTTTTCTAATCTTTGGTAGATCTGGAAACAACACAATAAAAAAATCTTTAACCCTAACGAAGCTTAGTCGTCGATTAAGGTTGTTGTCTTAGTTAGAAGATAGAAAAACACGCTTAAGCAATCCTTCTCTGAGCCACGACAACTTTGCTCCACCAATGTGAGTTTATGGGGTTCTCCTTCGCTTGATTTTAAAGGTAAACAGTGATACTAGCATTTTTCAAAAGGTTCAAGTAGTTGGGTTTAGTTGTGTGATTAGGGATGAAAGGAGTAGTTGAGTGAAGGGTTGCTCAAACAACCTCCCGCAATGGAATATCAAAAAATCCAAAAAATTTTATTCGAAAAGAGATGATCTTAGCTTAGGATTTAGGAATATGGTATCAAGAAAATAGTATGCGAAATTGATTCGAAGGATGCGTTTATGACTGACCAAAGAGAGTCTGGCATTGAATCATAGAGGATAAGGATTGGTTCTGCATATTCATTAAATACTTAACAAAAAATAGGAGGTCCATTTCAACTTGATATTTCGAGAAGAAATGGCATTAGAGTCCTGCTAGGGAGTCAATAGAATATTTATACAATGTGTACAATGGGTTATATGAGTTACAAAATGAACATCACACATACTATCCAGAATAACCATCGGGTACTAGGGATAATAAACATCTCATGTCATAAAACGACTCATCCCAAAAGTTTAAGCTGATTTTGGGGTTCACCAAGGATTGAACTCTTGACCTTTCGGATCTAAAGCTCTAATACCATGTCATGATACCACTCATCCCAAAAGCTTAAGCTATTCAAAAAAAGTAACACTAATGGTTATATCTCTAATACTGAATCAGACATCCCTAAACCTCCATTATACACATTGTACAAATATTCCATTTGCTCCCTATACTTCCTCCTTTATTGGCAAAGAATGATGCTTAAAATCCGATCGAGTATTCAAAATGGCTGGATCCTACTAGCAACATCTTTGAATCTCTTCAAGATATAGGTATTGTTTGAGTTCAAGGGACTTTCTTGAGTTTTTCTTTTATTTTATTTTTTGTTTTATTTTATTTTCAGTCATAAAAAAATTATTTATTTTATAAAAATAAAGTTTAAAGATCTTAGATATAATAAAATTTAGTTAAAGGTGTGTTCATTATAAAAATTTAGAATAAATACTCAATTTTAACTATAAAAAATTTAAGCACCCACAAAATCAACTAAAAAAGATTTAATAAATTTGATAACCATTAAAGTTTATCACCATCTGACAAACCTAACAAAAAATAACTCTATTTGGATAATTTCATATACACTTTTCTTTTTTTCTTTCTTCTTCGTCTTTTTTTCATATAAATTTTTAACTTTTATTACTATTATTATAACCACTGATGTTATTAAAAGAATCTTAAAATTAAACCAAACAAAAAATCATAATTCTAAATCACAATTCTAACATTATACTTTACACTACAATTTTTTTTAAAATACAAAGTAAGGGAAAAGGCAGACAGAAGACTAATTCCACAATTCAGAGCTCGTCGTTTGACTCTGACAACGGAAGCAATTTCAAAGGAGGAGATTACAGTTGTGATAACACCATTGAGGATCACTAGATTTCAACAGCGGAACCGGCTTCTAGAGATGAAGTCGTGATAGATGTTTTGCTAGCGAGTACGGTGATCGATCTCTAAGAGATAGCGACGCACATGGTGGATGTGAGATTTGGTACCCAGTATGCGCACAAGTACAGTTGCTAGAGTGAGTTCCTAGAACAAAGCTTCTCAAGGTTGGGGTTGCAAAATCATAGCACTTTAGAGATTGGGAGACGCCAAAGCAGGATTTTGAAGATGAGATTGAGTGGTGGATCGCCAACGCCTTCAACGTCTCACGCAGGATCCTTTTCACAAGTGTGCGTCGGCTGTGCGATAACGTGTTCTCCAAAGGTTCCGAATTCTCTAGGTATTCGACATAATCCGTGAACTAATTCATGAATTTGCATTGCTCTTCTCCGATTCAATGTGAGAGAGAAGCAATTGAAGTTTGGAAGCAATTGGGGGAAGCAGTTTTGTTTGTCTCTTCCCTACTCAGTTCTCCTATCTCTTTTTTTTTTAGAAAAAAAAATTAAACATTAGTGTTGGGATTATAATTTAAGATATTTTTAATAGCAATAGCAAGGATAATAACGATGATCAAAATAAACAAATTTATAGAAGGAAGCTGAAGAGGAAAGAAGAAAGAAGAGGGGTATTCAGGAAATTATATTAATAGAGTTAACATTTTGTTAGTTTTATGGGATGAAGGTAAACTTTTTTGTGACACAAGGGAGTTAAGGACCCCAAGGAACAAAGATAAAACAACCTAAAAAAAATTTCAAGCAGACCCCCTAATTCTAAGGCAACCAAGACAATCCAAGAAAATGAAAACTTTGATATCAGCAGGAGCAAAGTTGAAAATGTATAGACCCTGGGGCAAGTTTTTGCCCTTCTTGGCAAGTGCATTAGCCACCGAGTTGGCTTCACGCAAAATATGCTTCCAATTAACATTACTAAAATGTTTTTTCAGGATCAAGATGTCTTCAATCAGAGACTTGAAAGGGTGGTATTGTGGACATCCTTCCTTAACAAAATAGCCATCATAGAATCGGATTCTAGGATGATATGCTGGTAATTATTGGCCAAAGCAATATTTAAACCTTTAATAATAACCCGTAACTCTGCATGCATTATAGAGCAACTCCCTAAATTGCGTGCAAATCCCTTCACAAATTTACCAAGGTAATCTCGAAGAACTCCTCCACATGCCACGTTCAAGTTGTGCAAGAAAAAGGAACCACCTACGTTGATTTTAATGCATGATTCAGGAGGATGACTCCATCAGATAAGTTGACTTGCATTAGACTTATGCTTCATGGAGTAAGCACTCTTCTTCCACACTTGTTGGATCTCTTTTCACCGAGCCTTGATCAACTCAGAAGCAACACAAGGATGGATAGCTTTCCCTTAAAATACCAACTGATTTTGAAAGTACCAAAGAGAAAGGATAGTTACACCAAATAATCATGTCCAATCTTGATCTCTTAAAGATTGTCGATAATCCAATTCTGTGTTATTAACTAGGAAGTTTCCAAATTCCAATTATCACATGATGTACCAGCAGCCGCCAAGTGTCTCTAGCAAAAGTGAAATCCCTTAGAACATGGAGGACAGAATCTTCCCCATAATTACTTCTTAGACAGATTGGGAAGGTAGTCATATGACTTCTTCTTCTTCTTTTCGCATTGGTAAGGATGGACCATGGGCCACCAACCACAGAAAGAAGCAAATTCTTTCAGGTGCTTTCCAGTCCCAGATCAACTTGAAGTCTTATTTGTCGGGCTCAAGTCAAGACGGATAGAATGATAAGATGATTTTAGGTTTATCACACAACTTGGTCAGCATCCTTTCAAGGGGATGGAGGTGTCATCACCAAGAATTTTTTGGTGATATCCTCAGGGAGCCAATCTTTTAATTTGTCAACATCCCAATCAACTGAAACATATAGAAAGTCCATTAGTGAGGCATCTAAATTGGCTATAGAAAATACCTGATTTGAGTGTTGCTCTAGTATTTCCAATGTTCTGAAAATTAGACCGGATCAGCCGGTTGAACCGGTTCAACTAGAAACCGATGAAAAAACGGTCCGATCCTCTCCTTAAAACTGCCAAATTCAAAACCGCTGAAAAATCATTGAATCGGTCGGTCGGGTCAGATCGAAAGTTGGCCGGTTCTAAAAAAATGATGCCGTTTTAATTTTTTGAGAAAAAAAAAGAAACCTAACCTACGAGTCACTCACCCCCCCAAACTCCTCCTTCGTGAATCAAATCCAAATGCCCCTTAGCCACCATTCACCAGCCCTAGCCCCCAAACAAAAAAATTAGCCTCTTCCATGGATCCGCTGCTGCCATCCATCGTTGGAGGCGCCTCCGCGGCCTCCTCCTTTCCCCTGTCCCAAACCCAAATCCCTAGGTTGGCACGTCGTCATCATGTCGTCTTGTAGCTTAGCTTCGCTGTTCGAAGCCTCGAGTTTGAGCTTCTCGCCGTGGTGTTGCTGTTGTCTCGTTGTGGTCATCTTACTCGTCTCGTCATGGTCATCTTGCTCTCAATCGAGGTTAGTGGTCGTGATTTTCTTTTATGCTCTGTTGTGTATATCAATATATCATTAATTTATGAATCTGAAATTAGTGATTTTTGAATCTGAAATTAAATATATCATTGATTTTGTGTTATTGAAATTATTTATTAACATGAATTTGTTATGCTGCTGTTGCCATTTTTTATTTGTTGAGTATGATGTTTTTGAATTTTTTGTTCAAATAGTTATTGACTTCATGCTCTGTTTAGTGATTTGTGAATAGAAATCAAATAATTAATTGTGTTGTTGAAATTATTGCTAGAAATGGATTTGTTACTCTGTTGCTATTAATAATGGTGATGTTAATGGTGGTAAGCACCAATCCAAGTAGAATTTTGATATGAATTTAAGAACTAATTTGTTAATGTATTTGGCTTGTTATGTGTGGTGGTTGATTTCATCGGAATCAATCAAATTAATACTTGTTATTGTTTGAAATATAGAAATGAAATTGTGTATGTGAATCAATTCTATTGTTGACATTAAATGGGCTATTGGATTTTATTGGTTGAAATTGTTGGCACTAATTTGTTGTTGCTGCTACAAAAGGAACATATTTGATATTTCTTTGCATTTTTTTCAAAATTTCACTTCTTGAAATATAGTTTTTTCTACTTTTGCATGTTGGCTTTTGAACACTCAATTATTTGTATTTTTTTCTCTTTACAAAAAGTGTTATGAATAAGCAAAACCATAAACTCACCATGTTACTATTATTGTAAGTTTTGATCTGTATAAAATGTTTTGTTGGCAAAGTTGTACATACTTACATCCATCTTGCTATGTATCATATTATTTGCCGATATTATCATTGTTATTTCACATGGATTTTTCTGGGTGATCACTTATCCTGTAACAATTGTCAAAGACTCTGCTCCTTCTAGGCTTCTACTGCTTGATCATGCTTTTGCCCTCTGTAGATTGTGTTTTTAATTTCTATAAATAAATAAGCTTTGTGCTGAACTACACATACATGATTCAGTATGTCTTGTTGGAACCAGAATTTTGTTACTTGAATGATGTGCAATATCTTTAGTTTATTATTATAAAGTGACTACCATTCACATGAAATTGTTTACCATCTAGTGTTTTAAATTTGGAGGATATTTTAAGATTTATATTAGATTATAATTATATTTTAGACCAATGAACCAGTAAATCAGTTATTAGAGCGGTTCGATGACCGATTCGGTTCTCAGAACCTTGAGTATTTCCATTTCGGGAATCCAATGATATTTCTAAAAATTTATCCCAAAACTATCTCGAATTTTCCAAACAGTGTTGTGTTCCACATCACTCCAAGCTGCACAAACTCCCTTCCAAAATTTTAAATCATTGCTTCTCCTAGCTACTTTTTGAATAATATCATTTACACACTTGTATTTAGATCGCAAAACTCTAGTCCAAAGGATATTCGGTTTCTCTATAAGACCCTACTCCACTTTCATCATGAAAGCATGGTTAAGATCCTTAGCGTATTGAATTTCTAACCCTCCAGAATGTTTAGATTCAACGACTTTCTTGCAACACCTTCTTACTTTGTTAGGCTTCACCCCATAAGAAGTTTATGTATTTACTATCAATCTCATTACAAGTGGCAATAGGTAACTTAGCAGTTTGCATATTGTAACTAGGAAGGAAAGAGATGACAGATCTCACTAGAGTAATTCTTCCTCCAAGGGATAGTGATGTGGCCTTCCATCTGCTTAATCTGAAATTAAGCTTATTGATGATACCATTAAAGGTTTTCTTATATGCTCTGAAATAAAGCAGAAAGATTCCAGGATATTTTTCTAAATCATATATTCTAGAGAAATGGAGAGTTTCACTGATCTCAGTTCTCACATTGATGAGAACATTACTTGAGAAACAAAATTTATTCTTTTTATTACTAACTCTTTGACCGGATCTATTGTAGAAAGCATCAAGAAAAATATTAATGATCTTTGCTTATTCCATAGAAATCTCAACAAGAATGAGGTTGTCAGCGAAGCATCAATGAGAGAGTTTGGATCCATCTTTCATAAGTCTAATAGGTTTCCAAAACTCATGTTCAACAACTGCTGAAATCGATTGAAACAATCTTTTCATATAGAGGACAAAAATATATGGAGAGATGGGTCGCCTTGACTTATACATTTGGAGAAAAAAAAACTCATCCAGATCCTCACCATTCCATAAGATCCTTATTTTAGTAGTAGAAATACATGAACAAACCAGATCGATGAACTTTGGAGAAAACCCAATGTCAAGTAAGGTATCTTTAATGAAACTCTATTTTAGTCTATTATACGCCTTCTCAAGATCCATCTTGATAATTATCTTTCTTTTTCTCTTTTGTTCTTCATAGATTGGATGACTTCTTGAGAAATAATATTTGGGTTGGGGAGACCAGCTTACCATCACCTTTTTTAATATAGTAGCAAGAATTTTAGTCACAGCTTTGTAAGAAATGTTGCACAAACTTTTTGGGTGGATTTGCTTGATATTGGTGGCTGCATCCACTTTAAGAATTAGAGTAATTAAAGTTTCATTTACTTCCTTGACTTTAGAAAGATCAGCAAAAATGCTCAAGATTAAATTGCATAAGTCAGTACTCTTATTCTTGGTTTTAGATATTTTACCTTTTACATTGGGTCCCAAAGACAAAAAAGTCATTTTTTTGTTGTCTTGAAAATTCTTGTCTACACCAACTCTCAAAACTTTTTTATGGGTTGGGAAAATAGTGCTAGAATATATTTGAGCTTCTTTTTCCACAATAACCGATCCATGCATGGCTTCATTCTTTGGATTCTCTGCGTGATCTTCATGAGCGGTAATTTTCTCTTCATGCTATGCATTCAAGACATTAAACTTGGACTCCATTTTTTTATTGCCTTATTGATTAGAATTATTTCTTTCCAAAATAGGTTGGTCATTATCTCTAATAAGTAAGTCCTTGCTATTAACTGCACCTTTATCATACTTTCTTCTATTACGGCGTTTTACCATCATCCACGATCCAAAGTTTGGGGGGTCTTGAGAATATTTGCTGATGGTTGGGTAGTTTTAGGCTCCTTGATTCTCGCTAGAATTAGTAATAATTCATGGATCATGATTACCCCTATCCTACCCCATTTTACCGGCGGTTTTGACCTCCTTGTTAAGCCCACTATCCTCTGGTTCACTGCATTTCTCTGATTAATGACCATACTTGCCATAATTGAATCAGATGAGATGTAATCCCTGATAGTTAATGTAGCAGATGAGATGTAACTCCTGATACTCAATGTTAATAATAGTTTCAAGGACTGATATTCTCAGCAATAGCTTCTTTGACAAATCAATTTCTTCTTCTTCTTATTTCCGCATTGGTAAGGATGGACTCATGAGCCACCAACCATAGAAAGAAGCAAATTCTTTCAAGCCCTTTCCAGTCCCAGATCAACTTGAAGTCCTATTCGTCGGACTCAAGTCAAGACAGATAGAAAGATAAGCTGATTTTAGGTTGATCACACGACTTGGTAAGCATCATTTCAAGGGGATGGAGGTGTCATCACCATGACTCTTTTGGTGATATCCTCAAGGAGCATATCTTTTAATTTGTCAACATCCCAATCAACTGAAACACATGGAAAGTCCATTAGTGAGGCATCAAAATTGGCTATAGATAATACCTGATTTGCGTGTTGCTTTAGTATTTTCAATGTTTTGAAAATCAGACCAGATCAGCTGGTTGAACCGGGTCAATTGAAAACCGGTAAAAAACTGGTCCGGTCCTCTCTTTAAAACTGCCAAATTCAAAACCGCTACAAAATCCGGAAGCCGGCCGGTTCTAAAAAAATGATGCCATTTTAATTTTTTGAGAAAAAAAAAGAAACCTAACCTACAAGTCACTCAACCCCCCCAAACTCCTCCTTCATAAATCAAATCCAAATGCCCCATAGCCACCATTTACTAGCCTTAGCCCCAAACAAAAAAATTAGCCTCTTCGATGGATCCACCGCTGCCGTCCATCGTTGGAGGTGCCACCACGGCCTCCTCCTTCCCCTTGTCCCAAACTCAAATTCCTAGGTAGGCACGTCGTCATCGCATCGTCTTGTAGCTTAGCTTCGCTGTTCGAAGCCTCGAGTTTGAGCTTCTCGCCATGGTGTTGCCGTTGTCTCGCTGTGGTCATCATACTCGTCTCGCCGTGGCCGTCTTGCTCTCAATCAAAGTTAGTGGTCCTGATTTTCTTTTATGCTCTATTGTGTATATCAATATATCATTAATTTCTGAATCTAAAATTAGTGATTTTTGAATTTAAAATTAGTGATTTTTGAATCTGAAATTAAATATATCATTGATTTTGTGTTGTTGAAATTATTGATTAACATGAATTTGTTATGCTGCTGTTGCCATTTTTTAATTTTTGAGAATGATGTTACAGAATTTTTTGTTGAAATAGTTATTGACTTCATGCTCTGTTTAATAATTTGTGAATGGAAATCAAATAATTGATTGTGTTGTTGAAATTAATCAAATTATTGCTAGAAATGAATTTGTTACTCTGTTGCTATTAATAATGGTGATGATAATGGTGGTAAGTACTAATCTGAGTAGAATTTTGATATGAATTTAAGAACTAATTTGTTAATGTATTTGCCTTGGTTATCTGTGGTGGTTGATTTCATCATAATCAATTAAATTAATACTTGTTATTGTTTGAAATATAGAAATGAAATTGTGTATGTGGATCAATTCTAATGTTGACATGAAATGGGCTATTGGATTTTATTGGTTGAAATTGTTGGCACTAATTATGTTCTTTGAATTTTTTTTCAAAATTTCACTTCTTGAAATGTAGTTTCTTTTACTTTTGCATGTTGGCTTTTGAACACTCAATTACTTGTATTTTTTTCTCTTCACAAAACGTGTTATGAAAAAGCAAAACCTTAAACTCACTATGTCACTATTATTGTATGTCTTGATCTGTATAAAAGGTTTTGTTGGTGAAGTTGTACATACTTACATCCATCTTACAATGTATCATATTATTTGTCGATATTATCATTGTTATTTTACATGGATTTTTTTGGGTGATCACCTGTCCTGTAACAATTGTCAAAGACTCTGCCCCTTCTAGGCTTCTACTGCTTGATCATGCTTTTGCCCTCTACTGATAGTGTTTTTAGTTTCTATAAATAAATAAGCTTTGTGCTGAACTACACATACATGATTCATTGTGTCTTGTTGGAACCAGAATTTTGTTGCTTGAATGATGTGCAATATCTTTAGTTTATTATTATAAAGTGACTACCATTCACATGAATTTGTTTACCATCTAGTATTTTAAATTTGGAGGATATTTTAAGATTTATATTAGATTATAATTGTCTTTTAGAATGTTTATTTATTATTTTATTCTAAAACGGTTTTTTCGGTTGAACCACGATTGGACTAGTTAGACCAATGAACCAGTAAATCAGTTATTAGAGCGGTTTGATGACCGGTTCGGTTCTCATAACCTTGAGTATTTTCATTTTGGGAATCCAATGATGTTTCCAAAAATTTATCCCAAAACTATCTCGAATCTTCCAAATAGTGTTGTGTTCCACATCACTCCATGCTCCACAAACTCCCTTCCAATGTTTTGAAAATCAGACCGGATCGGCTGGTTAAACCGGTTCAATTGGATACCGGAGAAAAAAATGGTCCGGTCCTCTCCTTAAAACTGCCAAATTCAAAACCGCTACAAAATCTGGAAGCCGGCCGGTTCCAAAAAAATGATGCCGTTTTAATTTTTTGAGGAAAAAAAAAAGAAACCTAACCTACGAGTCACTCACCCCCCCAAACTCCTCCTTCATGAATCAAATCCAAATGCCCCTTAGCCATCATTCACCAACCCTAGCCCCCAATAAAAAAAATTAGCCTCTTCCATGGATCCACCGCCGCCATCCATCGTTGGAGGTGCCACCACGGCCTCCTCCTTCTCCCTATCCCAAACTTAAATCCCTAGGTCGGCACGTCATCATCGCGTCGTCTTGTAGCTTAGTTTCTCTGTTCGAAGCCTCGAGTTTGAGCTTCTCACCGTGGGGTTGCCGTTGTCTCGCTGTGCTCATCTTACTCGTCTCGCCGTGGACGTCTTGCTCTCAGTCAAGGTTAGTGGTCCTGATTTTCTTTTATGCTCTATTGTGTATATTAATATATCATTAATTTCTGAATCTGAAATTAGTGAGTTTTGAATCTGAAATTAAATATATATCATTGATTTTGCATTGTTGAAATTATTGATTAACATGAATTTGTTATGCTGCTGTTGCCATTTTTTAATTTTTGAGTATGATGTTACTAAATTTTTTGTTGAAATAGTTATTAACTTCATGCTCTGTTTAGTGATTTATGAATGGAAATCAAATAATTGATTGTGTTGTTGATATTAATCAAATTATTGCTAGAAATTGATTTGTTACTCTGTTACTATTAATAATGGTGGTAAGTACCAATCTGAGTAGAATTTTGATATGAATTCAAGAACTAATTTGTTAATGTATTTGCCTTGGTTATGTGTGGTGGTTGATTTCATCGGAATCAATCAGATTAATACTTGTTATTGTTTGAAATATAGAAATGAAATTGTGTATGTGGATCAATTCTAATGTTGACATGAAATGGGCTATTGGATTTTATTGGTTGAAATTGTTGGCACTAATTAGTTGTTGCTGTTACAAAAGGAACATATTTGATATTTCTTTGAATTTTTTTTCAAAATTTCACTTCTTGAAATGTAGTTTCTTTTACTTTTGCATGTTGACTTTGGAACACTCAATTACTTGTATTTTTTTCTCTTCACAAAAAGTGTTATGAAAAAGCAAAACCTTAAACTCACTATGTCACTATTCCCGTATGCCTTGATCTGTATAAAAGGTTTTGTTGGTGAAGTTGTACATACTTACATCCATCTTGCTATGTATTATATTATTTGCCGATATTATCATTGTTATTTTACATGAATTTTTTTGGGTGATCACTTGTCCTGTAACAATTGTCAAAGACTCTGCCCCTTCTAGGCTTCTACTGCTTGATCATGCTTTTGCCCTCTACTGATAGTGTTTTTAGTTTCTATAAATAAATAAGCTTTGTGCTGAACTACACATACATGATTCAGTGTGTCTTGTTGGAACCAAAATTTTGTTGCTTGAATGATGTGCAATATCTTTAGTTTATTTTTAGAAAGTGACTCCATTCACATGAATTTGTTTTCCATCCAGTGTTTTAAATTTGGAGGATATTTTAAGATTTATATTAGATTATAATTATATTTTAGAATGTTTATTTATTATTTATTCTAAAACGTTTTTTTCGGTTGAATCACGATTGGACTAGTTAGACCAATGAACCAGTAAATCTGTTATTAGAGTGGTTCGATGACCGGTTCGGTTCTCATAACCTTGAGTATTTTCTTTTTGGGAATCCAATGATGTTTCCAAAAATTTATCCCAAAACTATCTCGAATCTTCTAAACAGTGTTGTGTTCCACATCACTCCAAGCTGCACAAACTCCCTTCGAAAGTTTTAAATCATTGCTTCTCCTAGCTACTTTTTGAATGATATCATTTACACACTTGTATTTAGATCGCAAAACTCTAGTCCAAAGGGTATTCGGTTTCTCTATAAGACCCTACTCCACTTTCATCATGAAAGCATGGTTAAGGTCCTTAGCGTATTGAATTCCTAACCCTCCAGAATGTTTAGGTTCAGCGACTTTCTTCCAACTAAGAAGGTGAACCTTCTTACTTTGTTTGGCTTCACCCCATAAGAAGTTTATGTATTTACTATCAATCTCATTACAAGTAGCAATAGGTAACTTAGCAGTTTGCATATTATAACTAGGAAGGAAAGAGATGACAAATCTCACCAGAGTAGTTCTTCCTCCAAGGGATAGTGATGTGGCCTTCCATCAGCTTAATTTGAAATTAAGCTTATTGATGATATCATTGAAGGTTTTCTTATATGCTCTGGAATAAAGCAGAGGGACTCCATGATATTTTTCTAAATCATATATTCTGGAGAAATGGAGAGTTTCACTGATCTCAGTTCTCACATTGATGCGAACATTACTTGAGAAACAAATTCTGTTCTTTTCATTACTAACTCTTTGACCGGACCTATTGTAGAAAGCATCAAGAAATCTATTAATGATCTTTGCTTATTCCATAGAAACCTCGACAAAGATGAGGTTGTCGGCGAAGCATAAGTGAGAGAGTTTGGATCCATCTTTCATAAGTCTAATAGGTTTTCAAAACTCATATTCAACAGCTGCTGAAATCGATTGAAACAATCTTTTCATACAGAGGACAAAAATATATGGAGAGATGGGTCGCCTTGCCTTATACATTTGGAGAAAAAAAAACTCATCCAGAGCCTCACCATTCCATAATATCCTTATTTTAGTAGTAGAAATACATGAACAAACCAGATCGATGAACTGCGGAGAAAACCCAATGTCAAGTAAGGTATCTTTAATGAAACTCTATTTTAGTCTATTATACGCCTTCTCAAGATCCATCTTGATAATTATCTTTCTTTTTCTCTTTTGTTCTTCATAGATTGGATGACTTCTTGAGAAATAATAATAATAATTGGGTTGGAAAAACCAGCTTACCATCCCCTTTTTTAATCTAGTAGCAAGAATTTTAGTCACAGCTTTGTAAGAAACGTTGCACAAACTTTTTGGGTATATTTGCTTGAGATTGGTGGCTGCATCCAGTTTAAGAATTAGAGTAATTAAAGTTTCATTTACTTCCTTGACTTTAGAAAGATCGACAAAAATGCTCAAGATTAAATTCCATAAATTAGTACTCTTATTCTTGGTTTTAGATATTTTGCCTTTTACATTGGGTCCCAAAGAGAAAAAAGTCATTTTTTTTGTTGTCTTGAAAATTCTTGTATGTACCAACTCTCAAAACTTTTTTATGGGTTGGGAAAATAGTGTTAGAATATATTTGAGCTTCTTTTTTCACACATAACCAATCCATGCATGGCTTCATTCTTTGGGTCCTCTATCTGATCTTTATAAGCGGCAATTTTCTCTTCATGCTTTGCATTCAAGACACTAAACTTGGACTCCATTTCGTTATTGCCTTCTTTATTAGAATTATTTCTTTCCAAAATAGGTTGGTCATTATCTCTAATAAGTAAGTCCTTGCTATTAACTGCACCTTTATCAAACTTTCTTCTATTAGGGTATTTGACCATCATCCACGATCCAAAGTTTGGGGGGTCTTGAGAATATTTGCTGATTGTTGGGTAGTTTTAGGCTCCTTGATTCTCGCTAGGATTAGTAATAATTCATGGATCATGATTACCCCTATCCTACCCCATTTTGCCGGCGGTTTCGACCTCCTTGTTAAGCCCACTATCCTCTGGTGGTTCACTGCGTTTTTCCGATCAATGACCATACTTGCCATAATTGAATAAGATGAGATGTAACTCCTGATACTCAATGTTGATAATAGTTTCAAGGACTGATATTCTCGGCACTAGCTTCTTTGACAAATCAATGTCTTCTTCTTCTTCTTTCCGCATTGGTAAGGATGGACTCATGAGCCACCAACCACAGAAAGAAGCAAATTCTTTCGAGCCCTTTCCAGTCTCAGATCAACTTGAAGTCCTGTTTGTCAGACTCAAGTCAAGACGGATAGAATGATAAGCTGATTTTAGGTTGATCACACAACTTGGTCAACATCCTTTCAAGGGGATGGAGGTGTCATCACCATGACTTTTTTGGTGATATCCTCAGGGAGCCAATCCTTTAATTTGTCAACATTCCAATCAACGGAAACACATAGAAAGTCCATTAGTGAGCCATCTAAATTGGCTATAGATAATACCTGATTTGCATGTTGCTCTAGTATTTCCAATGTTTTGAAAATTAGACCGGATCGGCTGGTTAAACCGGTTTAATTGGAAACCGGAGAAAAAAATGGTCTGGTCCTCTCCTCAAAACTGCCAAATTCAAAACTGTTACAAAATCCGGAAGCCGGCCGATTCCAAAAAAATAATACCGTTTTAATTTTTTGAGGAAAAAAAAAAAGAAACCTAACCTACGAGTCACTCACCCCCCCAAACTCCTCCTTCATGAATCAAATCCAAATGCCCCTTAGCCACCATTCACCAGCCCTAGCCCCCGAACAAAAAAATTATCCTCTTCCATGGATCCACCGCCGCCGTCCATCGTTGGAGGTGCCACCACGACTCCTCTTTCCCCCTATCCCAAACTCAAATCCCTAGGTCGGCACGTCGTCATCGCATAGTCTTGTAGCTTAGCTTTGCTGTTTGAAGCCTCGAGTTTGAGCTTCTCGCCATGGGGTTGCCATTGTCTTGCTGTGCTCATCTTACTCGTCTCGTCGTGGACGTCTTGCTCTCAGTCAAGGTTAGTGGTCCTGATTTTCTTTTATGCTCTATTGTGTATATCAATATATCATTAATTTTTGAATCTGAAATTAGTGAGTTTTGAATCTGAAATTAAATACATCATTGATTTTACGTTGTTGAAATTATTGATTAACATGAATTTGTTATGCTGCTGTTGCCATTTTTTAATTTTTGAGTATGATGTTACTAAATTTTTTGTTGAAATAGTTATTAACTTCATGCTCTGTTTAGTGATTTGTGAATGAAAATCAAATAATTGATTGTGTTGTTGATATTAATCAAATTATTTCTAGAAATTGATTTGTTACTCTGTTACTATTAATAATGGTGATGATAATGGTGGTAAGTACCAATCTGAGTAGAATTTTGATATGAATTCAAGAACTAATTTGTTAATGTATTTGCCTTGGTTATGTGTGGTGGTTAATTTCATCGGAATCAATCAGATTAATACTTGTTATTGTTTGAAATATAGAAATAAAATTGTGTATGTGGATCAATTCTAATGTTGACATTAAATGGGCTATTGGATTTTATTGGTTGAAATTGTTGGCACTAATTAGTTATTGCTGCTACAAAAGGAAAATATTTGATATTTCTTTGCATTTTTTTTCAAAATTTTACTTCTTGAAATGTAGTTTCTTTTACTTTTGCATGTTGGCTTTGGAACACTCAATTACTTGTATTTTTTTCTCTTCACAGAACGTGTTATGAAAAAGTAAAACTTTAAACTCACTATGTCACTATTCTCATATGCCTTGATCTGTATAAAAGGTTTTGTTGGTGAAGTTGTACATATTTACATCCATCTTGCTATGTATTATATTATTTGCTGATATTATCATTGTTATTTTACATGGATTTTTTTGGGTGATCACTTGTCCTGTAACAATTGTCAAAGACTCTGCCCCTTCTAGGCTTCTACTGCTTGATCATGCTTTTGCCCTCTACTGATAGTGTTTTTAGTTTCTATAAATAAATAAGCTTTGTGCTGAACTACACATACATGATTCAGTGTGTCTTGTTGGAACCAAAATTTTGTTGCTTGAATGATGTGTAATATCTTTAGTTTATTATTATAAAGTGACTCCATTCACACGAATTTGTTTTCCATCTAGTGTTTTAAATTTGGAGGATATTTTAAGATTTATATTAGATTATAATTATATTTTAGAATATTTATTTATTATTTATTCTAAAACGTTTTTTCGGTTGAACCACGATTGGACTAGTTAGAATAATGAACCAGTAAATCAGTTATTAGAGCGGTTCGATGGCCGGTTCGGTTCTCATAACCTTGAGTATTTTCATTTTGGGAATCCAATGATGTTTCCAAAAATTTATCCCAAAACTATCTCGAATCTTCCAAACAGTGTTGTATTCCACATCACTCCAAGCTGCACAAACTCCCTTCTAAAGTTTTAAATCATTGCTTCTTCTAGCTACTTTTTGAATGATATCATTTACACACTTATATTTAGATCGCAAAACTTTAGTCCAAAGGGTATTCAGTTTCTCTATAAGACCATACTCCACTTTAATCATGAAAGCATGGTTAAGATCCTTAGCGTATTGAATTCCTAACCCTCCAGAATGTTTAGGTTCAGCAACTTTCTTCCAACTAAGAAGGTGAACCTTCTTATTTTGTTTGGCTTCACCCCATAAGAAGTTTATGTATTTACTATCAATCTCATTACAAGTAGCAATAGGTAACTTAGTAGTTTGCATATTATAACTAGCAAGGAAAGAGATGACAGATCTCACCAGAGTAGTTCTTCCTCCAAGGGATAGTGATTTGGCCTTCCATCCACTTAATCTGAAATTAAGCTTATTGATTATATCATTGAAGGTTTTCTTATATGCTCTGGAATAAAGCAGAGGGACTCCAGGATACTTTTCTAAATCATATATTTTGGATAAATGGAGAGTTTTACTGATCTCAATTCTCACATTGATGCGAACATTACTTGAGAAACAAATTCTGTTCTTTTCATTACTAACTCTTTGACCGGACCTATTGTAGAAAGCATCAAGAAATCTATTAATGATCTTTGCTTATTCCATAGAAACCTCGACAAGGATGAGGTTGTCGGCGAAGCATAAGTGAGAGAGTTTGGATCCATCTTTCATAAGTCTAATAGGTTTTCAAAACTCATGTTCAACAGCTGCTGAAATCGATTGAAACAATCTTTTCATATAGAGGACAAAAATATATGGAGAGATGGGTCGCCTTGCCTTATACATTTGGAGAAAAAAAACTCATCCAGAGCCTCACCATTCCATAAGATCCTTATTTTAGTAGTAGTATTACATGAACAAACCAGATCGATGAACTGCAAAAAAACCCAATGTCAAGTAAGGTATCTTTAATGAAATTCTATTTTAGTCTATTATACACCTTCTCAAGATCCATCTTGATAATTGTCCAGCTTTCTTTTTCTCTTTTGTTCTTCATAGATTGGATGACTTCTTGAGAAATAATAATAATTGGGTTGGGGAGACCAGCTTACCATCATCTTTTTTAATCTAGTAGCAAGAATTTTAGTCACAGCTTTGTAAGAAATGTTGCACAAACTTTTTGGGTGTATTTGCTTGAGACTGATGGCTGCATCCACTTTAAGAATTAGAGTAATTACAGTTTCATTTACTTCCTTGACTTTAGAAAGATCAGCAAAAATGCTCAAGATTAAATTGCATAAGTCAATACTCTTCGTTGGTTTTAGATATTTTACCTAATATATTGGGTCCCAAAGAGAAAAAGTCATTTTTTTGTTGTCTTGAAAATTCTTGTCTGCACCAACTCTCAAAACTTTTTTATGGGTTGGGAAAATAGTGCTAGAATATATTTGAGCTTCTTTTTCCACAATAACCGATCCATGCATGGCTTCATTCTTTAGGTCCCCTACGTGATCTTCATGAGCGGCAATTTTCTCTTCATGTTATGCATTCAAGACATTAAACTTGGACTCCATTTTGTTATTGCCTTCTGTTACGTTAGGTAACCGAAGATTGATGGACTGGACTCGCAAGGTTGGCCTAATCGTCTTGGGAAGAAGGCCTTTAGGCTTGGTCTCGCCTTCGAGGCCTTCGTCCGACTTGTGTGTATGGAAGAATGGGGAGTGGTACCTGCAAAGACACTCTAATGCCTAAGTCAGCAAAGGTCTAAACAGGTTTAGAGCGTATGGAAACTTAGAGATACCTGAGGGTTGTTAGTGTACTTATAGGGGTGAACCCATAACCACCATTGAAGTGGTTCCACCTTTTAAGGAGGATAACCATCCCTTTATCTTAGGGAGGTTGAGATTTGACTCTTGGAAGTGGGTTGAAAGATTTTAGGGGCAGTTACTTATTTGAACAAGTGTTACCTGCCACCTAATCTGACTCCCGACTTCCTTTTAGTGGAGTCTTCGTAGAATCCAACCTCTTGGACGGAGGTCGGTTGCGTGGGGAGGCTAATCTATGGATTGGGCCTCTTTGTCTTATTTGGTCCTGGGCCTTAGTGTTGGGCCAATGTATGAACAGTGCCCCTACTCGAGTCCAAGCCCTTTCGTGAGTTTGGGCTCGAGTATACAGATCGGGACTTTTGCCGACGTGTTGAGGAACCGACGTAATTTTCGGGAACCGACGTGATTTAAATTTTGTCGCGTCTAATCAAACGTCGCGTCTTTTAGAGGTGTGAGCATTCATACGCGGGGGCGGTTACATTGGTAACGGTACAACTCTTAAATGGCTGCATCATTTTACCTTTATGCCGTAACGTGCTTATAAATACTTTTCCCTATCCTCGCTTGTTTCATTTCTGAAAACTTTTCTACCTGAACCCTTTACTGTTCGAAAGAAGAAATCACCTTCCTTTTCGAGTGTTGTTGCTTCCACCTTTTCTGCGCGAGGGAAAATGTTAGTTTCTTTTCTTACTCTTTATAGAGTTTTTCGTTTGCATGTTTTGTTCGGTGGAGTGTGGATGGTAGTCTCGGTGTTTCTCTGCTTAGTTTGAGAGACTAGCCTCGAACCCTTAGAGACCCTATTTTGATTTTTTCTTTTCTTTGTAGGATTCGTCATCTAGAAAAAAGATGTCTATGCTAGAGTCCCTTTCTTTATAGGTTGATGACGCCGTGCTTTGGGAGAGTCCCCTGGCAGATACTAAGTACCTTTCCAGTCTGCGTGCTCATCATAGAATCTGTGCTTTTGATGAGGATGAACCTAAGTATGAACTGGTTGTCCCAGGTCTGGAAGACCGGGTTTATTTTGGAAGAGCTTCTGAGGAAGACCCTCATTTTATTTTTATGTATGAGAGTTTTTTTACCCGTTTGGGCATTCTTCTTCCTTTTTCTGACTTTGAGATAGCCGTTCTATCTCATTGCCGGATAGCCCCTACCCAGCTTCACCGCAACTCTTGGGATTTTTTTAAAATTTATCAATTTGTCAATCATGCCCTGGATTTTTCGACTTCTCTGAGGATTTTCTTTTTTCTTTTTCACATGACCAAGCCCTTTAGCGGGCAAAATAACAAACAACAATGGGTGTCTTTCCGAGCTATACAAGGCTGGAGTGTTTTTACCCTTTTTGATGAATCCTTTCATGACTTTAAAAACTTTTTTTTCAAAGTGCAAGCTGTAGAGGGTCACCATCTCTTTTTTCTGGATCAAAATTCTTCTCCCCACTTTTCCTGTACTGGTTAGAGGCCTCTCCTTGTGAGAAATATAGTTTGGATGATTTGGATGAGGTGGAGGCGGCCATCGTTGGGTTCTTCCGAGAAGTTTGGGGGATAGCCCCTTATCTGGATACCAAGAAGTTCCTCCAGGGGTCTCCGACCTTTGTGCAGGCCCAATTAGGTAGTGTCATATTTGTTTGTTGGGTTTTCCGTCTTGATGATCACCCGAGTTGTTTCCTCCGACTTATTTATTGACTTTTTTACCTAATGGCTTTCGCAGAGATGGCGAAGAAGAATTCCAAAGAATCTTACCAGAGAGTCCAAGAGGCTAAGGCAAGGTCCCGTGCCAGAGTTGGTGGTGCCAGGGCTGCTGGCCTTCCTCCTTCTCCTCACAACCTAGGGACCCCATCCCGACCTATTGTCATATCCTCTTCCACCTCTTCTCTTCCCCCTCCTCCTCGATCTTCCCCTAAACCAGAGCTGAAGAAGCGCAAGACTTTAGGGTCTAGCTCTTCTTTTGAAGGTGAGGCAAAGTCTGATGCGCCTCAGTTTGTTCGGAATTACATCTATCCTCATACTCGTATAAGTATGGATGATGCTTCCGTTCGAAACCACCTTAATCTTCTGGTTCAAGGGAGTGTCAGGGCGGGGGTGTGCACTAAGCTTTTGATATTTTTGAGAAGACTCCCCTCAGCTCTTTGGGTTCATCCCTGAGGATTGAGGAGCTAGAGGGGATGATTCTTTTATATTAGGAGGCTGAGAAGAGTTTGAAGGAGGAGGTCGTCGGGTTGAAGGAGGAGGGGGATAATCTCCGGAAGGAGGAGAGGAAGTTGATGGGCCGGTGTGCCATGGCAGAGGGTCTGAGGGAGAAAGTGGAGCAGAGCTATTCGAGCTTGTTCCAAGACCTTGTGGAGGTGAAAAAGGATTTGGTAAGAGCTCGGGATGCTTATGTGGATTTGGAGGACTCCATTACTGAGGGAGCCGAGGAGGCGTAGAGGATCTTTAAGGAGCAAGTCGGGGTTATTGCTCCCGACCTGGATCTCTCCCCTTTGGATCCTGATAAGGTCGTAATTGATGGGGCTATTGTTTTTCCTCCCCGACCTGTGTCTGAGTTCGAGTTAAAAACTCGGGGCCAGAGGATAATAGTGTCCCCTC
Source organism: Arachis stenosperma (assembly GCF_014773155.1). Taxonomy (NCBI): domain Eukaryota; kingdom Viridiplantae; phylum Streptophyta; class Magnoliopsida; order Fabales; family Fabaceae; genus Arachis; species Arachis stenosperma. The sequence continues at coordinate 13,823,853 of NC_080381.1, read as the reverse complement.
CCCGACCAGGAGATGTCCCGAGTTCCTCGAAGGCTTCCGAGAAGGGTCCCGATCCTTCTGCCCCGCCCTTTGCTGGTGCTGCTCTAACTTCCCCTCCTAGTCCTAATGGTGCTCCGATTGCTCTTCTTCCTGGCTCTGGCGATGATCTTCCAGTTAATTTGTGATGGCTATATGGGGACCCGGCCTGTGGGTCCCTCATTTTTTTGAACAATTTTTATGTTTTATTGTGGTGGTTGCTCTCTAACATTTTCTGGCCCTTTGTGGCCGTAAACAAAATTTAAAAATACCCTTTTTTGGATAAGGGTTTTAGGCTATATTTTTGTTGACCTGCATGCTTTTTGGGCTTTTCAAAACCTTGTTTTGATCTTTTTCTTTTCGTCGAAAAAACCCTTTGCTTTTTGGAAAACTCTTACCTTTGTCGGCCGTCCTTTGTCTAAGTTTTTCTTAAGACTTGGGGACAATTTTCCGTCTTTGGTTTTTCGATGGGTTTTCTTATCTCTTTTTGATATTCCGTGTACTCAATTCTTTTTTATTGAGTTTCCGTAACTTAGGTTATTCTCGCGACGCATTTCATTTCTTCTCGGATTCTCCGACTCATAGGTCGGCTGGCCTCCGAGTTATTACATGTTCAGCTTTTATAACCTCTTTACGCCGACTTGTACCTCGTCGTTTTATCCTGACAACCATCCAGGTCGGTTCATGGGATTTTCACGTTTTGTCGAGCTTAAGTCGGCGTGTTTCGTGGAGATAGTGAAAATATTGAAAGGAATTTGTAAAGAGATATTGAAAGATAAAGATCTTTATTTATTTGTAAAGGTACTTTTTTTGCTGCTAAGGGCTTCGACAATTTTGTTGTCCCTTAGCCTCCCACTTTGATGCCTCATTAAAAACCCCGCTTTAGGAAAAACCCTTTCTTTGGGAAAAAAACCATGAAGTTGGGAAAAGAGTACATCAGGGAGTGGGGTTCGTTTTTAACTATAGTACCTTTTCATATTACAAGCATGCCACGACCTAGGTAGCTCAGTGCTGCTGAGGTCGGTCACTTTATAGTAGCATTTTCCTAAGACCTCTTTAATTTTGTATGGTCCTTTCCAATTGGCAGCGAGCTTTTCTTCCCCCGACTTGTTGACTCCTTTGTCGTTTCTGATCAAAACCAAATCGTCTGGGGCGAAGCTTCTTCGAATGACCTTTTTGTTATATCTGTTTTTCATCCTTTGTTTCAATGCTGCTTCTCTGATGTGGGCTTGTTCTCGGACTTAAGGGAGTAGCTCAAGTTCTTCTTTGTGCCCCTGTATATTTCCAATCTCGTCGTAGAAGCTCACCCTTGGACTCTACTCGTTGATTTCGACTGGTATCATGGCTTCTATGCCATAAGCAAGTCGGAAGGACGTTTCCCCTGTGGCAGACTGAGGTGTGGTCCGATAAGCCCAAAGTACTTGTGGGAGCTCCTCGGCACAGGCTCCCTTTACGTCCTGCAACCTTTTCTTCAACCCTGCCAGTATGACCTTGTTTGCTGCCTCGGCTTGTCCATTTGCTTGTGGATGTTCCACCGATGTAAACTGATGTTTGATTTTCATGCTGGCCACCAGGTTTTTTAAGATTGAATCGGTGAACTGAGTGCCATTATCGGTAGTGATGGAGTGAGGTACTCCATATCTGGTGATAATGTTCTTGTAGAGGAACTTTTGACTTCTCTGAGCGGTGATGGTAGCCAATGGTTCTGCTTCTATCCACTTTGTGAAATAATTCACTCCTACTATTAGATACTTTACTTACCCCGGCGCTTGGGGGAATGGTCCTAGCAAGTCCAACCCCCATTTTGCGAAAGGCCATGGGGAAGTTATACTAATGAGCTCCTCTGGAGGAGCTACATGGAAGTTTGCATGCATTTGGCATGGTTGGCACTTTTTCACAAATTCTGTGGAATCTTTTTGTAAGGCCGGCCAGTAGAACCCAGCTCGGATTACCTTTCTGGCTAACGACCTTGCCCCAAGATGGTTCTTGCAGATTTCATTGTGCACCTCCTCTAGCACCTCGGTTGTCTTTGAGGTCGGGACGCACTTTAGTAGTGGTGTTGATATTCCCCTTTTATAGAGGATATTTTTCACCAGCGTGTAGTTTTGTGCTTCCCTCCGGATCTTTTTGGCCTCTTTTTCCTCTTTGGGGAGGATGTCGAATTTCAGGTATTCGACTAAGGGCTTCATCCACCCGAGATCTAACCCGGCGATTTCAAAGACATTTTGAACAGCCTCCGTTTTGACCACGGAGGGCTCGGGAAGAGTTTCTTGGATTAGGCTTCTGTTGTTCCCTCCTGGTTTGGTACTTGCAAGCTTGGAGAGGGCATCTGCCCTACTGTTGAGGTCCCGAGTTATATGCTTCACCTCAGTCTCCTCAAAGCGCCTAAGATGGTCCAAGGTTTTGTCCAAGTACCTTTTCATGTTGGGATCTTTGGCCTGATACTCTCCGTTTATTTAGGAAGTCACCACCTGAGAATCACTGAATACCATTACTTTGGTGGCGCCAACTTCCACTGCCAGCTTTAACCCTGCAATCAAGGCTTCATATTCTGCCTGATTGTTGGAAGCTAGGAACTCGAACTTGAGGGAGACTTCTATTTGCGTTCCCCCTTCGCTGACCAGTATTATGCCTACACTGCTTCCAACCTTGTTGGAGGACCTATCTACATATAATTCCCATGTAGTGGACTTTTTCTCTTGATCTCCAGCGTATTCTGCTAGGAAGTCGGTGAGGCATTGGGCTTTTATTGCCGTCCGGGATTCGTATTTCAGGTCAAATTCGGAGAGCTCAATTGCCCATTGAACCATTCTGCCCGCAATATCCATCTTCTGGAAGATCTGTTTCATGGGCTGGTTCGTTCGGACTTTTATCGTGTGCGCTTGGAAATACGGCCGTAATCGGCGTGAGGCTACTACTAAGGAGTATGCAAACTTTTCAAGTTTTTGATACTTTAGTTCAGGGCCTTATAAAACTTTGCTGGTGAAGTACACAGGATGCTGCTCGACCTCATCTTCCCGTATTAGAGCTGATGCTATAGCTCTGTCTGCTACTGACAGATACAGGACGAGCTCTTCCCCGACTATGGGTTGGGTCAAAATTGGAGGCTGGCTCAAAAACCTTTTAAACTCTTGGAATGCTTCTTCGCATTCTGGAGTCCATTCAAACTGGCATCCTTTTCTTAGTAGAGAGAATAGTGGAAAGGATCTTAGTGCCGATCCCGCCAGGAATCTGGAAAGGGTAGCGAGTCGGCCATTCAATTGTTGGACCTCCCTTAGACAAGTCGGGCTTTTCATTTCTAGAATAGCTTTGCACTTTTCGGGGTTTGCTTCGATCCCTCTTTGTGTTAGTATGAACCCTAGAAACTTTCCCGCCTCCACTGCGAAGGTACATTTTGTGGGATTTAGTCTCATCCCATGTAACCTTACGGTGTTGAAAACTTGTGAGAGATCTGTCAAGAGGTCGGTCTCCTCCTTGGTTTTCACCAGCATGTCATCTACGTAGACCTCCATTAAGTTCTCGAGGTGGGGAGCAACCACTTTATTCATCAACCTTTGATATGTGGTCCCAGCATTTTTTAATCCAAAAGGCATTACCACATAGCAGTAGTTTGCTCTAGGTGTGACGAATAAAGTTTTTTTCTCATCCAGCTTATACATCAGAATTTGGTTGTATCCCGAGTAAGCGTCCATTTATGACAAGTACTGATACCCTGAGCTCACATCTACAGGGTGTCAATACTGGGAAGTGGATATGGGTTTTTGGGGCATGCCTTGTTCAGGTCGGTGTAGTCGACGCACATCCTCCACTTGCCGTTTTGCTTTTTTACTAGCACTACATTTGCTAGCCATGCCGGATACTTGACCTCTCGGATGAAGTCGGGCTCCAAGAGGGCTTGTACTTGCTCCTCCACCACCTGAGCTCGTTCTGTTCCGAGCTTGCGCCTGCGCTGCTGTACGGGTCGTGATCCGGGGTGTACTGAAAGCTTGTGGGACATGAGCTGAGGGTCTATCCCTGGCATGTCGGAAGCTTTCCAAGCGAAGAGGTCGGAATTATCTCGCAGGAGCTTTATCAGCCTCTGTTTCAAATCTCCATCTAGACTGGCTCCTATGTTGATATTTTTTCCATCCTTGATGACGGAATTTTTGCCAGTAAAGAATTTCATAAAAAACAGTCGCATTGTAGATATAGTCTCTAAACAAACAGAAATCCCTTCGTACAAACGTTTTGGTTGTCACAAGTAACAAACCCCTTTAAAATTGATAACTGAGTATTTAAACCTCGGGTCGTCTTCTCAAGGAACTGCGAGGAAGTATGTTCTTATTATTGGTTATAAAGGTTGTAATCGGGGTTTAGAAGGTGAGAAGCAAGTGATTTAAATGACGAGTGAATTAAATGGCAATTAAAAATAAATAATAACTGTAAAACAAGTTTTGGCAAGATAAGGGAAATTAGAAGTCCAACTTAGCTATCCCTCTCAACAATAATGAAAGTTGTATCTTAATTCCACTTGGTCAACCTTTACCAGGGCAAAGGAAAGTCAAGGGACTAATTAAATTGACCTTTGAATCCTAATTATTTCTTAAGAAAAGGTTGGGATTATTTAAGTTCAGCTCAATTAGCGAGATAACGATTATCAATTATGTTGAGTTTAATAACTGTTGAGTTACTGAATTCTTAACCAGAACCAAAAGGGAAAAAAAGTAAAATTGCTGAAATAATAAAAATATCCTTAGATGGGAAGCAATGGCAACTTAAATCAAAGAGAACAATCATAGACTGAAAATACCTCAATTATCATTAATTCAAATAACAATCTGTAACATGGAATAATTCATAAATCAAATTATAATAATCAATTCAAATGTTGGAATAAATAATTGTAGAACTAAAATAAAAGAACATTTAAACCTGGATCCAGAGTTACTCCCAAAACAAGAAGAAGTCCTAAATCCTAAGAGAGAGAGAAAATCTCTCTCTAGACTAAATCTAAATCATAGAAAACTAGAAATTGGCGAGCTCTCCAAATGGATGCTTTCCCCCACTTCTTAACCTCTGGTCTATGCCTTCTGGACTTGGATTTGGGCTAAAAAGGGCCTCAAAACTCGTTATGAGCGTTTTCTGCAATTTCTGGTGCGTGGCCTCTGTCACGCGTCCGCGTGGGTCACGCGGTCGCGTCATTCGGAGCTTTTCCTTGCCACGCGATCGCGTCAGTCATGCGACCGCGTCATGTGCGTTCTGCTTAAGGCGCACGGTCGCGTCAGTCATGCGGTCGCGTTGCTGCTGATTCGTGCTTGGCACGCGATCGCGTCGTCCATGCGATCGCGTGGATACCAGTTTCCTTAAAGCTCCGTTTTGCTTTCTCCTTTCCTTTTAGTATGTTTCCTTTTTCATTCTTTAAGTCATTCTGCCTTAGAAAATCTGAAACTACTCAACACACTAATCACGGCATCGAATGGGAATAAAGGTAATTAAAATAATTAATTTTCAAAGCTTAGGAAACATGTTTTTCACAATATGACATAATAAGGAAGGGAAAGTAAAACCATGCAATTAATGTGAATAAGTAGGTGAGGGATTGTATAAATCACTCAAATTAAGCACAAAAGATCTCATGAAATATGGGTTTATCAATCCTCTTTTCCGATTTGAACCTCTTCAGTTCTTCCCCCCGGCTGTGGCCGCAGCTCTTCTTTAGCTTTTATTCCCCCGAGCTCTATGGTGTGAACTTCCTTGCTCTTTCCTCGGAGGTTCAAGCTTTCGTTGTAGCATTTTCTTGCCAATTTCTGGTCTTCCCGTACCGTTGCTATTCCCTTAGGTGTTGGGAATTTCATGCAAAGATGAGGGGTTGACACCACCGCTCCGATCCGATTTAGCGTAGTCCTGCCAATCAAGGCATTATACGCCGATCCGACATCGATGACGATAAAGTCTATGCTCAGAGTTTTGGAATTTTTCCCCTTTTCGAAGGTCGTGTGGAGGGGGATGTATCCCAGTGGCTTTATTGGCATGTCTTCTAGTCCATACAGGGTGTTCGGGTAAGCTTTTAGCTCCCTTTCATCCAACCCTAACTTGTCGAATACGGGTTTAAAGAGGATGTCAGCCGAACTCCCTTGGTCCACCAAGGTTCTGTGGAGGTTGGCATTCGCCAAGATCATGGTTATCACCACCGGGTCGTCATGCCCGGGCATGATCCCTTGCCCATCCTCTTTGGTGAACGAGATGGTTGGGAGATCGGGAGTCTTGTTCCCGACTTGATAGACCTGCTTTAGATGTCTCTTGCGAGATGACTTGGTGAGCCCTCCTCCTCCGAACCCTCCTGAGATCATGTGTACATGTCTCTCTAGGTCTGTGGTGGTGGGTCTCTTCGATCACTGTCCTCTCGCTTCCTTTTTCCGTGATTGTCCGACCTTTCTACGAGATATCTGTCGAGCCGACCTTCTCTGGCCAACTTTTCTATCACATTTTTGAGGTCGTAACAGTCGTTTGTAGGATGGCCGTACATTTTGTGGTATTCGCAATAGTCGCTGCGACTTCCCCCCTTTTTGTTCTTGATGGGCCTAGGGGGTGGAAGCCTTTCAGTGTGGCAAATTTCACTATACACATCGACTAGGGAGACTTTCAGAGGAGTGTAAGAGTGATATCTCCTTGGCTTTTCCATGCCAATCTCCTCTTTCTTCTTGGATTCTCTCTCTTTTTCTTTCGACAGGTGAGAGTGTCCAGGCCGCCAATTCGACTCTCGTAGTCTAGCATTTTCCTCCATGTTGATGTACTTTTCAGCTCTTTCCTGTACATCGTTTAGGGAGGTAGGGTGCCTTTTTGATATGGACTGGGAGAAAGAGCCTTCCCTGAGCCCATTTACTAGGCCCATGATTACTGCCTCTGTGGGCAAGTCTTGAATTTTCAAGCACGCTTTGTTGAACCTTTCCATGCTTCTCAAAGGTTCTCCGACCTCTTGTTTCACACCCAGGAGGCTTGGTGCGTGCTTTACCTTGTCTTTCTGTATAGAGAATCGCATCAGGAATTTCCGCGAGAGGTCGTCGAAGCTCGTGACCGACCTTGGAGGGAGGCTATCGAACCACTTCATCGCTGCTTTCGTCAAGGTGGTCGGAAAGGCTTTGCAGCGAGTGGCATCAGAAGCGTTGGCCAGGTACATCCGACTCTTGAAGTTGCTCAGATGATGCTTTGGATCCGTGGTCCCGTCATAGAGGTCCATATCAGGGCTCTTGAAGTTCCTAGGAACTTTTGCCCTCATTATGTCCTCACTAAACGGATCGTCCTCCCTTAAGGGTGAATCTTCTCGGTCACTGCGAGGGTTCTGGTACTTAAGGGAAGATTCTAGCCTCAAGAGTTTTTCTTCTAACTCTTTTCGTCGCTCTATTTCTTCCCTTAGGTTCCTTTCCGCCTCTCGTTGTCGCTGTAATTCCTGTTCTAGCTGCTCCAGACGTCCCTGGTGGCCGTTGACCAATCCCATTAGTTCGGCTGCATGGGGCAGTCATTCCTTTCCAGATTCACGCCCTTCAGAGGAATTTACCTTTGGGTTTTTTTATCCCATAGGTACCCTCTTTTTGTTGGTCATTCGCTTCCTGGTGGAAGGTCATGTCCGCCTCATTGTTTCCTGTGTTCAGATTTTTTTGTTCTGAATCGGTCATGGCGTGGCCATCTTCGGGTGAGTTGTCCGCCATTGAATGATGATCTCTCAGGTCCCCGGCAACGGCACCAATGTTACATTGGGTAACCGGAGATTGATGGACTGGACTGGCAAGGTTGGCCCAATCGTCTTGGGAAGAAGGCCTTTAGGCTTGGTCTCGCGTTCGAGACCTTCGTCCGACTTGTGTGTATGGAAGAATGGGAGGTGGTACCTGCAAAGACACTCCAATGCCTAAGTCAGCAAAGGTCTAAACAGGTTTAGAGTGTATGGGAACTTAGAGATACCTAAGGGTTGTTAGTGTACTTATAGGGGTGAACCCATAACCATCGTTGGAGTGGTTCCACCTTTTAAGGAGGATAACCGTCCCTTTATCTTAGGGAGGTTGAGATTTGACTCCTGAAAGTGGGTTGAGAGATTTTAGGGACAGTTACTTATTTGAACAAGTGTTACCTGCCACCTAATCTGACTCCCGACTTCCTTTTAGTGGAGTCTTCGTAGAATCCAACCTCTTGGACGGAGGTCGGTTGCGTGGGGAGGCTAATCTATGGATTGGGCCTCTTTGTCTTATTTGGTCTTGGGCCTTAGTGTTAGGTAAGGGTATGAACAACTTCTTTATTAGAATTATTTCTTTCCAAACTAGCTTGGTCATTATCTCTAATAAGTAAGTCCTTGCTATTAATTGCACCCTTATCAGACTTTCTTCTATTAGAGCGTTTGACCATCATCCACGATCCAAAGTTTGGGGGGTCTTGAGAATATTTGCTAATGGTTGAGTGGTTCTGGGCTCCTTGATTCTTGCTAGGATTAGTAATAATTCATGGATCATGATTACCCCTATTCTACCCCCATTTTGCCGGCAGTTTCGACCTCCTTGTTAAGCCCACTATCCTCTGGTGGTTCACTGCATTTCTCCGATCAACAACCATATTTGCCATGATTGAATCAGATGAGATGTAATCCCTGATACTTAATGTAGCAGATGAGATGTAACTCCTGATACTCAATGTTGATAATAGTTTCAAGGACTGATATTTTCGCCATTAGCTTCTTTGACAAATCAATCTCCACACATATTCTTGAAAACTTTCTTCAATAGTGAATAGAGGTTGCGCAATCTATTTTTAGCATAGTACCAATAGTGGATCCAACATGCCAAAAAAATGATGGTTATATAGTTCAATGTGCAAGTTAAGGATACGAATTCGAGTTTCGATCTTCTTCACTTGATTCTCAAAGGACAGAAAAAAAAGTCTCCTCCTTTGCACTATAAAATATTTCCCAACAATCATTCACGGACCATCCAGTAACACATGGCAGTAGTCTTCTTGATATAAAAAATGAATCAAAAAGTAAACACGACCCATATCAATGATGTTAATCTTATCTTTCTTTACCCAATCTCTATTGAGGTGTTGTTTCATAAATTCCAAACCCTCTCACTTTCCAAGAACTTTGACCATGAGAGCAGCGTGTCATGGTTTACGTCATTTATGAAAGTCATCATTTGTAACTTGAATGATTGGACAAGGGTCACAAGCAGTATCCCTAACAGAGTCATCTTCGACACTCTTTGTCCCTTTTAATTTGTACCACTTGTCCTCAAGGTTAGGTTAGTCTTCTTCAATGTCTTCCGAAAGATCTTTAATATCATCCATTCCATTGCCTAGAACTTTCAGTAACAATTCTTTATAAGAAATTTTCATAGTAGTTTAGGTTTCATCATCGATCATCATAAGGTTTTTTGGGAGATCAGGGTCCACCTCTTCTCGTGCTTTAACTTTTTTAATGTTTTTTTTCATAAGATCAATTTCTTCTACCGAAATGTTAGGAAAGCGCTCTGAACTCATCAAAACAAAACACAAAAATAAACTTTGATGGTTATTAAACTTATTTAAATCTTTCGTAGTCAATTTTATCAGTGTCAAAATCTTTTATAATAAAAAATAATTATTTGCTCTACAAACTTATTTGTTCATATATTCTATTGATATCTAACATAAGAAATTGACTTGAACTAAATAATTTAATGAAATAAAAAAAAGTTAAAAATGGATATGATAATAAAGATTTGTTCATATTTAAAATATTGAAGCAAATATTATTAAAAATGGATCAAATGACATAATTTTTTTATTCTCAGAAAAAAAAAATGATTGAAAACTGTATTGGATTTTGCTTAAAATTAAATTTGTACTGCCTATTTTGTATTCATTTGTTTTGTTTTGGTTTGTCAATCAAAGGCTTAAGAGTTAAGAATGAATTACAATTAAAACATCGGAGGACAGTAAGACTTTTACAGAGGATGAGCAGGATTAATAACTTCTGACTCCCATTTCTGATATCCCCACCTCCCACTGTCAAACACAAACAACCGCGTCTCTCCCTTTCTCTCTCTCTCTCTATCCATTCTCCATAAATTACCATCTTCTTCGCACTCTCTTTCACTCATATTCTCCATTCCCCCAGATCTTCACTCTCACTCACTCACACTTCTCCATCAATGTCGTCCACCGGATCCGGATCCGCCCCCAACGGCGAAGCCACTCCGCCGTCGCAACGCAAGGTGGCTCTGATAACCGGAATCACGGGTCAGGACGGTTCCTACCTGACGGAATTCTTGATGGAGAAGGGTTACGAGGTGCACGGCCTCATCCGCCGTTCCTCCAACTTCAACACGCAGCGGATCGAGCACATATACGTGGACCCACACAACGCCCACAAAGCACGCATGAAGCTCCACTACGCCGACCTCTCCGACGCCTCCTCCCTCCGCCGATGGCTCGACACCATCCTCCCCGACGAGGTCTACAACCTCGCCGCCCAGTCCCACGTCGCAGTCTCCTTCGAGATCCCCGACTACACCGCCGACGTCGTCGCCACCGGGGCCCTCCGCCTTCTGGAGGCCGTGCGCTCCCACATCTCCGCCACCGGGCGCTCGCACATCCGGTATTACCAGGCGGGATCCTCGGAGATGTTCGGGTCTACACCACCCCCTCAGGACGAGACCACACCGTTTCACCCGAGATCCCCTTACGCTGCATCCAAGTGCGCGGCGCACTGGTACACCGTCAATTACCGCGAGGCCTACGGGATCTTCGCCTGCAACGGCATCCTCTTTAACCACGAGTCTCCTCGCAGAGGTGAGAATTTTGTGACGCGCAAGATCACGCGGGCCGTGGGCCGGATCAAGATCGGGCTTCAGAGAAAGCTCTTCTTGGGGAATCTTCAGGCTTCTAGGGATTGGGGTTTCGCCGGGGATTACGTGGAGGCTATGTGGCTGATGCTGCAGCAGGAGAAGCCCGACGACTATGTGGTGGCCACGGAGGAGTCTCACACCGTCGAAGAGTTCCTGGAGGTGGCGTTCGGTCATGTGGGCCTGAATTGGAGGGACCATGTTGCTATTGACAAGAGGTATTTTAGGCCCACTGAGGTGGATAACCTCAAGGGTGATGCTACAAAGGCCAAGAAGGTGCTTGGGTGGAAGCCCAGGGTGGGCTTTGAGCAGCTCGTCAAGATGATGGTCGATCAGGATGTTGAGTTGGCTAAGAAGGAGAAGGTTCTTGTTGATGCTGGCTACATTGATGCTCAGCAACAACCTTGATCTGCTACACTCCCTACTCCCTTTCTTCCAATTTTTTTTCTTTTTTGGTTTTGTTTTCAGTTTAGATCAATATTGCCACAAATTTAATTTAATTTAAGGAACTTTTTTTTTTCTCTGTTTTAGTCATATAATTCTGTTCTTGTTAAATGATTCAATTTCATCATCATAGCTTAAGAGAGTTTATAAATCTATGAGTACGTTTTGGTTTTGGGGTTGTCTTACTGTTGTAAGAAGTGCATTGCTTGATATAATATCGCTGTAACGTGTAACCCCCTCGAATTCAATTCATTCTATCCAATGCTCCTTTTCTCATACTTTCGTTACTTTGCTTTCATCTACTGTAGGCCTCAGGATGCTCTACTATTAGTCAATAATTAGTACTGAAATAGATTCTACCTGGATCTTCGTTTTACTGCACGATTTCGTCATTTGAATTAATTTGTCTGTCTATAGTCAATAAAAAAGAGCTAAAGCTCTGTCCTTATTACTTTGGCTGGATCCTAGATCGATGGGACTGGGAGCATTCGGTTAGTGTTGGAAGTTATCTTTCACTTGGAATATCTTCCGTCACACTTCATATGTAATCTGCATGATTCGTTTCTGTAATCTATTACTATATGACTAGGGATCATCATATCCGTAATCTGCATCCGGAGACAATGCTCTGCATGATTCATGTGTGTTTGATCCAATTTTCTCGTGTACTCCTTTCATGTCTTTTCCCCCACTGTTGGCTGTGTCTATTCTTTTGATTTTATAAGACAATTATATCAACAACATATTAACTACAATTTTGCATGCCCGATATAATACAACTTCATGTGAAACATCATTGCGCCCGTCGACAAGAAAAAAATGACTGTGAACGCCGTTAGCAAAGTGTATCACAAAGAAAGTGGCCATGTGCACATGTTGCAGTTGAGGTTACCACATTTTATACCAATCAAATATGGAAAACAACACTGTTAGGTTGTATTTGGTTTTTTCATTTTCAGTGTTTTTTGTTTTTTGGATTTTATGAATGAAAAAGTGAAAACAATAAAAAATGAAAACAGAAAATGAAAATGCAAAACAAAGGCACCCTAATATTTTAAGGTTTTCTTTTTCTCTGTTTTCTCTGTAATGAGTGCATAAGAATACATGAATTTTGTGTAAAATTACTTATAAAAAAAAACTAACAAGCATCTTAAAACAGTTGATGTCAAAAACGATATTTTAAATCCCTAGCCAATGGACGAAAACGTTGATATCACGTCTCATTGTTTGAATCAACACAGTCTCAATTTAGCAATCGAAACCAACACCTCAACACCCCCCCCCCCCCCCCCCCCCTCTTCTCTTTATTTTTTCTCCTCTTTTTTCCTCCGAAAAAAAGACTGCACATGTCATGTCAGTGATAGGGAACAAATCTCCCTTTGTTGAAGCATTGTAACATCGCTGGAAAGCTCCAAAGGTTGCCACGTATTAGATCTCAATTAAATGAAAACCTCTATACACAATATTAATAGACGACCATGTGAATGTGATCCCTTCAAGTTCCAAACTACCTCAGATTCAATAACAAGCATGGAGCCCTCTGAATATATGGACAAGAACCAAACCTGTTGATCTAACTATGCATCAGTAGAAGGTGAATTTGTTTCTGAAACTGTTGGCAAACTAGAGGGTGAGGCTAAGTTTTTATCTTTGTCAACTGTAGAAAATGCGAAGGGCTTGACAGAAGATCGGAGAGATTCTGGGCCCTCTGCTGCAATCCTCTTGCACAATGCGTCGCAGTTATTGATAACTTCAGTCAACCTTCCTTTGAGCTCACCAATTTCCACCTGAAGTGAATGAACTGAATGCACAAACAATGGTAAGCCGGAAAAATATATGGTGGTAATCATCCACTAATAAGTGGTTCAACAATCATGACTACATCAAAGTATAAACATGGTCAGGATATTATGATTTGGTGAGCCTTCTAAAGTTCTATGAGCCTAAGACCATTGAAAGAAGGAATCTTCTCTTTCAAGTTAACAGATTCTGAAACCATCTGTCACAGATTTTTACAGTTTTACTCACTGCGCCTACAAAGTTATAAAGACCTTGATTGCACACATTATTAAAACAAGTGTGTTAATAATTACCTCCCGATAGATGCTGTGAAGTAGTCCTCATTGTGGACATGGAGTAGTTATATCTCTGAAGAAGTTTGATTGCCAGAGCATCTGCGACTTCTATTTTGTTTTCTATCTCCTCCTGCAAGGATTTGTGTCAATTTTCTGCATGTACAGGATAACAGGAATATCTCATTGCTTTTATAAGTCATAATGAAGGAATACAAGTCAAGTTTCCTAAGTGGCAACAATACAATGATAGTCGAAACAACATAATATAGAAACAACAAAAAAAATGATCAAGGGGTAGCCAGAAAATAGGAGTTTCACATTCCGATAAAGATTCATCCTACTTGGTAACTTATTTTGAATTTGATAATCATGTCCACTGCATATGTACATTAGACACATTAAGCCGGCAGTTATCACCATGTAAGGGTTCCCTACTATTCATCATTTTATTTATTTATTTTTGTCAATTTTTCCTCTCCAAACATACTTCAATTCACTAAACTAAACAAAGAATTAGCATCACCATTCAGAATCTCCTGCCTACAAAAGTCAAACTAATGATAGGAGATAACTTTTTCATGATCATTCACCACCAATATTTTCATATTGAAATAGTTAAAAAGGTATACAAAATTACAAATCCTTTTAATCAGTGTGGAAGGTTGAAACAGTCTAGTTCTAGCTAATGTATTAGGATTTCACTATGGTTGAACTCTATGAGTGACTTTGCAGGCAATTCTTCAAGTTTCAAAACTTATGAGATGCTATCAATAAACTTTACATCATGACATTTTACCATTATTGAAGATATGAAGCAATTTCCCATTTCATGCAGCATTATACAGCCAAAAAATTGAGGTCTTGACAAATTATCACCATACCATTGTAACTGGCATTCCCAAAACACCACACCAAGATTACATTTCTTGAACCGACATATTATGTTAAAAACTAGAAATCATGCATTTATTGAACAGACCTGTCTTTTGCTGATTTTTTCAGCCTTTTCCTCTTGCCACTCACGATAGATTGAGAAGAGCTCCAGTATAACCTTTGGATTCACTATAGCTGTTTCAACCATAAAAAGAGAGCCGCTAAGTATTTGCTTTAAGAGGGCTGCGACCATGAAACGAGCCAACCTTCTTAAGCGAAGCTGAAAAACCTGAATCTTACTCACATCAAAGTATTTCATAAAACCAATAGAACCATAAGAAAGGAACAGAGGGCTCTCTCTCACATCAATGAGTGGAGGGCATTCCATTCAGCAATTTCAATTTTGCAATCTAGCATGACATATAGAGATATCTATGCCGTCAGCCTTTATTAATTGAAGTATGGAAAGGAAACAAGGGGTAAGGATTTTAAAGAGAAACTGAAGGGTTTATAGCTTTAGCCTTGGCAGATAAGCAACAGTAAGGGATTGAGTATCGTTGCTTATTCTACAATCAGTTTGGCTTAAAGTTACAGTATCCAAAACCTTTATCATAGGTCATATATTCTGCAAGTAACATATTAAGTAATAATTCACCAAAAAACAATTTATTTGAGTTTTCAGTTTTGATTTTTGAGGATTAATCAGTTGCAACCGAAGTATATATGATATGTATGAACATATTGGGGGGAAAGTAGAATGATTAAGGCATAGGAGATGCTTACCTGGAACTGAGGAGGAAGGCCTTCTCACCAAGATCTCAGTCAAGGTACCCTCTGTTGGGGGAGACGTTAGAATGGGCGATGTCTACAATACAGGAACAATAAAGTTAAGGGAAGGATAAAAAAACACAAGAAACAAATAATCAAACACCTGGTGTTCTTATTAATTACTAACAAAAACAAAGAACGTACTACATACCAGTTTGAGGGATTTGAGCTTGTCCAAGATGGGGTCAGAGGCTGCGGATCGCTCAGTTACGGTGGTGATTTTGTCACCCGGTGCCTTCAGCCATAACAAATTAATAAAGCAAACAAAAACAACATAGAATTTAATATAAGAAAGAATTATACTTGTAGAGTAGACTCTGAAGCACCCATGTTTTGAAATTGGGAATGGTGTGTTGAATCGAGCTCAAAATATCGAAATTCGAAACGTGGTGAGCTCTCGCACTCTCAAAGCTGTCGCAGATAAAGCAGTAAAACCTTCAATTTCATCAGTTGGAACTCAGCTCCTGCTTCTTTTCTTGACGATCTCGCTCCTCATGCTTGCGGAGCCATTCTCCATCTTTTTTATCGTTGTTTGGTTTTTTAATTTTTGGAAAGGGTGGGGGTGGGGAGTTTTGCAGTTATTCTAATGGTACGTCTAGTTATCTTTTACCTTTTAGAATATTTGTAAAGGAGAGGAGAAAATAGGACAATTTACTAATATAAATAGAATGCAAACTAATTTTACCAGAATGCATAAAATGAAAAATGGATATCAAAATGTATTTTTTGCATAATCTATGTAAACTGTGACAGGGGTCCCATGGTTTATACAATACACGTAATTTGTTATAGGGGTGTCGCGGTTTACGTGTGTTGGCGTGAGTTGTGCATAAATCGCGATAGGGGTGTAGCGGTTTATGCATTACTATAAATAGGCTGGAGGGATCTCGCGGATTACATTTGTGCGGGAAGAAAAACTATTCTAGAGAGAAAAGTGTTGGTTTTTAGAGAGAGGAGTAGAGAGAATAGTGGTTTATTTAAGTTGAGATTGGAGCCGGGACCATGGCAGAGGCAGGCAGTCTATACAGGCTCAACGACGTTGCGCACGTGGCCGAGAGCATACACGAAGAGGTTAGCATCATAATTTTCAGTTAATGTATTTTGTATAATATTGTTAGTTAAATTATTATTTTAATTATTTTTCGTAATTTATGTTATTTTTGTTATTTTTAATTTAGTTATTGTTAGTTAATATATCCTAATTTAGATTTAAATTATTATTTTAATCGAAAAATATAATATTTAAATTAGCAGTGTATGTTAGCAGTCTGAACTTTAAAATTGTATGTTAGCAGTCTAAACTTTAAAATTACTATTGGGTTTTTTTATATGTTTGGTTTATTCTGTGACATTCTGCAGCCGACTAGGTGTATATATAGTGTTCGGAGGCAGCAGAACATGCCTCTGCACGACAGGATCATACTGTTACTGGAGAGGGCCGGTTTATACTACCTGGCGAGGCTCAACGCCAGGTGGTTCTAGTTAGACAAGCCATTGGTCATGCTTTCATTGAGCGGTGGCATCCTGAGACTCATACCTTTCATATGCCCTTTGGAGAGTGCACTATCATGCTGCAGGATGTTGCATACTAGTTGGGCCTGCCCGTGGATGGTCTACCTATATCCGGATGCCTTACTAATTTTAAGAAGTTTATGGAAGAAGGCAGACTGGCGTGAAAGTGGTTTGAGGAGCTGTTTGGCGAGCTGCCACCACAGAATAAGGTAAAGCAGTTTACAGTCCACTTCACTTGGTTTTATGAGAGGTTCAGGGTGCTGCCAGATGATGCTACGGAGGATATCTACGCATATATGCACGGGCTTACATTATGATGCTGCTTTCCACTCAGTTCTTCGGTGACAAGAGTGAAAATTGGGTTCATATACGATGGTTGCCCTTTGTGGCGAGACTTGATGATATGGGCAGTTATAGCTGGGGTCGGCAGCGTTGGCCTGGCTATATCGGTGCATGTGTCGGGTGGCATTCAGCACAAGCCCGAGCTAGCATCGAACGTTGATTGGCTCCATGCCAAGGATGGGAGGGTGGGGACAGATGGTTCCCGAGCTACTACCAGGTATGGCACCTTAGTTGGTAGAACAGGTTCGATGCTGTCCTCAGTATCCCCCAGGTGCCTGATCCCGGGCCGTCGGCAGACTTCCTGCGATGGTGGTACAGAGAGGCTATTAGGTTTTTGTCGCCAAATTCCTCGATTGCCGATCCTAGGGCCGAGGAGATCTCACAGGATGTTGTTCAGCGAGGGTCGTCACAGGCTCCTCCGAGGGTATCCATGCCAGACGTGCCAGATAACAGGCGCGTTGAGCGACGACGACGCGTTGGAACCCGTGCTACAGACTGGGAGTGGCGATGCCTGGATGACATGATTCAGGATAACAGATCCGATGGCGATGGAGTCGGACATGCCGATCACCGTGTCCGGCGTGGCCGGCCGCACCGTCGGGGTGGTTCATCAGGGGGCACATCTGCTGGTCCTAGCGATAGACCCCCTAAGCATTCAGCGGCGGAGACCCAGGAGGTTCGTCTTACACATGTCTCTAGCTCCCAGATATACCACAACATCCATGGCCAGATGTATGATGACCTGGCGGGTCTGACTTTCACGATGGATATGGACTACAAGGTTGGGAGTTGACAGTTCTATTTCGATTTTGCAGATCTCATCCGTGATGACCGCCCTCCAGATTTTCATCAGCAGACCACACAGGATCAGTTGCCTGAGACCCAGTTCCAGATGGACGTTGCAGGGCTATCGCCCAGATATGGATGATATGCAGCGGTACTAGCCACAGATGTCTGACCCTCATGGATACTAGCCCCAACGACATGTAGACTTAAATGAGCCTACTGGCAATCTGTATGATAGTTGATTGGGCATGGGAGGGACGCCTGCATCTGCATATGGGACAGGATTGCATATCGAGCCTCCAGCACAGCAGCGCCAGAGGCCTACCAGAGTGAGACGGGTCGCTCGATGTGGGACAGGGTCGCATCTCCTGGGCGTATTTGGACACGACTCTGCCAACGAGGATGAGGATAGGCAGGGGCCGTAGCTTACTGTTTTATGTTTCTATTGATGATACCCATGTATGTCAGATTTACCATGTACTTTTGTATTATACGTGTTTGTACTTAGTTTATTTCTATTGAATTAGGTGTATGTAATGTATGTTTTTCGTTAACCTCACACTTTATTTACCATGTACTTTTTGTTAACCTCACACTATGTTTATTTCTATTAAATATTTATAGTAATGCATAAACCGCTACACCCCTATCGCGGTTTATGCCCAATTCACGCCAACACGTAAACCGCGACACCTCTGTCGCAGTTTATGACCAGTTCTTTTTGTACGTAATCCGCGATATCCCTAAAGCGAATTATGTGTATTGTGTAAACTGTCGTAATTTACACAAATTATACAAAAAATGCATTATGGTATTCATTTTACATTTTGTACATTATAGTAAAATTAGTTTGCTTTTATTTATATTAGTAAATTACCCGGAAAAATATTATAACTAATAAAATTTTATAATGGTCAATTGTTAATTGTTTAAGATTGGAGTTTGATGCACCTTAGAGGGAAAGGGAGTTGTGATCTAGTTAGATTTTTATATTCACATAATTTCAATTAATGAATAAGAAAGTCAATAGTTAATGTGAGAAAAAAAATTACCACGTCTAATTTGATTCAATAATAGAAAATAATAAAAATTAGTCCAAATAATTTAAAATTATTTTATTAATATTAATTAATTATTATTAAAATAATTATATAATTATCAATACTATATAAATAAAATTATAGATACTATATTATATAAAATAATTTTAAATATTGTCTTCTTAATATTATCCAAATTAATTTGATGATAGTATTAAATAATAAATAATTGTAAAAAGAAAGTAGTAACAAAGTCTAAAATTATATTCTATCGGTCATTTTGTCTCTATATTATTTATTTGAGTAATTATTTAAATCAGTTTTTAAAGATTTTTAAAGTAGATATTTTAGTCTCTAAAAAAAAATTAATGCACAAAAATATTCTTAAAGTTTTACTCTGATAGATAAATTAGTCCCTGGTCTATTTATTTTGGTAAAATAATTATCCAAATCAATCTCGAAACATTTTAGTCCTTCAAAAAATTAATACACAGATTAATCTCTAATATTTTTTTCTGTCAAACATAACAATTTTCTGTCTATTTTTCGAATTAAACAAATATTATTATGTATTTATTTTTATTTTTAATTTTATATATACTTTCTCAAATTAATAATTTTGTTAATTGTACAAAATTATTAAAATGAATATTAAATTTTTTGAATAAATATAAGTGTGTGTATTGTCACTTAACAACAACAACAACAACAACAACAACAACAACAACAACAACAACAACAATAATAATAATAATAATAATAATAATCAATAAAATTTAAATCTATTTAATATTTTGTATTTAGCATAACTTAGTTTGGTGTGATAACTAGGAATGAAATATAATTAAAATTAGGATTAATTTCTGCATACAAGCAATTAAGGTTTACAAGTTTTACAAGTCCTTTACCCTCAAATGCGCCTCTTGTGGCATCTGTCTTTCACACACCTTTTTAACAGAATATTAAATCAATCCAAATCAATTAATGCGTGAATATATAACTTCCAAATTTCAAAAGATTTCGTTTCCTTTTTTGAATTTCTTGTCAAATTTATTTGATCTCCTTCCTGGCATTTCTTTTCCCTTTTCATTCATTGTTTTTCGTGATTTATCAGTGGTTTCTTATTCCTCATTTATGTGCATTTCTCTCTCTGTACTCTAGCTTTGTTTTTTTTCGATTTTCATGGTATCTGAATTAATGTTTTGAAATCTTTTTGAAGATACTGGATGATTCAACTTCAGATTGTCAGATGAACCACTGCGAAGTGGATCTTGAATTTGAATCGAACGAAGTTCTTGAGGTGTGATTTAGTTTCAGTTAATTATTGAATCTGAATTTGATGCAGATAGTCGTTTGTGATTGTCTAGCTGAATAATGCGTGAACATTCACTGTGAAATTAATGCGTGAACATTGACTGTAAATTGAATCTAATGTACTAGTTTTGATTAATTTTGTGTATTTTATACCAGACGTTGGGGTGTAAATCAGAACCTTTTGGGTGTATTTTAAGGAAGTTTGGGTGTATTTACAGTTTATGGCTTTTATTGTTATTTTAGTTGAGTTGTTGTCGTTCAGGTGTAGATCAGAAATTTTTAGGTGTATTTTAGTTTTTAACATGGTGTATTTTGCAGCCCCTCTGTGTTGTTGATGACTAGTTTGTTCCCAAGGTTGGAATGACTTTTAACACCCTTAAAAATGCTGCAAAATTTTACAAGGACTATGCCAAGGCTGCAGGTTTTTCTACAAGAGTTCGGAGCACAAATAAGAAGGGAAATGAAATTAAGAATCAATTGATTACATGTAGCAGAGAAGGAAAATGGAAATCTAAAATATCTCCGACCAAGAAGACAAATCCCACAGCTAGTTTAAATTGTCCTGCAAAAATTTATATACACACATTGAAGGATGTTGGTGCTTGGATAATTTCGAAGGTCGTGCTGCATCATTCATACCCTTGCTGTCTAACTCAAGCAGAGATGCTCAAATAGTATAGGGAACTAAGCATGTCCGTTCATCGTACAATAGAGAATAACGAGGAAGCTGGTATCAGACCAAGCAAAACTTACCAATCATTCGTTGCGGCAGCTGGCGGTCACCACGAGTTAAATTTTATTGAAAAGGATGTGAGGAATTACATCACGAGAGAAGTGCGGAATATTTCGGAACAAGAAAATGCAAAGAAATTCGGAAAATATTTATTAAGAATGAAAGAGAAGAATCAGAATTTCTTTTTTGAGCTTGAACTCGAGGGCGATCAATCGATTAAGCTGGCTTTTTGGGCCGATGCAAGGAGCAGAGCTGCCTTTGAGTATTTCGGAGATGTTATTTTATTTGACACCACCTACAATACAAATAGGTAATATGCCGTTCTTGTTTATAATGCTAAATTAACGTTTGTTTTATGAATCTACTGTAGAGGTGTATATTGGATTTTTTTTTTGTGTGTATAAAATCATTATTTGGGTGTACGTAATGATTTTTCATTCTGCAATCTCGTACTTTATTTCAAGTATAATTTGGTTTGTGGTTCCTTTGTCGGGGTGAATCACCACGGTCAGTCAACACTTCTTAGATGCTCTTTGATGAAAACGAAAAAATTGAATCATTCAATGGTTATTTCAATGTTGGCTTCGTTGCATGGGAGGAAATGCTCCGAAAGGATTTTTCACCAATCAATGTGCGTCAATGAAAAGGGCTATAGAGGCTTGTATGCCAACAATAATTCACCGTTGGTGTATTTGACACATCACGAAGAAGATCCCAAGCAAATTAAATGGGTACACGGGACATGCAGAAATCGAACAAGAATTGAGCCAAGTTATTTGGAACTCTCATAGCAAAGACTCATTTGATAGGGATTGGAATGATTTTCTGTTGAAGTATGGTCTTATGGATAACAAGTGGCTTTCAGGTAATGTTGTTTAAAATCTGCAGTAGAGGTGTAAATTGCATGTTTTTTAGGTGTAATATAGTCTGGTTTGGGTGTATTCTGCAGATCTTTACGAAGATCATCATATATGGGTTCCAATTTATCTAGATCACCACTTCTGGGCAGGGATAAAAAGCACACAAAGGAGCGAGAGCATGCATTCATTTTTTAACAAGTTCATTACACGGAACAGCTCGCTTATCCAATTTGTCAAACAATACGATAATTGCCTCGGAAGCAGGGAGCAAGCAGAGAGAGAATCAAATGATGCAGATTTTCATGCGGTCATACCGTGTGCAACTAAATCCTCCATTGAAGCTCAATTTCAACATGTGAACACTCACCAAAAGTTTAGGAAAGTCCAAGCACAATTCAGAGGAAATTCGAATTGCATCACAAGATTAACGAACTCCGCTCTAGGCTATTCAGTATACGAAGTTGGAGAACAAGTTTTCAGCTCAATATTCAACAAGTTTGTGATTACTTACGACTCAGTAGCAGCCCAAGTGAAATGCCAATGCTTATTATTCGAGTCAAGAGGCATATTGTGCCGTCACGCACTAAGCGGGTTAAGCTTTGAACGAGTAACCCAAGTGTCACCGAGATATATATTAGAATGATGGAGCAAGAAGGTAAAGAGATGACACACACATTAAGAGCAGCCACGACGAGCCACTGTTGGAGCCAAGAAGCAAGAGGTTTGACAAATTAGTGTTTCGTTCGTAAAATATTTTTGAATTTGTATCAGAATCGAAGGAGCTGGCTGCCATTATGCACCGTGCATACGATAACGTCATGGTTGAGATGGAAGAACTGAAAGCCAAAAGGAAGGGGACATGTTTGTTATCTCATGAAGATCCCAATTTAGAATCCGTTAACGAGCTTCAAAGCCCTCCAATGGTTTGAACAAGAGGACGTCCAAAAAATAGGCTAGGTTCAAAGTTAGACAAATAGATTGCAAATGCCTCAAAGAAGAAGAAAACGAAAGCTTTAAACGAGGTGAAAGTGATGTTCTTCAAGTATGTGGTGATTGAGTTTAATTTTCTTGTTAATAGTTTTGCTAATATGTGAGTTTATTATTTCCAGTTAAACCTCTTTGATGCTGCATCAGTGGTGCGTCCAAATTCCAGCCAATATCAAGGACGTATTATGAATTATCAGTTCAGGGAACCAGCAGTAGGGGATAGTTTTTTAGATGTATAGTTATAGAATATGGGTGTAAAGCTCCATTTTTTGGGTGTATTTTTGAATTTTCTTGTATTTGATATTTTACATTTATATATTTCATATGTTGCTGTTTATGTTATAAATTATTGTTTTGTTTGTTTTTTATGGTTTAGGGTTTAGGGTTTAGGGTTTAGGGTTTAGGGTTTAGGGGTTTAGGAATCCAGCATCAGTGGATAGAAGTTTTGATGTATATTGAAATTGTTGGGGTGTAAAATTCTATGTTTTGGGTGTATAGTAGGTTGGGTGATTTAGTGTTTAGGGTTTAGGGTTTAGGGTTTAGGGTTTAGGGGTTTAGGGTCTCAGGGTTTAGGGGTTTAGGGTTTAGGGTTTAGGGTTTAGGGTTTAGATTTTAGGATTTAGGGTTTAGGGTTTACGGGTTAGGATTTAGGATTTTAGGGTTTAGGGTTTAGGGGTTTAGGGTTTTAGGGATAAAGCATCAGGGGATAGAAGTTTGGGTGTATATTCAACTTTTCTTGGATGTAAATTTTCATGTTATGGGTGTATATCTAATTTGATGGTTTCCTTCATATTTTAGCACCTGTAATTCATACCTTTTGAATACAGCAGAGACAGTTTAATTATGAAAAAAATTATAATAAAACTGGATTATAATTGGCAAAATTTTACAACATGTGTTCAAATTGTTACAAGACTACATAACAGTTAGCTTAATCAGTGTCAATATCATTAGAATCTATCTAACAATATAGACTCAATAACAATGAGGATGGTTTGGACAGTCTTATTGCATCACTTCCCCTAATGGCTTCACCTTTGTCTTGATTCATTTCATGAAATAGAATCCGGGAAGCATATTTTACCCTATAGTGGTCCACCTCGTCCTACATTTTAAAAGAATATTCTTTTTAATCAACCATGTTAATTTAGTAAAGTAATACAGAGTTATATAGTTTTAAACATAATTACCTGGATCCAATTGTCCCACTCATACTTTCCCCTTTTAATGTTTTCGAGTTGAATTATTTCAAGCCACTTCATTACATAAATAGCACAGTTATAGCTGAAAAACAAGAAATAAATTAGAAAATTATATATAGGAAAGATTAATTTTCAGAGTGAAAGATTTATACCTTGTCTTTTGGTCTGAGATGTTAATGTATCGTGGTTCAATTTTCTAATCCTTTCTCTTCAGAGGTGCCCCCCAGCATATACTCTCATTCTTCAAATTACATATCCCTTAAAACACAAAATAAATCAGTAATATATGAATATATTTAATAAAGGAATACACCCAAAGGAGCACAAACTTACACCTTATATTGAACAGAAATACACCCAAATATTAAAATACAAAACACAGAAACAACTTGCAATGAATTTATTTAGGTTCATTCTTGCATCGGATGGATATGTCTTGTGATGTGTCAAGTATATAAAATTTTCTCTTTCTTGCATCAGCCACCCATAACCACCAATGGTTTGAATAGCAAACAGATGCAAAAATCTGAAGCATGTCCACATTGAACAGTGTTATTTGGCACATAAGTAAAGAATGGTGATAAGAAGTTTTAGAAATGAAAACTTACATATGGATGTGATGCTAATTTTTTGTGGTCCAAGAAGGGTATAAACATTGGGTAGTCTTCCACCCTGTGATGGCTTATTGGTTTTAGGTTGTAAGAATTCCCCATTTGGATGATTTCCAATGGCCATGTTCTGCAACAATTGTGAAACACCAAATGAAATATTTAATACACCCAAACGATTAAAGAAATACACCCAAATAATTACAGAAATACACCTAAAGGATTATAGAAATACACCCAAACGGTTACAGAAATACACCTAAACGATTACAGAAATATACCCAAACGATTACAGACATACACCCAAAGGATTTAAGAAATACACCCAAGATTCATTGAATTACACCTTACCACAATATCAGGGGGAGACAGTATATTTCTTCTTGAAACCTTTTAATGTTTTGCTGGTTAAGGATGAGGCACATGGCAGAGACAATCTAGAAAAAAAGCCCAAATCAATTTATATCAATCAACATTGCAGTTACATTTCATGATAAAATCATTAATGTTATTCTAATATTACCTCAGCTTCTATATGTGTATCAGCTTTGAGAGATGCGAAGTGGAATTTTGACAAAATGTATCGATCTTGGGCATTGAGTGTGCACACGGTGTCATACTCATTAGTTCCTCCATCTCCGTATGTCTTCACACGTGTGGTCCAGATGTAGCATTTCTCCTTCATTTCAGCCAACATCTCGTTGGTCCTCGTAGGAGTTTTAAACTTTTCAAAACTTTCTTTGCAACTCTGCTTTTGAATCTATGGACTTTTAACTTCTGTTATCACCCCACTGCTTGCAATTTTTTTCACCAGCTCCCCTAATTGTTCTATTAGTTTTGGCGTTTCAGGAGTTTTTTCCCTCTCCCCCTCTTGCGTTGCTACTTCTTCTTGACTTGAATCAGTCAAGCCAAGCCTGAAATGATGGCATCGGACCTTCTTTAGGTATGTACGATGCTGTCCGGGCCGTCATCATCAGTGCAGCAGTGCCTTCTGGGGCTGGATTACTGTGTGTTGACATATAACATAATATAAGAATAAGAATAGATGAATGATAGTGAAAACCAACTTTTATTTTGCTGAACTTACATTTTAGATGGAGCTGGTGGAAGCGTGGGTGTGCTTTCTTCAGGTTTCGGGGGTGGTTCTAGAGTGCTGTAGGGTTACATAAAACGAATCATATTATAAAAAACTAGTTACAGATCAATTGTGAAGATATACACCCCAACAAGGACAATATACACCCAAACAATAACCAAATACACCCCAAGATTATTCCTTACCTTTTTATAGTTTCTTCATTAATTTTTTCACTTGGAGACTTTGCAGGGGTTGGTTCAATTTCTAGCACAGGAGTTGTCTGGGATAGAGGTAGATAAACTTGAATCGGAACTCTAAACAAGACAAAAATAAAAGGTTAAAAAAGTTCGTGAAAATAAAATGGTTATAAGGTTGAAATTTACTTGAAAAACTCACATTGAAAGCGCTTCATTTTGTGACTATGTCTACCAGCACAACCATTCTCTTCAGCTGGGTCATTGGTTGATTCTTCTACCAGACTCAACCTGAAATACACCCAAAGAAAGTCAAAAATACACCCGAAGCATTCAAAAGAAACACAGGCTTTGTTTTTTGAGAACTTACGTAGTTGTAATTTTTGCTTTTTTTTCCTGCCTTTTTTCTTGAATAAAACATTAAAGGGCTTTTTTTTCTAAAAAAAATATATTCAGAATTAGAAAAAGAATGTAATAAAAGATAAAAGCAACTGGTATTAGAAGAAGAAATTACATGCTATCCTCTGGTTTGTTTATGTTGCTTTGATCTGTGTGTCCTTGAGACAAAGGATCATTCTCACTTCTTAAGTTTACCTCTGGTATTCTAAACATAGAATAGATATCATTTAGTAAAAATACCATACGGTTAAATCAGGATAACAAGATTTTATCAAATAAAGGTTCTTACGATTCAGATGAGTCATAGTGACCTTCTGTCGCTCGCAGGTCAACTCCCTTCTCCTTGGGAAACCAGAAACAATTATTAGTAACGAAAATACCTTAAAATCTATAATATACACCCCAAATATAACAAACCCCTATGCAGCAGATTTTTCATTGTTTTTCTTCTTCTTAGATTCCCTTAAGAATTCTTCTAATTCTTCAGTTTCAATTTCAGATCTGACAGTACATGCATAAAAGAACATGTTAACAAATATAATTTTGATGATAAATGATAATATAGCTTTCAAAGTACCCTACCCATGATTGGATTGAGTTTGTTCAGGAGATGAATCCTCAACAGTGAGCTTTTTCTTTTTGGATTGTGTCTTGGGGAAAAAAGTATGAATCAGAAAGACAAAATAAAATTGATCAAAAAATACTATCCAAAGCAGTGCTTACTTTTGGGGTGTTCTCTGAATTTTTTTCTTTGTTTTTTTTAACTGGTGATAATTATTCGCTTCTGAAAGTTAATAAGAAACGCTCTATTAATACATGAAAATTTGAGAATAAATGGAAAGGAAAGTGATGATAATTTCAGAACATTACTCATCATTTGATTCAGTTTCTGAATCAGAATCTTCCTTAATCTTCTTCCTTGTTTAAGATTCCATTCTGGAAGGCAAACAATCATTAGCAAAAAACACCCTAAAAGTGACAAAATATAGCCAAGTATGTTACTTACTTTTTGGCTGTTTAGGTGGGTTGTTTCCTTTTTGGTTCCTCTAAGTCTTTTTCTGTCTCAGACTCAAAGGAAGAATAAACTTCAGTTTTAGATGTATCACTCTCAGATGATGATGAACTTGCCTTCTTTTTTTTTAGTTTTTTTTTTCTTTTTTTTCTTTCTTTTCTTTTTCCTTCATTTTTTTCAATTTCTCTTTTATTTCTGCCATTTTTACTATTCCCTTAACAACACCCACGTAAATAAAATACACCCAAAGTATTCCGTTCACTTACCATATGTCCATCCATTTCTGCTCTCATTCTTTCAACCAAGTGCTCTCTATTCCAGTTGAAAATCCAGGGTTGTGCAGATCTTTCTTCTCCTTTCTTGTCTTTGTTTTTTGACAGATGGAAATAGACTATCATCAGGGCAAACAGGCAGCCGTCGATTGACTTTTTCTTTTTCAGATTGTAATTAGTTATGCCCTTGATGATGAAATTCAGAACATGGGCTCTCCAGTTGTCCTCCTTTATTTTGTCCATCTTAAAAATTGGAGCTAGGTGTACAGGAGAGATTTTGGTTGGCAACAGGAATGCCATCTGTAGATAGAGGATGAAAATTCTCTTGAACATGAGGCAATCCTGTTCATTTCCAACACCAATACTCATCATTTTATCCGTTAGACTCTTTAGAGTCTTCCCCTAGAATCTTCTAAAAATCTGTTTGTTCTCTTCAGAAAGTTCTTTATAATTGACTTTCTCAGGAAATAGATCTCCTACAAAAAAGAAAACAACTTAAACTGAAAATCACTTGAAATACACCCAAACATCACTCATATACACCCCAATATCACTCATATACACCTCAACATCAGTCATATACCCTCCAATATCACTCATAGACACCCCAACATCACTCATATACACCCCAACATCACTCATATACACCTATGTTTGTTTCTTGATTATATTATAGCAGAATAATATATTACGAAGAATGGAAGTATAGAGATTTTCTGTAATGAGTTACCTGATGCGTTGAGGCCAAGCGCAGCCCCTATTGTGCTGGGTTTAACTCTAAACGTACCGTAGCTGGTTTCGAGTGTGTTTTTCCCCCAATTTAAAGGAGTTAGCCAACTCCTTTAATAGTTTGTGATGCACCCTCATTAGCGGGATGTGCATCAGTCCACCGAAACCTAAATCCGAACAATTGCTTTCTTTTCCTCGCTCATATGTTCAAATTTTTCACTCAACAAATGGGTTGCACACTTCAAGTCTTTGGTTTGCTGTAAACAAAGCAAAATTAGAATCATTATAATAAGATATATTTGTATTAGGAAAAATTGACTTGTTCTAAGACATATATTTGTGCTTACATTATAATTTTTTCACCTTGATTTTTGCTTGCCATTTTTATCACAATGAAAAAGAGATGCTGTCAATAGATAAAAAATACACCAAAAAATCAGAAACATACACCCATAGATCAGCCAGATACACCCAAATATCAGCCACATACACCCAAACACATTCCCATAAACATTTTATTTTTTCAATTAAACGAAATTAAATCAATTCAAAATCATATTCAATTTACCCAAACATGCATAAAATGACACTACAAGGTCAGGCACAATTAGAACAGTACCAGTTAGACTTCAAAACTCCTAATATATATATCAGTCCCATACACCTCTATATTTTTTAGATTATATGACATTATATGAGTTCAGAAATATATTTAAGTTCAAAATGCCACTAGAAGCAACAATCGCATCCCAAATTCGAGATATACACCCGACAATCGACCATATACACCCAAAAATTCGCCATATACACCCAAAAATCAGTTAGAAGAGAAAGATTCTTTCATGTAAACATGCACAAACCTACTTAAAAAACATGTAAACATGCACAAAATATGTACCAAACAGATCAAAACACACGTTAAAGCATTCACTAGAAGTATGTAAGATAGCGTAAACAAAGAACAGTTTCGTCAGAACAGTAATATGAGATATAAAACAAGAAGAACAGTAAAACCTAGAAAAATCTAGAAGAAACAGAGCAAGAAATATTGACGATATAGTATTTTGATTTTGAAATCAGAAACAGAAATGTGAAAAACCTTGAAGAACAGTAAAACAGTACCTGGAATAATGTTTCTTCATTTTTTCTGCTTATTTTTTATGGAGATTTGTATCTTTTGTTCTTAATTTCTTCTACTCTTCGCGAGGAGTTGGAACGTTTCTTCAGAATCGTAATTTGTTTCGAATGTGGCTTGAAACTTAACGGTTTGCGTTTTGAATGAGAAAGAAGAGGAAGAGTGTGCCATAATGAGTGTGTTTTGAAAAACGCAACCGTTGTGTAAGGCGCGTGCGTTTTACGCTCCATTCTAAAGAGTGAGTACGTGTGGTTTTTTTGGGTTGGACCAACTTGTATAACTTGTAAACCAAAAAGGCTTGTATGTGTAGCAAACCTGTTAAAATTATTCTTCTATTTTCACTTGAATCTCAATTTGATTAATTAACTTAATCTAATTAGACTAACTTAACATATACATTTATATGACACATGTATTATTTTTCTTTAATTTATAACGTATTCAAAAATCATGTTAACAAAAAAAGTGTGTTAAATTTATATTCTCCCGTTAGTAAATTACGTCAGAAAAATAAATAAAAAATTGTTGTGTTTGACAAAAAAAAATGTTGTAGATTAATTTATGTATTATTTTTTTTAAAAACAAAAATATTTATTTTTTTAATCTTTAAAGACTAATTTAAATCATTATTCTGTCAAAAAAATTAAAACTAATTTATCTACCAAAATAAAATTTTAAAGATATTTTTAAGCATTAGTTTTTTATGAAAAAATATAAGGAGACAATGAGAATACTAAACAATATGAACAATAAATATGTCGGATATTCAATTCAATAGGTATGCAGATGATTATGTTGATTATTCTTAATTGGATGTTTTTTTATTCGATTTACTCATGCACAGTTAATAACGGCTGGATGATCAATTCACTAAGTATACAGATAGTTATCCTAGTGTTAAGGTTTAGAAGATAATTTAGAATAAGTAAGTATTTTTTTTATTTTATTAGGTTAATTTTAGAACCCAATATTCATATTATTAAAAAAATTATTGGCTACCTAACAAAACTATTTTTTTAAATACTAAAATATCCAATTTTTTAATTTCTTGAGGAGTAATTACCATTTACCACTCTATTTATTTTGAAAGCGCGGCCTATCTTAAATAGTTTTGATCAGAAGGGGGTAGCACGTGCGTGTTTATAACCTGCGAAGGCACTTATTAGGTTCATTGTCGGTGGAATATCGAATCCTCTTTCGTCTTGGCGATTGAAGAATTTGAAAACCCTAACCTGGTAATTCCCTTCTTCCCTCTCTTCCAATTTGTTATTCCCACCTAAATTTCTTCATACTTCGGTGATTCAATGTGTCTTCAGTCCCTTACGTGCTTCGATTTGTAGATAATCTCCTCTTTCGTCTTCCGTAAGCAGACATGGCACGTACGAAGCAAACCGCTCGCAAATCTACCGGTGGAAAGGCTCCAAGGAAGCAACTCGCAACTAAGGTTTTCATTCTTTTCTAATTCTTTAGCTTTTATATGCTTTCGATTTTCACGTTTATTGTCGATTTAATTTGTTCTTTTTCTTTCTTGTTGCATGTGTTAGTGGCTTGTTAATTCTGGTTGTGATTATTCGATCGTTATTTTGTTTGCTTAAGTTTCGTAGTTGGATTTTTCGACAATAGCATTTTAATCATTTGCTGCAGTATTAACATCTTTTATTTTATTTATTTTATCTGATTTGGTAATTGGGAACTATTCTATATTTTAGCAAGACTTTTGAAAAACATGTCTTCCAACTTAGCATGTTTGGTCTTGCTCATTATTCACAATGAATTGAATAAATTCGATGTTTTGGGTCTTTGAATTTCACATTATTGTGTTGGATTTTTAAGTTTGATAAATTTTGTGCTACATGTGTAAGATTATTGGGAAACAATGCGTGCCCAATTACCATTTTAGTTGAATTTCTTGAAGTAGAATGATAATTTTCATTATGGTTTCGATTAGCTTCCCCCCCCCCCCCCCCCCTTCTCTTTTATTTCTTCCCATCTACTTCTTTCTCTTACATGTGTAATGGGTATAAAGTGTTTATGAGGTTAATGTTTCGCAAGGTATAATTGTTTGCATGTTTGTTTCATATAAAAGGCAGCAAGAAAGTCTGCCCCTACCACCGGTGGAGTGAAGAAGCCCCACAGATACCGCCCAGGAACCGTAGCTCTTCGGTATAGATGTTTTGTTCGTTAAATTATTCTTTTCTTTTTCTTATATTTACTCTGTTCTGAATGGGGATCAAAATCAAATTAATTTTCTTATTTTCTAACATTTGAACAGTGAAATTCGCAAGTATCAGAAAAGTACTGAACTGTTGATCAGGAAACTGCCCTTCCAACGTCTTGTTCGTGAAATTGCCCAAGACTTCAAGGTGACGAATCCAGACTGCATGTGCTTTTTTCGTTATTGTCGTTCGTATTATATGTTTGTAATAACCAAGTTATTTCTGTTTCTCTTTTTGTGTATAGACGGATTTGAGGTTCCAGAGCCATGCTGTTCTTGCTCTTCAGGAAGCTGCAGAAGCTTATCTTGTTGGATTGTTTGAGGATACTAATCTGTGCGCCATCCATGCTAAGCGGGTGACCATAATGCCCAAGGACATCCAGCTTGCTAGGCGGATTCGTGGTGAAAGGGCTTAATTGTAATAGGTGTCTGGTCTATTAGAAGAATGAATTGAAAAATTGGTCTGTCTGTTCATTTAGATTGTATGTTATGCACCTATAATCCGTTGTGGTTATCTGGAATTTGAACCACTTTATACTATTTGTTGTCTTGACAATATGACAAAACCGTGAAGTTATACTAAAGTCCTTGTTGCCTTTGCTTAATGTGTGCTAGTTATTTTTGCTGTATTATGACTTTGGTTAGCATATATCCTTGCCCACCAGACCAGCAAGTTGGCGTGATATGTAGAAGACTTATTGTGAGACGGTAGTTGTTGGCCAGTTTTTTTGGCCACTTGAAGTTTTTTTTTTCGGTTAGACCAAAAAACTACAATATGATCTGGGCTGACTTAGGCCCAAAGTCCTAAATAGGATATTTTTAATGGTAGGAACTTTTCATTGAGGATGGTACCATGGGCTGGAGATCTTTTTATTTGGGACGGTTTTTGGAGAAAGCACAATAGCAGGCCACATTTGGGATTGAAAAAATGTGTTCGCCTCAGAATTGGGTTGAGTGGAAAAGAAACCTAGAGGCTTATGTTTTCAGAAATATGATAAATGGGGATACCAAAAAAAAATGATAAATGCTATGATGAATGTTTTTATATTATGATAATAATGACAACATCATAAGATGCATAAGGTGAAAGTATCTTCGAGACCCCTATGGATGAATTTATCAGATTTAAGTTCTATTTAAAAGTCTATCATTGATTTGCTGCATATCTGACATCTGTTTAAAAAATGAGTAGATTATTTGATAAATCCAAATTGATTTGTTTTTGGGTAATTGACGATGTTAATATTTTAATGTTTCTTCAGCTCGATGGTGTTGGCATACATGAATGCAGGTATTTAATTTGGTTTGAGACAACTCAAGGTTTTTCTTTTTCTTTTGGTTACTTGCGTTATCTCTCAGCTTAACAGATCAAAAATTAATTCGCTGTCTTCCGTTGTCCAATAGCTTGCTACATGCATAAGCGAGGATTCGAACTCCTGATATTTACTTAAATGAATGAGTGAGCTTATCACTTAACCAATCTATTTTTTTTTTTTTTTTGGACCGGCCAATTTATTTTTATAATTGATATCTTTGACGTTATTAAAAATTCAAATGTACAAACCTTGGATATTCTGTTGATGGATGAACAAAATTCAGCCCATTATTTTAAATGGGTCCTTGAAGTTGGTTCCATTCGAAGACCAAAAATACCGATGGTTTCATGCTGATAGAAAAAGCAATAAACAAAAGGAATCCTCGGGTTTCATAGAAGGAAGGCAAAAACACAGTAAAGGAAGCTACAATAAAAAATACATTGCTATCGTAAACCAGTACTAGTATATTTATATTTTGTGATGAAATCATGAAATATGATCATAAACTAGTAAGAAATTGATAAGTAAAGTTTTTTTTTTTTTTTTTGGCATTAGCCACTCTTATTCAAAGATAAATCAAAATATTATTTTCTTGTTGAACAAAAAACTAAGAAAAATAATTAGCCAAAAATACTCAAAATTTATTTTATTTAATATTTATTAATTATTAAATAAGATAAATTTTGACTGTTTTTTTTTTCTCTAACATTATCGTTAATATAATATGGAATTACAAAATAATAATAATAATAGATGAGAATTAAAAGATGAATGATAGGCAAAGTGTCGCAAAGAAACACTAACTCATATGACTTTTGAATTGGTATGGTGATAATTGATAAATGAAATTAATGGAAATAGAGGCTTATCACTTTCAAGATAATATGTATAACAAAAATGTTACTTTTACACACTAAAATTAATTATTATGTATTTATATATAAATATATATAATTTAATTTATTTTTAATATATATTTTATATTTAAATATGTATTCTAGTTTAATAACTAATTTTAGTATGCCTAATATAAAATATGATTGATTAATACATATACACTCGGACAGGCAGACATGCATGATGCTAGCAAAGATTTTGTCATATATACTACATATACATATACATACATTCATACGCTACCCATTCAACCACTTCAAACATTAATTTTTGGCATTCCTGCACCTTACACTATATAAATTTTGTATTTATTATAATAAGATGGATCTTTTAAAAGATCTCAATGTTGGTTTACTTCCAACAATCTAAGGTAGTCTTAACAGAAAAATTCGATAACGTAATATCATCAGCTTCGGAAATACATAACTGAAAGTATCCAATGAGCAATGTTTCTTTTTCAAGTGACTTAGTAATAGAAAGAAGGAGAATCCTAGAATAGTGGCATTTAACTTTCACAACGGTGGCTATAAGCTAGCACAACCTGAGTATCCTATCCTTAACTTATTAATTTTGTTGCATGAGATCGAAATTAGTGATGACAAAGATGCATAGTATGTAGTTGAATTCATAGTTGCGCGCGCGTGCCATGATTGGTATGATAAAAAAGCTAAGGAGGGACCTTAACTTAACTTGTGTTTGGTCAACCATTTACACTAATTGCTTATCCTTTCTTTGCCCATTCTTGAAAAGCCATAACACGTGGATAGCCCTGATTGGCCCATTCATAAAGAAAGCACTTTCCGACCATAATAATAATAATATAGTTTTTGTCAACACAACTGAATTGAGTCTTGTATATTCCATGGAACGTGGTTGGTCGAGCCGCGACTGAAAGAGACTCATGGGTGTGGCTGATGTCACCTTAGCTTCATGACCATGGCCCCTTCTTTTCCCTTTTCATTCTCATATGCCACGCTTCACCCTACTATCTATCTCTTCTAACACTAATATTACTCTCTGTTACAGATTGTGACCTAAACACTATAATTGATTTCATACATGTTAATGATATAGACAGAGGTCACACTAACATTCGTCAAAAATCACTCCTGAAAATGAAAACACATTATTCTTTGAATAAAGTAACAAATTAAATAAACCCTAAAAATTTACATTTCATATAGATTAGTCTCTTAAAAAACGTGGACAAGTTGATTCAAATTATTAAGACTTTTTATCCTAATTATAGAAGTTAATTTGAAAGTAATGTGTCTACGTATCTGCTATTTTAAAAAACTTTATTGATATCTTTTTTAGAGACTAATCTGTTCGAAATATAAATTTTCAAGAATTTATTTATCACTTTACTCTCGTTATCAAATTTGACAAACTATTTTTGAGTATTTCTCTGTAGAGGTTATTGATCACTTGTAATGAATTCAAGCAAATTTAAATTGCATACACAAAGTAATGGTGCACAAATTTTTTTTAAAAATATTATTTATACACTAAAATCAGTTATTAAAATTATGTTTGTATTTTGTATTAGTAGTTCATTTTAATATACACCTAATGGGATTATTTTTTTTTTCCAAAATACCTTTCGTTAAAATCCCAAAAAGAATATTTATTTTTTGCGATTTCGAATATTTGAACCCAACCCAAAATCTATTATTAAGTTATAAATTATTTATCATCTCAGTAGTTATTGATACATACATTAGTATGTAAAGCAGTTTATATTTGTGAAGAAGGTGCAGTTGCTAGTTGCTAGAAAGAAGTTGATGATTATTGATGCCTTTCTTTTACCAATGGCGAGACATGCAGATACAATTAAAGCAATTAATTAGCCATATAGCCCAGTCTAAGTAACAAATTAAAGCTAGTAGGCAAAATTAACCACTATAATAATGCTCCATTGAACCCCGACACGATGTGACTCACATCTTTTAATCATAATTAACTATCTAATCTAATTTAAGCTAATCTCTTGCCCATAATAACCGTTTATTTTATTTAGATTAAACTTCATATGAAGTAGCAATAAAGTAGCAGCAAGTCATTCATCACTAGCTTGAATCAAAAAAGAAAAAGGGGTATCAGATATCACTATATATATATATATATATATATATATATATATATATATATATATATATATATATATATATATATATATATATATATATATATATATAATATAAATTATTTATCGAACATTATGTCGAGCAGATACAAAAATGTGTATCACTTTATAGAGTAATGAAAATCCAATTAATCGACATATGTCATCAAAGCCTAGCAATGATTGTCACGAAAAATGGTACAAAATTATTGGAGGTAGATGGTGCTGTCGTGGCTCAAAGTAATTGGAAAAACAAGATTACATTTTTGTGTATGTATATAATTAGAGTTAGAGAAGGTGTATGTGAATAATGGTTTCCAAAAACTCGGTACCATGATGATAATGGTGAGAATTTGTGTAGTTTCAACACTATTGAGTCTCGACAGGAAGATGACACATTATCCTTTAGTGCTTAAAGTTGATAAGCACATACACACTCTTTGTGCCCTTTTGATGGGTCCTACTTGTTCACTACATATGTGGACCAATGCGGCTTTGAAATCTGTCTTTTTAACCATCACACCCCCACATTAATTATCACCAAATCCAAATTAAGGGATTAGAAATTATATATGGGCTTAAATAGTACATGATAATCAAACTCGAAAGTTCACATTTTTATAATGATTTAAAACATCTAGGTCATATATTAGCTAAGATGTAATCGTTTTATGGGAGAAAGTCAGGTGCAATTGATTTTATGTAAAGTTGATATTTGAAAGTCGTTAGATAATTTGACTGATTTAACTAAATTTTTATCTAACGACTCTCAACTATCAACTTTACATGAAGTCAATTGTATTTGAGTTTTTACTTTATATATATATATAAGTAAACTAATACGTAACTAATTTGAGTTGGTTTAATAATTAAATTATTTATTTATTTAAATAAATAAATTAATATAAATTTGATCCATATTTAAATATCTTGGAGACGACATTATGCCTTAAAACTATCAAGTCAAACTCGGTGCAACTAATTTAAATTAAAAACTGTTATACATTTCACGCAAATTTCAGACTACAAACAAAAGACGGTTGACGCAAGTTCACAATAAATACTGATGCAGGCGACCTATGGAGGGCAGGGAAAAAAGAACAAGATATACAACAAATCAGAAAGCTTCTCGATTCTAAGTTTGATATTTTTAGATTATATAGTGAGTTGAGTGTTGGAGTTCTTTTTATAAATTCTCCACATTACTCGGACGAAAGAAGAGCCAGTAGCATAATGCATCGAAAAAGGACATTTTCAACACTCTTTCTAATGTGGACGAATTATACTTCGGAGTCCAATTCCAAATTGGAATCGGAACATAACTAATCAATTATACTACCTATATATTAAAATTAAGGTGGAAACTTAAGTATAGTTGATTTTATGTGAAGTTGATATTTGAAAGTCGTTAGATTATTTGATTGATTTGACTAAATTTTCATCTAACAGTTTTCAGATATCAACTTCACGTAAAGTCAACTTTACCTGAGTTTTCACCATAAAATTAACTATCAAAATTTGTTATTGTATAAAATATATGTTAGAATAATATAAAATATATATTAAAAATATTTTTAAATTTTATTTCGTTTCAATTTTGTCCCAAATATTTTTTATTTGCATCAAATATATCTTCGATGGCTAAATTTTCAAAAAAATTAAAACCAATCTAATAATAATGCATGAAAATTATGTTTGATTTGTTTGTATTGAGAGTTGTTCTTATGAAATTGTTGTTGAATTGGTTTTAAATTTTTTGAAAAATTAGTCATTAGGAGTATATTTGATGCAAATAAAAAAAATTTGGAACAAAATTGAAACAAAATAAAATTTAGGGGTATTTTTAAATTTTTGTCAAACTTCAGAAATAAAAAGTATACTTTACTCTTAAAAATAAATTAAATAATATATGTATTTATACATAAATATATGATGGCTAATTTTAGTGACTGACTTTAGTGTACAAATAATATTTTTGATAATCAATTCAGATTTTTTTAGTAGTTAGATTATTTTTCTGTATAAGTGTTGGAAATTCAAATATCGTATTTGTATATACAGTAATTCTTTAGTCACTGACAAATTTTAAATGAAACTCCAATTCAGCAATAATTTACACCTGACGTACCCCGCGATACTCGGAAGCAAGGTTGTAACTGAAACCGAGCTCAAAGCCCGGAAATAAACAAACCACAACAGAAATTTCTGACTAAGTCATTCTTATCTCCTAACCGCTATCCACAATAACAGAATCCACTACTCAAAGTAGATCACGACTCTGCATAAGTTGAAGATACTAATAACAACTCCTATCAGATACATCGGAACAAACAAGACCCTCACTAACAAACCACTCGCCTATAAAGGCTCATGCCACACAACTTATAAGGGACAGGTTACATAACTCTCTCTAAGTTATCTCTCTTATTCTGATATTACTCACGTACTTACTTGAGCGTCAGAGTGCTTTGTGCAGGTGCTCCCGCCGCCGTGTTTCAAAGGACCGAGGACTACCTCTGGCACTGCCCCTAGACGACGTATAGCTCGACCCAGGACTCGAGTGACCCCTCAGAGGCCATACATCTCGGTTCACTCAGCACGGAATATTTGGCGCCCACCGTGGGGCCTGATAAACCCCATTTTTAGGGTTTATCTTGTATTGAATTTAGGGTATTTTGATAACCTTTTCTCGCATTTAACCTATGAATTGGCATGGTTTTGTAATCTCTCCCGTATTTGTGCTTAATTGTAAAAACATGCTTTTTAAGCCTTATTTTGATGAATTCTAGTTCCTCTTTGATTCCATAAGATGCCTTGATGTGTTTGCTAGTAATCTCAGGATGAAATAGGTTAGGCATGGATCAAGGGAGCAAGGAAGAAAGCATGCAAGTGGAGAGAAGCATAAAAAGCCAAAGAATTGATCTAGGCCATGCACGCGCACGCGCACAAGGCGCTCGCGCGCACATTGCGAAATAAGCCAGGGACGCGCCCGCGTACCGTGCGCGCACGCGTCGATGACAGCACATGACCTCATTAAGGCAACGCGTGCCTGGCGATTTGAGAGGGTTTCTGAACCCATTTTCGGCGCCAATTGCAAAGGAAAAGGAATAAAAGGATGAAGGATTAAGGGGAAGTCATGAATTAGTTAATGAAGCATAGAGAATATACTTAGGATTAGTTTAGAGTTTTAGAGAGAGAAGCTCTCACTTCTCTCTAGAATTAGGATTAGGTTTAGTTCTTAGATCTAGGTTTTATCTTAGTTTCCTTCTACTTCTACTTCCCAATTCATTGTTGTTACATTCATCATTCTTCTACTCCTTTGTTGTAATTTCTTTTATATTGTTCTTATACTTTGTTGTAGATCTACTATTGCTACTTCCATTTTCTTTCAATTCAATAAGAGGTAATTCATGATAATTGTTCTTCATTGCTTTTCTATTGTTGATCTCTTGTTTTTGTAGTTATAGATTCCTTTAATTCTTGCATTTAATAATGTTTACTTGTATTGCACTCTATGTGTTTGATGAAATGTCTCTTCTAGATATAGTGTAGGTTTTGTTCCTCTTGTCCTAGGTAGAGTAATTAGTGACTCTTGAGTTATCTAATTCCTTTGTTGATTGATAATTAGAAGTTGCTAATTAATTTGAATACCTCTAAAGCTAGTCATTCCTTTAGGAGATGATTAGGGCTTGAGGAATCAAATTGATTCATCCACTTGACTTCCCTCCATAGTTAGAGGTTAACTAAGTGGTAGCAATGAACAATTCTCATCACAATTGAGAAAGGTAACTAGGATAGGACTTCTAGTTCTCACATCTCGCCAAGAGCTTTGTTAGTTGTTAGTTTATTTTCATTGCCATTTACTTTTCATGCTTCTTATCCAAAACACCAAAATAACTCATAATCAATAACAAGACACTTTATTGTAATTCCTAGGGAGAACGACCCGAGGTTTGAATACTTCGGTTTATAAATTTTAGGGATTTGTACTAGTGACAAACAACTTTTTGTATGAAAGGATTATTGTTTGGTTTAGAAACTATACTTTACAACGAGATTTTATTAGTGAAATTCTAAACCGTCAAAAATCCAATCATCAGGGCCCGAAAGTCACACTAACCCCACCCTTTTTCCATACTGCACTTTGTGTTTTTCTTTTACGTAGGGTTTCTCGACCTTCAAACATGGCCGATAACGGAGTTCATCAGCTCGCTTAGGCTGAACTTATGGCCCAGATGGCTGTGCTACAGGCAGAAGTCAAGAGACTCGCCGAGCTATCAACCCAGAACAGCGCCAACAAACGATAAGAGGGTAACTCCGAAGGCCCAACCCAAGGCAGCACCGACCTACTGAGTGTCAACCCCCCAAAGGAAAGGCTGACCTTAGACAACCCGTTCTCTGAAGAAATCATAAATTACCAGATGCCAAAACATTTTATACTACCTTCCTCACTCGAGCCATCTAAGGGGATTGGTGACCCCCGGGCTCATATTAAGAAATTTCAGTCTATGATGTTTTTTAACAGATCTAATAATGAACCTGTGCTTTGCAGAGCTTTCCCTACTTACCTTGACGGAGCTGCTCTACTTTGGTTTTCAAAATTATTGGCAGGATCAATCTCTTCCTTTGAAGAGCTAGCAAGGTCCTTCATAGACTACTTTGCAGCAGCACAGATTTACGTGCACAGATCGGATTACCTAAGCACCATCCGCCAAGGTCCACAAGAAAGTTTGAAAGACTATATAACCAGATTCACAGAAGCAACCATGGAAATACCGGACCTGAACCCCGCTGTCCACCTACATGCCCTCAAGGCCGGCCTCTGACCCGGAAAGTTCAGAGAGACAATCGCAGTCACTATGCTGAAAACATTAGAAGAGCTCCGGGAAAGAGCAGCTGGGCAGATGGAGATTGAAGAGCTCCGTGAGGCCAACAGAACATAAAGAAAACCTAGAAAGGAGGGTGACAGAATGCCAAGGTCGGCGAACAACAAAGAGCTCGGCAAACCATTCAAGCTCACCCCCAAATTCGACAACTACACCAGATTCAACACAAGGAGGGAAAAGATAATCAAAGAAATACTCAACACCAAAATCATAAAGCCACTAGCAAGAGCTGGGAGCTATCAAGACCAGCGATTTGTTGACAAAAGCAAGCACTGTGCCTTCCACCAGAAGTACAGACACACAACCGATGAGTGCGTGATAGCCAAAGATCTCTTGGAAAGATTAGCGCGGCAAGGCCTCCTAGATAAATACATCGAAGGAAGGAAACGTAAAGAGAGCAATAGGGACAAAGAAGAATGCCAATAAAACTCGGAAAGCAAGGAAGCCAATAAATGGTCAAACAACACCCCACCTAAAGGGGTTATAAACTGCATATCCGGAGGATTCGCTGGGGGAAGCGAAACAACATCGGCGAGAAAGCGTAGCTACCGCACAATGCTGGCAATCGAAGGGACGACACCACATGGCAACAAGAATGCACCCGACCTAGAAATCACTTTCAACCAGGCAGACGTATGCTCGGCCCCACCTCACTCAGACGACCCAGTGGTAATTTCCATCCAGATAGGTGAACTATTGGTAAGAAAAGTCCTTCTGGACCTAGGTAGCAGCGCCGATGTTCTTTTTTACACTACTTTTCTAAAAATGAAAATATCTTAAAGACTTATACAACCCTCATCCGGAGAATTAGTCGGATTCTCTGGAGAAAGTATCTTATAGTTGATTGCCCTAGTCCTTATAATATTATCCTCGGAAG
This sequence comes from Arachis stenosperma, assembly GCF_014773155.1. Lineage (NCBI taxonomy): Eukaryota > Viridiplantae > Streptophyta > Magnoliopsida > Fabales > Fabaceae > Arachis > Arachis stenosperma. The sequence continues at coordinate 13,782,255 of NC_080381.1, read as the reverse complement.
ACCTGCTCAGAACATGTTCAGGGCAGTAGTTTCAACTTTTTATCTATGTGTCAAATTTCAGGCACATGACGGAAAGATAGCAACACTTCACTCAGATCGCCAACAAGCTTGGCAATGCTACAATGCAAGCCTAAAGAAGTCGGCTCCAGGAAAAGAATTCCAACAAGAAGTTCAAGCAATTCACAACACAAATGAGGTACTGTCCTTAGCAGAGCTTGACCTTCGAGGGGACACCCAAGAAAGGCCTCAACCAGCAGACGAGCTTAAGGAAGTCCCGCTGACGTCAAAACCAGAACTAGTCACATACATTGGTCAAGCACTACAAGGAAATGAAAGATCGGAGCTCGTAAAAGTGCTGCAAGACAATGCCGACTTATTTGCCTAGACCCCAGTAGACATGCCAGGTATAGACCCAAACATTATCTGCCACAAGCTCGCCACCGATAGAACAAGCCGACCTATAGCTCAAAAGAAAAGGAATCTCGGGGCAGAAAAATCAAAGGCAGCCCTGGAAGAAACCGGAAAGCTCCTTAAAGCTAACTTCATCAAAGAAATCCGATTCACCACATGGCTCTCAAACATGATAATGGTAAGGAAAAACTCAGGTAAATGGCGCATGTGCGTCGACTTTACAGATTTAAATAAGGCATGCCCTAAAGATGCTTATCCTTTACCCTGCATTGATAAACTCGTAGACAATGCATCAGGTTTTAAATACTTGAGCTTCATGGATACATACTCTGGCTACAACCGGATCCTCATGCATCCAGAAGACCAAAGCAAGACAGCATTTATAACTGAGCATGGAAATTTTTATAATAAGGTAATGCCATTTGGTCTAAAGAACGCAGGTGCAATCTACCAACGACTGATGGACAAAGTGTTCCATCAATAAATAGGTCGGAACATGGAAATCTATGTAGATGATATGGTCGCCAAGACCACTCAGGAAAAGTCACACTGCGACGACCTCAGGGAGATATTTGAACAGATCTGAGGATACAATATGAGACTCAACCCAGAGAAATGTGCCTTTGGGGTACAAGGAGGCAAATTCCTTGGATTCATGCTGACCTCACGAGGAATTGAAGCGAACTCTGAAAAATGTGAGGCAATACTTAACATGGTGAGCCCTAAAACAATAAAAGAAGTACAACAATTGGCAGGAAAGGTAGCAGCACTATCTCGATTCTTACCAGCAGCGTCAAGCCGATCATACCATTTCTTCCAAACAATATCAAAGAATAAGAAATTTCATTGGACAGAAGAGTGGGAGAAAGCGTTTGCCGAGCTCAAAACTATTCTACCATCACCACCCATGTTGCAAAGACCAAAAGTCGATAAACCTTTATACTTGTATTTGTCTGTTTCTAATTATTCTATAAGCTCGGCTCTTGTCATTGAGACAGGAAAAATACAACAACCAGTATACTTCGTCAGTAGAGTCATGCAATCAACGGAACAAAGGTATCCGAGAATAGAACAGCTAGCTTTAGCACTAGTAATAACAGCAAGAAGACTCAGACACTACTTCCAAAGCCACACAATAATAGTAAGGATGAGCCAACCATTAAGACAAATACTAACAAAACCAGAACTGGCCGGACGTCTGACCAAATGGTCCATCGAGCTCTCAGAATTCGATATCCAATTTCAACCAAGGTCGGCACTGAAAGCACAAATCCTCGCAGACTTCGTCTTAGAACTGACCCCAGACGAGCACAACAAACCCTGGGAGTTACACGTTGATGGGGCGTCCAACCGAGGAGGGAGCGGGGCTGGTATAATCCTGAAAGAAGCGAACAAAGTCGTAGCCGAGCAATCCCTCCAGTTCCACTTCCCGGTAAGCAACAACCAGGCCGAGTATGAGGCCCTCATAGCAGGACTTAAGCTCGCCCTGAACCTCCAAGTACAAAGCCTAACAGCACATTGCGATTCCCTCTTGGTTGTTCAACAAATCTGAGGAGAATTTCAGGTAAAAGATCCATGGCTAGAGCGATATTGGCTCATAGCAAAGGATCTCATTTCAAAGTTCAGCTCATTCATTATACTACATGTGCATAGAGAAAAGAATGTTAGAGCAGACATACTATCCAAATTTGCGCCACTAGGGCGGACACACAAACATCAACATTATCACAACTCACACTTAAAAAACCCAGCATTGAACCATTATCTGTAACAAGCATTAACCACCTCCATGACTGGAGAGCACCTTTTCTTGAGTATATCAATGCATGCACCACACCCAGAGACAAACCTAATCCACAACACTTCAGACGAAAAGCGAGTCTTTACACAAGCATAGCAGGAGAACTATACAGGTGCGGTTTCTCACAATCATTGCTGAAATGTCTAAACAAAGAAGAAGCAAAAGAGGTGATGGATGAAATTCACGAAGGCGTATGTGGAAACCACATAGTAGGACGAGCTCATGCCGCTAAGATCATCCGAACATGTTACTATTGGCCGACCATGAAGAGAGATTGTATAACAAAAGTCAAGACCTGCGACAACTGTCAGAAGCATGCAGCTATATCTACGAAGCCAGCCGAAGTGATGCACAGCATGGAGGTAAGCTGGCCGTTCCATAGATGGGGGCTCGATATCCTCGGCCCGTTTCTAGTACCGCTAGACCAAGTAAAGTTTCTTTTAGTATCAATAGATTATTTCTCAAAATGGATAGAAGCACAGCCATTAGCAAGGATAACAGCCGAAAAGGTACGATCTTTCATATGAAAAAACATTATATGCCGATTCGTAATACCAAGAGAAATAGTATCTGATAATGGTAGACAATTTACAGACAACAAGCTCGAATCATTTCTAAAAAATTTTAACATACAGCATCATTTTAGCTCGGTCGAACACCCACAAACCAATGGGCAGGCCGAAGCTGCTAACCGAGTTATAGTGCAGGCAATAAAGAAAAAACTTAATAACGCAAAAGGAGAATGGGCGGAGCTAGTTCCAGAAATATTGTGGAGTTACAACAAAACAATACAAACCACAACAGGCGAAACGCCCTTCAAACTAGTCTACGGGACAAAAGCATTAATTCCTGTTGAGGTCGGCATCCCTACATTGAGAACCGAGCTATATGACGAACAACACAATGAGAATATGAGAAACGCTGAGCTTGATCTAACCGAAGAAGACAGGGAGATCACTGCCATCAAACAAAGAGCCAAAAAGCAATTAGCCGAGATAAAGCACAACAAAAGAGTATTTTCGAGGACATTCACCAAAGGTGACCTTGTACACAGACGAACAGAGGAAGCCAGATGACCTCCAACACACGGCAAGCTCGCCGCAAATTGGGAAGGCCCGTTCTGAATAGCGAAAGTACTCAGAACGGGGGCCTACCAACTTCAAACATTGCAAGACAACGCAATATCAGGAAATTGAAATGTTTCTTCATTAAAAATGTATAGATCATGACTTGTACAAATCGGCGAGTGAAGGTACTCTTTTCCCCCCTTAGAGCTTTTTCCCCGAAACGAAAAAGGTTTTTGCCTAAGGAGGATTTTAACGAGGCCGGACGCCCAATATATTCAAACAAACGTGATTGTTTCTTTCTAACAAAATTCGAATTCTAATAACCAAATACAAACACATCAAAGCGTACGCTACCAAGCCACAAGATATAATATAGCTAACTCGGCCCAAACTTGGCCAAAACAAATACTATCCGAATCCAAAAGCAATAATAAAACAAACATAAGCACAGTCAAATCGACCAAACCCCGGTCAAACAAAAGTAAAGAGTTGTCAATAAAAAAGCATATCCAAAATAAGCAAATCAAGAAGAAGGAGCATTCTCATCATGCTCTTCAACAGTGCCATCCACAACCAGCTTCCCATCAATCACGATATTAGTCACATCCAAACGATCACAATCAAAGTCAAGGGCCAATAAGGAGATTTGGCTAACAGCACAATCAAAACCAGAAGAGAACATCTCCATCCCTGCCTCCTCCAGCTCATGAACCCTCGCAGTTAACTTTTCCTTAGAAATGTCACTGGCCTTAATGTCAGCTTGTAGCAACCGAACTTGATCCCTCAAACGATCAACATCCTCCTCGGATTCCTTCGTCGTTGCTATAGCACTAACCACTGCATCGTCTTTTTCGTTCAATGACTTCTCCAACTCGGTAACCCTCGCCTTGTACAACTTCTCCAGATCAGAGACCTTATCCATAGCCTCTTGTTGCTCAGCACCAATAACCTCGGTAGTGTGGCCAACACACATAAGACGAGAAGCAACAATCTGCGGAAAACACACCACATAAGGGCAAAGAACAAAAAAAAAACAACAAAAAGGAGAAAAGGTAAAGAGGCCAAAAAGGAGATAAAATCAACCTGAACAAACTTCCCCAGAGCCTCCACCCCAACCCGACGAGTCATCAGCATATCCCCAGGGTACTGAGACGCCTTATCAGAAAGCTCGGCAAAATTGAACTGATCACTCCATAATGAATGAGAGCTAGTCCCTGGAATAAACACATGCAGCTTCTTTTGCTGATCAAAGGCAAGCCTACCCCCACCAACGGCCTCTTGGTCGCCCTCTGAGATAACCTCCAAAGACCTATCAGTATCATCCCTCCTCTGCTTATAAGAAGACGCCGGCTGAACCATAGACTGGGCAGCCTGCTCGCCACCTTCCTGCCGAGCTCCCAAGGCATCAGCAACATTGTCCTTTTTCTTATTCATAAAGGATTGAAATCGAGAAGGATCCAAGAGGGGAACTCGGCCACCTACAGGACAAACCATTAGAAGGTATAACAACATCAACACAAACAATAACAAAACAAAACATTACCTATATACACATTTAAGCCCTCACTATCACCAGAATCGTACAAACGCAAATGTTCAGAAATCGACAAACATTTTTCGTCAGCAAAACTCTTCACAAGAAAATCTAAAATAGAGTCCTCCTCTTCACTTCGCTCATTAGCCTCAAAGATTTGGCTCCGCTCAGAACACCAAAAAAGAGGAAACCTTTTTAAAAGCTCGTCATCTAAATAAAATAGGTACTCAGCCTCAATCGATCGAACTTTAACGAAAAGAGACTTGAAGTTTTTAAAAGAAGATTTATAAAGAAGGAAGAGGGAACGACCAGGAAAACTACTACGACAAACCCACAAACCCTTCCGAACGCCCTTTGCTTGGAACAGCGAGAAGAACAACGACAATGAGCAAGGGAACGAAAGGTAATCCATTAGACATTGAAAGGCGCAAAGAAACGCCCAGGAATTTGGATGTAGCTACGATGGCACACAGTTAAGTTGAGTAAGAACGTCACACTCGAAAGAAGAAAAGGGAAACCTCACACCAAGTTCAATCATGCATGGGGTATACATGAAGAAATACCCCGAATTACCTCTCATCTCACAGACCCTATCATTGCTGGAACAAGGAAGGAGTTCGACGGTAACACCAGAACCACCTCTTACGAGGTTCAGACCCCTCAACTCGGAAATGGACTCAACACTAGTGAAAGAAGAGGAACGGGTTTTAACATCATCATGAACCCAGTAATAGGGATCATCTTCCTTAACCTCAACAACTTTCAATTTCTCTTTCACCCTCTCTCCCACCATGAATAAACAACAGCAGTAACAGTAAAAAATGGAAGAAGAAGCACTAACCTTTCGAAGACATAGAGAGGGATAAAACGGTAAAAAGACGAAGCAACGAACCATAAATTCCAAAATAAGGGGAAACGATTATTGCAAGCGCACTATCTTAGTGGATAACTTAACTCACACCCACTAAAAACGTGGAAAACCCAAACGGTAATAAAACGCAATAAACGTGACACGACTCACCAAGACAAAAGAGAAAAGTCTATTAAAAACCCTTTCAAAATTCCTTCAAACAAACAAAGAAAGGCCCAACAACATTAGCAACATAAGAGGAAAGTCAAACACAAGTCCATTAAAGCTCGCCCACCGTTCTTTACACAACACTAACTGAGCTTGGGGGCTATGACGTGTACCCCGCTATACTCGGAAGCAAGGTTGTAACTGAAACCGAGCTCAAAGCCCGGAAATAAACAAACCACAACAAAAACCCCTGACTAAGTCATTCTTATCTCCTAACCGCTATCCACAATAACAGAATCCACTACTCAAACTAGATCACGACTCTGCACAAGTTGAAGATACTAATAACGGCTCCTACTAGATACATCGGAACAAACAAGACCCTCACTAACAAACCACTCGCCTATAAAGGCTCATGCCATACAACCCATAAGGGACATGTTACATAACTCTCTCTAAATTATCTCTCTTATTCTGATATTACTCACGTACTTACTTGAGCGTCGGAGTACTTTGTGCAAGTGCTCCCGCCGCCGTGCTTCAAAGGACTGAGGACTACCTCTGGCACTGCCCCTGGACGACGTATAGCTCGACCCAGGACTCGAGTGACCCCTCAGAGGCCATACATCTCGGTTCACTCAGAACGGAACAACACCTATATTTACAAATATTTTGCATACAACAAACATATAATTTTCACTTATATTTATTAGAATTTTGCACATATAAATCAATAAAGTTTACACCCAAATTTTTTAACATTTGCATACATAAATTAGTAAAATTTATTTATTAAAAATAATTTAATATTTGTGTTGGCCAAATGATAACCAAAAATATTAAAAGTTAATAGTCCCAAAAAAATTTTATATAGGTAAATTTTATCTAATTCTCTCTCAAATAAAGAGTTAGTTACTCTCTATGACCTATTGGATAAAATGAATTGTATAATCATAGTTAATGTACATACTAATTCTTAATTTGACTTAAATTTTGATCATTTAACTAATTAACTATAATATTTTTTTTAAATTACAAGAGTTCTAAAACATTCCTATTTTATAATTTTTTATTTTTTTTCCAAACCATCGATTTATTAATCAATTCCAAAAAAAAAAGAAAAAATCAAATGCTAAGAGGTATAAAAAAAAAAGACAACAGTAATTCTTCCATTGAAACTAAATTGATGCAAAAAAATTTTCAAAAAAATTTTGTTTTTTCATTGAAGAAAAACCACAATGGTATATAACATTATGTTATACTTTCGAACAGTATTTTAAGTAAGTTTACTATAGCCAAATTAACTGATTCCTTTTTCAGTTTTTAAATTTCTTGTAGTAAAATTTTATAATTTGTATATGACACAAATATTTGATCTGTACGTAACTACTAAACATATATGTTCTTTCATTTTGTCTTAGGTTAATCCAGAATATTTATCATTTAAAATGTTCTGATAAAAATAGGCAGACTAGTCGCACAACTATTGCAGTTTTGTTTCAATAAAAAAAAAAGATTTTTTTTAAAGTAAAATTTCTGCAGCATGAGATTTTTTTTTTCTGTGTTCGAACTGATCATTAAATAGGTGATTTGAAAATAAATAAAAATTATAAAAGATGAGTTTTCTAATAATTCTATCATTTTAAAAAATTATTATTTAATTGATTAAATTATTAAAACTCAAGTTAAATTAAAAATGAATGTTAATATATCTACTTATGAGAATGAATCATATTTTAGTTGTTTACTTGTAGAAAAAGGTGAACCAAATTATAAAGCAATATTCCAAGTTAACTTTTAAAAAACGAATATATAGAAATGAAAATGTATATTATTTTACACTGAAATTATTTCTGACACAAATAGAGCCAGCAGCAAAGACAAGCTAATAAGAAGATAACAACTTTAAGTATATAATGCTGCATATGCAAGGCTTATATACATTAGTGCGTGGCTGAAGACATACATAAGATCACAACCATAATGCGACTAGTAGAATGAACTGATTCTGGGAGTGGTCCTTTGTTAATTTCATAATACTAATTCAATTGGACCATTTGGTCCAACCTAGTATATTTATATGTTAGCTTCTACATACACTACTGCTTTAGTTTTATATATATATCAACTGATCTAGATGCAAACAAAAAATTAATTATTTGTATAAAATATACGAAATATATATTTTTTTGAAATAATAATACATATGATATTTGTGAATATATAATAATTAATTTAGTAACTATTTTTTTTATATATATATAATATTTTTAAGGTGGAAATGTTGGAATTTTTTCATAATTCTTTAGCCCAAAGATTATTCATGTTAAATTATTAAGAAAGGAAATACTGGATGCGGAAGCGTACTGAATTCATAAAACATGAATCATGATCGGAAGAGTTTAGATCTTGTGGTTTTTTCGATCTTCCTCAACCAAAGCTTTCTGTATTCTTAGGTGACTGAACTGCAACTCTTTTGATGGGGAAAGAACAACAAAGGCGGCTTTGGTATATTGGGGACCAAAACCCTGAAGGCCTATTTATATTTGAGTATGAAACCCATTAAATCCTTAAGCCCAAATAAAATAATATATAAAGTCCAAAAGATAATATATCTAAAATCCAAAAGATAATTATCTAAGGAACAAAAGATAATATCTGGTTTTATTCTCATTTAATTCCAAACCAAAAGTAATAACGACTTATTCAATTTAGCATTTATAATAATAAATGAGATCACTATTATAAGTCATTTAATTTGAAATAGCGTAATTTGTGATTATAATTAATATATGTATTGCACACAAACAAGTTAGGAATTAAAATAATTTCCTAACAGGAAACTGATCAGGTGCAGTCGACTTCACGTGAAGTTGATACTTGAGAGCCGTTAGATGATTTGACTAATTTGACTAAATTTTTATTTAATGATTCTCAAATATCAACTTCACGTGAGGTTCACTTCACCTGAGTTTTCACTTATTCTTAAAATACGAATTATTATAAAAAAATCAACAATATACAATAATAATGCACGATAAATATTATAATGACAATGAGAAAAGAAACAATGAATCTTTTGGTTGGGAATAAATTGATAACAAGAGACAAGTGACAATTGGTTTGTCATTTGTGCCCGCTCTAATAAGAGGGTGGGGTAGATAAATACGACACACTACACAAATACCGATTTATTTTTATTTCATTTTCTGGATGGTAGCTTACTAGCTTAATTGAGAGTTGAGAGAAAAATGCAAAATGTTGGAATAAACTGAGTGATGGATGGGGTCATTGGACCATTTGGTCCACCTTGTAGTTGTAGCCTAGTAGCCGCTACTCCTATATATTTGTTATCATATCATAATCTTATGAATAAAGATCATGAATCTCTGTTCCAAATCAGAGATGATGTATATCGTTAGCACAAAAACAAAATAACAATCTGTCTTTTACAATCAAAGAATCATTTTGCCCACAAGCTTATTTATTACATAAGAAACTAAGAGATTCTATTATAAATTTATTTGCACATCAATTATTATTTTGCAACTCCATTAAGGAGCTAACAAAGGATCGATTTTTTTTTATTCTTTTTACTTCTTTCTCCATCTTCCTCTTAATCCCACAATTTAAAAAAACAATTTTATAATAAATCAATTTAACTAAATTGCCTAATTAAAGGTAGGTTTTAGTCTATTTTGCTTTCGGATTTTTTTAATTATTAGTTAATTTTGAAATTAATTGACTGAATTAATGTTGGTTTCTCATATTTCTTAATCCAAATATTAGAAGGTTTTAACAATAAAGAAGTGAGACTTTTGGAAGTATAGGTATCTAGAAAGGTAAAAAGATAGAGGGAGAAAAAAAAGGAAATATAAATTGCATGGGACTAGAAGGTTTGTGCATGGTAAGACAAAGCATGCTGAAGAGAAGCAATGGCGGATAACGCATGCTAGACAACATAAGGACCCACCAAAACTCTCCATGCTGACCAATGACCACCGTCAATTTCTAATTCATGAACCTTCAATTCCTTATGTTATCTTATGTTATGTTATGTTTATGCTTTTTAGTTGCTATTGTGTCATTGGTCCTACTTTTCACCTCTACTTCTTGACTTGAATTTTAACTTTTTTTTCCCCCACATTCATTTGGGTGCTTTTTCCTCCCTCCCTTTAGGTTTCTCTTTTGGTTATCAACTATATGTGTTGTTCTACGAGAACTTGGAGTAGTAGTAGATGGTCCATTCTTCTCTTTTTTTTTTTTTTTAATTTATATTGATGATGATGATTATAAGAAGACCCATAAAGGCTAATTAAACTGCCTAATTAATTTATTAATAATGTGTTGAAGACATGAGACTTGTTAAATAAAAATGTATATGTTGATTTCATTGTAGAAGTGATGGTTGATAAATGTGGGGGATTATAATGAGTCCTTTTCCGTTGGCAAAGTGGTAGTTGGCCAAAGTGGGACTTTAGGGAGAGCTGTCGGGTAAAGCCATTCACAATCACAGCCTCTCCATTCTCTCTAGCCAACAATACCATGCCTATATGCAACTCACATTACTCTTTCCTTTTTTGTTTCTCCATTTAGTTACCATTGTAATACAAGCGTAATTCAATTTTCATAATTAAGTCACATCAAAATTAAAATAAAAGTAGCATAAAAGTTGTTTTTGGGAGAGGATGGAATAGATATATAGCTCAAAAATTATTTAAATGCAATGAAATGTGGATAATAACACCCAATACTTAGATTTTGTAATTTTGTAGCATTCTTGTAGCATAAAATATTATCATAATTTATTAATAATTGATTTTCTTGCCACCAATTTTCTCCCCTTTTTTTGGATAAATAAGCAGTAACTCTTGACTTTTGAGAAAAATAAGTTAAAATGTTATAATATATAAGTGACTATTCATATAAAATTATTTTTGTATAAAAGTAATAAAAAAATTAAATAATAATTTAATTAAACATATTAAATTATTAAATAATTTTTACTTGTTATATTCATACGGAGAGAGAGAGAGACATATTAAACCTATTATATTGAGAGAGAGATATTCATGTCATTAGTAACTCTCTTAATTTGTAATGCAAAATAAATACACATTAAAATCAAATTAAGCAAACAGCTTGTCACGTCGTAGCATCATTTTAAGCAATCTTGGTAGACAAATAAGCAATCCTAGCAAATTTAGTACTAGTTTGGATTGATTTTTGAGTTAAAAAAATATTTAAAAAAATAAAATATTTTTATTCAATTTAAAATTTATTTAAATGTTTTTTTAAAAAATATTTGTATTAAAAAGGTAAATTATTTAATTTTTTAAAAACTAATAATACTTTACTTTTAAAAAGATAAAAATAAAAGACATTTTTAATATTTGAAATTTTTTTTAAAAAACTTATTTAAATATAAAATAATTTTTATTTATTAAAGAATATCTTTTTTTTTTAAATACATTTTTTAATAACCAATCCAACCTGATCTTGAATATAATCAACATAGATGCTTTCAGACAAAGACAGAATTACTCTCTAATAGACACTAACCTACCAATTCTTATTATTTCTCAACCTAATTAAGTTTTTTTTTTTTTTTAAACTCCCATCTGATTAACAAAAGTGCGATATAGATGCCTTTTCAGTTATTTAATGGGAGAAACAACTTTTAGTTTATTTTTCCTTTATCTGTGGGTAACGAATAAGATGATTATTAACATGAAATATTTTCATTTAAAAATAATAGTTAGAAATTATTATCTGTAATACGGATCAATGTCTAAATTATCATTTTTAAATAAAAACATTTTTATGAAAGTATTAACCACTAATAAAATAACTCTCAATATTAGTTGGAGGACAGAATGGTTCCAAATCTTTCGTCTAATAATGTCTAACTCTACGTCAACGAGATATATATGATGTTTAAATACTTAAAAGTGTTTATAGGTGTCATACATCATATAATATTCAATTTGGTTTCTAAATTTGTATACGAATTTTAATTTAGTCTTTAAAATTTTAATTACTTTTATTTAGTTCTCAAATTTTACGAACATAACTCATGTTAGTTTTTGAAATAATTTTTAACGTACAAACCTTAACGAAACAATATCGTGAACAGTTGGATGCCACATTAAATTTTATAAAATGATATCATTTTAATTTTAACAATCAAATAATCTAAAAATAATATTATAAGTAGTGTTTATTAAAATTTTACCTAATAAAATAAGTGATATGATATCATTTTTAAATTATTTAAATGTCAAAACCAAAACTTTATTATTTTTTAAGTTTTAATGTGACAATATTAATATTTTATTAATATTTTTATATTAAAAATCATTCAAAAACTAATATAAAATATATTTATAAAGTTTAAAAATTAAATAAAAATAATTAAAATTTCAAAAATTAAATTGAAACTTACGTGTAAATTCATGAACAAAACTAAGTATTAACTCGTCATGCACATTACAAGAGTTTAATTGTTTAGAAATCTTTTCTCTAAATTCATCCTATACGTACCTATGGTGATGATCAATATATGAAACCATGATAAATTCAAAAGAATAATAGCCTATACTAACACAAGGTCATCACCGCTAACGGCGGCAGGAGCATAGGCTTTAGCTTCGAGCCTTCCAATAATTATGCCAAACAATGTAATGTTCTAATGAGTCAAGATTAAAATAAAAAATTAAAATACGAATGGAAAGAAAATGCACGATAAATATATGAAATAAAAATAAAAGAAGTGCACACCTCCCAAAAATGTAGTTAATAATGAGGAATAATAATGGCTGTAGGCCAACAACAGCGTGGTTTTTAGTGCTACTCATATATAGTATAGAAATAATATATAGTGGTAACAATATAAATAGGTGGCTATTTAGATAAAAATTATTAAAACAACTTTTATAACAAATAATGATTAATATATATAAATAATTGTTATATCATGCAATTTAATTAAATATGTTAACTTATGTAATAATTTTTTATTATTATCTTTAAATAAAATGATTTTAATTATATTTATGTTGGTAAGTAATTTCTGTATAAATATGATTTTGAGCCGCTAACCATTAGCAACACATTGCTAAAATAATACTTGAATTGACATCACTAAGAATTGAAATAGAAAAACATCCTGTTCAAATAAATAAATAAGAGAGCTAGTTAGTTAAAAATGTCAAAAATATTTTTTTTAAAAATATTTTTTAACAATTAAAATTTAACATATATAATCGATTAAATTATATTATTTTTTATTAAAATTAAATTGAATAAATTAATTTAACTAAAAAATTAATAAATTAAATTTTAAATTAATTTAAATTAATATTTTTTATAAAAAATAAGTATAATATTTTTATTATAAAAAATAACTAAAATACCTCTATTATATATATATATATATATATATATATATATATATATATTCTTTTTAAAAATTCTAAATCCTAACTATATAATGGCAGAGAAGAAAAATGCTATAATTTAAAATTTTTAAAATTAATATATAATAAGAGTATTTTAATTATTTTTTATAATAGGAATATTATAGTTATTTTTTATAAAAATAATATTAATTTAGACAAATTCAATATTTGATTCACCATTTTTTCGATCAAATTAATTTATTTAATTTAATTTTAACAAAAATAATACAATTTAATTAATTATATGTGTTAAATTTTAATTATTAAAAAATATATTTAAAAAAAGATGTTTTAAACATCTTTATCAAAATGCCTCCCAATAAATAAATAATAACAACGCACGCATCCATCCTCAGCCTATGGTTTGTTGTTGTCGTTGGCTTTGCTCATGAAATAATTACTCTAGTATATATGGGCACAGCAACCCTTCAAGTAAAAGTATAACTACATGCATGTGTTATTCTATCATCAACTAAAGTATGAAGTAATTTATTTCATAAGAATTTTACACACAAATGGAAGGGTTTTAAATGCCTACATAATTTCATTGCATGCCAAACATACATATCGATTAATCGGCTCTCTTAGGTAAAACACTTTATGAGTGTCTGCTCTCCTTACGGAACGGAATAAAAAAAAAAGTATGAAATATGATGAATGTTGATTATTACTTGCCTTAGTTTAGCCTGTGCAAATATTTTTTTTTTTAGTTATAGATACCAACTTAACAAGTTCTTACATAAGGTAGACATGCTTTATATAAAAAATTTTAAGTTAATACTGTGCCAAAAAGTAGAGATTCACATATATTTATTTTCATCTAAAATTAATCGTTAAAAATTATTAAATAATTTAATATTTAATTAAATTATCATTTAATTAATAATTTTTAACTAATCATAAAAATATCTGCATGTTAACTTTTTACTATATAAAAACAATATAAAATTAAGGAGATATAAATATTAAAGCTAGAGCTAATAAGAAATACACGTATATGAAATGAAGAATTTTAGATATACAAAGTACAAATATTTTGTAAATTCTAGGGATAAAATTTTTATACGATATTTTGTAAATATAATTTTGTTTTTGTAGAATTAAATTAAATATATACACAAATTAGTTGTCAATTACAAAAACAAAAAAATGTTTATTTTGTCAAAAAGAAGTTAATCTTTATCTTAAAGGACCACATTATCATTTATTTCTTTCCAAAAAAAAAAAACATTTTGTTTGACAAGTAAACTTCTTGGGACAAAATGATGGTTTAATTTACTAATTTATTTGAAGTAATTTTTCATGATCACGTTCAGTTTCATGCATTAAGGAGTTAGACTGATGTGATCATCATCAGAGGTGGAGAAATATTTGACCAATTTCAAATTTTATAGGATAATCTTGTCTAGTTTTTCCTTCCTCTAATCAAGTAGTTAGGTAAATGTCAATTTAGAAATACTTTTTTTTAGTTCTTTTTATTAGAATAATTAAGTAGAAGAAGCAAAATACATTGAATAAAAACCGAAAAAATATTATATGATGTAACCTATCCCACATTTCATTGAATAAAAAGCTTTTAAAGAAAGCTCTTCTGCTTTTTATACTCAACTCTATGTATACTTATTTAAACAACACAGTTCTTAATTATAACCTAATAACCTATTTATATTAATAGTTCAATTAGTAAGTAATTAACAGTAACCAGTCTGTGTTATTAATTCACTACTGCGGGCCGGGCAAAGACCTAGTCAAAGAAATTGAAAATGTTATGTATGTAGAAAATAATTTTACAGAGATATAAAAGAGAGAGGAGCATATAACAAGTAAGGTTTGTTTTGAGGCAGAAATTAAAGAATACATGCATTCAAATTTTGGTAGAAGAGATTGTAGAGTGTGCCACACATACATCTCTCTCTGTCTGATCTCTTATCATAATAATAATAATAAGTAATATATATATTAAAAAGGGAAATTAAAATTAAAGGCCCATTATCTAGATTGTAGAGCCAGGTTGACGCATGCATCTCTATTTGCACACAAACACATACACGCACACGCATTGTTCTTCATTCTTAGCTTCCACACATTGAGATATTTATGCAAAAATATAGGAGTAGCATGTAGTATGTGTAAGCATCCATCAGCAGTGATGGAATTGAAATTGTAAGAAACTAAGAGCTAGCTATATATATATTGTTCTCCATGCACGCAAAGCAAGACATGATTAATAATTTAATTTTCGAAGACGCATATCCCAATATCACAGTCAGAGCTTGTGTTTAGAAAGGGGCTCATGCTCATCATCAACCTGTTCCCTTCATTGTTGACCCTACTATTACTACTACTACTACTCTGCAGAAGCTGCAGCAATGACATGTCCGAGATGCTACCATTGTTGTCATGGTTGTTATTATCCATAAAGCTTGGCAGCACTGCTGCATCATCGGTTTCAGTTTCGTGCCTACTATTGTCTCCTCCATGACTCAGTTGAGATGCCACAAACTTATCAAGATCCCTCCAATCAGTCACTACTTTTTTCGTGCTATTGGAAGATAACATGTTATGCTCTTCGTTGCTTTCTGAGACTAGTGCCATTGTGCTTGTTGTTGTTGTTGGCCTCTTAACTAGCGGCAAACTTGGGCTCTCAAGCTGTGGAAGCTGTACAAATTGCTCTGCTGCTATATTTGCATGCATGTTCTCTATTTCTTGCTTGCACATGAAGCTGCTTTGATGATGATGATGATGATGACTCTGCCTTGAGAGCAGCTGCTCAATTGACTCAACAACCGTGCCGCCACCGCCGCCGCTTGTTTCCTCGTACAAGTAGCTTGAATCCCATCCTTCCATAGTCTTCGTTTGCCCGTTTGTCGTCCTTTTCTTGAATGCTCTACAAACAACCCACCCTTCCTCCTGCATATATATGCATGCATGCAACAACAAATTTGAGATTTCAATTCAAAGCTCCAAAGTTATTAATATATAAAAGAATTGTGGACTTTGTTTTTCCTTTTTGTTGTTATGTTGGAGACTTTGAGTTGACCAAGTTAAAGATGATGATGATGTTATGAATGTTGGTAGTGGTTCTCCTTTAGCTTTAATTTGTTAACGTTTGACAATGAAAAATGGTAAGAAAAAGGGTGTAGCAGAAAAGGAAAAGAGAAAACGTTCAATTATATCGGTGTTGAAAGAAGTGAGACTTTTGACTTGTTGTTGGGAGATGAGAAAGTAGTGTGCCAAGAAAGCTTGTACGTCCCTTAGCTTCCTCAACATACATACACATAATACAAATCTACTCAAAAAAGCAAAATTAATGAGTAACATAACAACAAACTAGTTATTAATTAGATCTAATAGAACAATCTAGAAGGCTTGCCTGAGGGGGTCCGTTTTCATCGGATTCAAGTCTGTACTCGTGCATGATCCAGTCTGTTTTCTGGCCGTTAGGGGCTCTCCCTTTGTAGAAGACCAGAGTCTTCCTCATCCCGATCAGCTTCGCCTTGTCGTACACCGCCTTGTCTCTTCCCGTGGCCTTCCAGAACCCCGCCATGGTGGCCCTGTTCGTTCGAGTCCCCGTCGGATACTTCTTGTCTTTGTGGCTGAAGAAGTACCACTCGTTCTGCTCTTCATACCCGATCCTACATCTCTCTGCACTTACACGTTCAGATCTAGTTAATCATGTCATCAATTTTCACTGTCATATCATATGCATGTATATGTATGTGTACCTTGGAGATCCCAGGGTTCAATACGATAGAGATCGATCTCTCTGATAACGTCAAGGTCTATCTTCTGAGATGCCACTTTCTTCCTCAGATAATAACCAACAAGCTCTTCATCCGTTGGGTGGAACCGAAACCCAGGTGGGACACACGATGATTCCATCTACTTGTACTACTTCTGCATCAAATTCACCACACACCACATAACTTGTTCATCATCATGTATAAATAATAACCAAAGACGAATGAATAGTGATGAAGTGAGACTAAAAAGTTAAAAAAATAATAAGGAATGAGGTAATTAATAGAAGAAGGTGACAAGTGTTATGAGAGATAATGATAGGGTCATTTGGTGGTGAGCAACACTAGTCATACCAAAAGGGATAAATAAAATATAAGCGCGTGTTATTTAACAATAGTCCATAAATTCAGAAAACAATAATGATTTTTGTTCGCTGCTGGCCCCGGTTGAGAGAGAAGCAAATGATGAGGGTTTGGTATAAATGTATTTTGATAAAAACCATGAGAAGAAGGAGTTGAGGGCTTAGGCACTACTAGTGTATGTGTTATGCAAGAGAGGGTGAGAAACGGACAGGTAGAGGCTTGTGCTAATGATGTTGTCTTGTGTTAGTGAATGGAGGGAATCATTCTTCAAGAACGGGGTTCCCCATTCCCACATTACTATTAATAATTATGTATCTATTTTCACTTATAATCACTTCACCTTATTAAAATAACTAATAATATGGGTAAACCAAACCAAACTAAACCATAAGCAAACAAAACCAACTTTTTTAGGAAACAATATAATAAGAGTTCTAATTTGAAGCTTAAGCAAGGGAAAAACAAATAGTAATAGAGCTGTAGAGGCATCTGATTACTAGTGATTAGTATATAGTAGCTAGGTATAGTTAAATTAAAGAAAAGAGTATAGTATATGAGTGACGTTATGAGGAATGGGGGCACGCGCGGGCGTTTACCGTTGTATTGGATCAAGGCCTGCCTGCCTGCCGTAGTTTGTAGGAGGAGATAATATAAAGAAGAAAAAGACGTTTGAAGGAGAGAAATTAAAGAATGAAGAGTAGAGAGTGTTCTGAATGGGGAAACTGGGGACTCTGACTTTATTGTCTGCTTGTCGAGAATTTTCATGGCACATATCTGACTTTGAGAATGTGGTGTGGTGCTCACCCCAAAAATACACAACTTTAAGGGGAATGTATGTATGTGCCTGTGCCCTATGTTTTGCACCTTCACTCTTTCTTCTACTTTCTAATTTCCAGTACTTCTATTTCTATTACAAAACCCTCGTGATTAGTTATTAGGTGAAATTGGAGCGAAGAAGGAAGTTTCTGGAAAGAAAGATAATCGGATCCATTCATGATCGTACGATGAAAACTGCGTACTAGTGGTAGTTTTGGAGCTGCAATTGTATTATGACGAATGATATATACTACATTCATGGTGTTGCGTGGGAACATGTATCTATGCATGGAAGCTAAGATAAGATGGCGCCATTGTAAGCTACATATGAATAGTTAATTAGAGATAGATGCAGATAGAAGAATAATAGTAAGAATATAAGCTCACCTGAATGTATGTAAGTAGGGTTGAAGAAGAAGGAGATGGAAATGGAAGAGGAAGAGAGAGAGATTCAGTTAGGAGTGAGAGAATGGAGAATATAAATAAAAGAAAGAAGAAAGAAGGACCGCTGAAATGCGCATGGGTTGATGGTTGTCCCCCCAGTAGGTGACGTCATTGCCTATACCACCCACTTAACATTCCTTTTTCTTTTCTTTTTGTTTCTTTTCTCCTTCCCTTTCCCTTCCCTTCTTTCTACCTTTTTCCTCTCTCCTTTCTCTATTTCCCAACCTTGTGTCTTTTATCCTCCCACAACAATCAATCTTTCATAAAATAAATCCCATTTTTCATCAATTTTCTGAAACATTATTTTTGCTTCATAAAGTATACCAAATATCTAAAGAAATATTAAAAAAAAAAGGTTAGAAATAATCAGATTTGGGTACAATTTTGTTTTACGAGATGTTTTGAAGAATGAGACTTTTTTATTTTTGAATTTAGTAATTTTATGTTAAATTAATTTTTTCCGTTACTTTCAATTTAGGTGAATGATGACTAAAAGTTACAAAATGAAAAAATAATTTTCTATCATTCAAATTTTATATCTAGTTTTTTAAATATATTTTTTAAGTAATAATACTACACATTATTCAAATATTTTTGTTAACTAAATCCAATCAAATTGATCTAATATAATAAAAATTAATTATGACTAATAATATTATTTTAAATTTTATTATTTAATTTAATTAAACTTAATTCATAAAATGACTTTAATATATAGCATTACTTATTATTTAAATATTTTCTACAATAATCAAATTTGCTGCACAAATTATTTATACCATTTATTAAAAATGGTGCATTTGTTAGACGAAAACAATCACAATATTTTGTACTTATTGTTATATTTATAAGAAAAATATTAAAAATTTAATATTTTTATTAATGTTAGTCAATATTTTTTTATCAATATTTTATTTTTATATTATTATAATTTAGGTCTTAAAATTTAAGATTCATCAAATATTAACCAAAAATAATAAAAATTCTTTATTAACAATGAAATATTTTAATCTATTTTTTACTAATCCTGGCTAGTACAGATAAAAATTAGTTCTTTACTAATAATGAAAATTTCAGCATACATAATAATAGTGAGAATTTAAAGATTCAAGAATCGAATTGATTATAAGTTTTAAACATCTCAAATATCTAAGAAATAATGAGGGATTCACAAACAATAAAGAATAATTACACAATTATATAGTTGAACAAATATGTAAACGAATATTATTAAAAATTTGATTAATCCAACTTGGTATATTTCATATTAATTAATGTCAATTTAAATATACTGTAAAAATACTCAAAGATATTTCAACATCTGGTATTTGGAGTTCGAGTGACGATGCTTTATCTTAATAATAAGCAGCTTCATAACTTCACAATGAATTGAAGAAACAATATTATTGTCATTTGTCAGAAAAAATAATTTTCCACGTGAGAAATAGGTTAGGGTTAGTTTTCTTTCTTTCTTTTTTTTTTTTTTAATGTTTCATCACAAATACATTTTCTTCTTATGTGGAAGCAGCTAATTAAGGTTGTCCAGTAAGCTAAGGTGTCCGTGGCATGTTAATTAGGATAACATAGTTATGTAATTTGTTAATTAAATTTCTCAAACATAGGCTCATAGCTAACACTTTATGTTAATTATGGGCTTAATGGTAGGATAACAAAATGAGATTATGCTTAATACCCTATATGAAAGTATAAACTACGGTGTGGGAATGATTCGTAGACAAGTATTTTGGGGAAGGAACTATGAGAAAAGGAGGTAGAGAAAACGTAAGTTGAGCAACAACAGTGCGATCAATCAACGTGTAAGTCACGAGTTGGTGCATTTGTCTCTCAACTTTACGTAGAAGATAAACAAAGAAAAAGACAAAAACATACATAACTTATATGTAAACATTGTTTTCCTACTTAGGCCATGCCATTCATTACCCCACTTTCTTTGGTCCTCCAACGGAATTCTACTTCAAATCATAATTCTTTTCCGCTCTTAAAATATATTAATATTATTTGTGATTAATTTATCAGTCACAACATAGGAACGTGTTAATTAGTGCTTGAGAGACTAATTAACTAGCCAGAGAGCATTTGATATGCATGGAAATTAGTGGTTGCACCATGATCAATTGGCACCTCTTGCTACTTAAACAACTCAAGGAATTAAACTAACTAATAACACATATACCCCTAAGAATAAGAACGAGGAATAATTAAAGAAAGAAAATAGATGTATTGTCGGCAACGTCATACTATAGAAGCAGTAGTGGCACTTTTTGGTAATATATATACACTACTATTGTATTGGTTTATATATAAATGCATAATTATTGATATTATTATGATGATGATATTCTATATACGTTTTGGTGAGAGGCAAAGATGAATGGACCATTTGGGCGAATGCAAGAAGAGGAAGATCTTTTTTATCATAGGCTTGTTCAGTTGAACCTCCAGAACAGAGACGGGTGTGTAGTTGAGAGGTGTTGATAGCTTCAAATGTAATTAAGTTGCAATAATAATTATTATTGGTCTTTTCATTTGCATATGCATAACGCCAATGAGGCCTTCTAGAGAGGAATTAACAGAAAGTGACATGCTAGACGTTGATATTGAACTAGTAGTGACCAGTGAGGCATGTTTATTCAAAGTGGTGTCCACCATGCCATAATCTTCAACAAGATCCAACATCTTCTAATCATTATTAATTGCGTTTGGCGACAATAATCCCAAATTAATGTAATTAATCACTACATAGTTTAAGCAAATTACTACTCAAATAATTGCATTACTAATTAATTGGTGTGGGTTAATTAAGCAAAAAACAGTTGATACATACAGCTTATTAGAAAACGATATTGTATTCTATAAGAAAATGAATTCAATATAATGTGATAGTCATTTTGACAAGTGATCTATATAAAGAAAATAAATCCTTTTAAAAAAGTGTGCTTTCTAAACATTTCTATCATAATTTTAGTGGAACAATGATCAGTAAGAAATAAAGAAAGTAGAGTGTAAAGTAATATATTAAAATGAAGTTAATATTCAATAAAAAAAGGAAAGTTTTGAAGAATAGAAATGCGTACTGAATTATTATCGATTCAAATTGAAGAGAGATGAGAGACGACGGAGGCGCACGCACGCTTAGAGAAACTAGAGTGAATCTGAACAGTTGATGAATTGATGACATATGCACATGCATTGCATGTTATTGTGGTATGGAATTTCAAACCACACAATCTTCGATCTGCACACAGTAGAGTGCAGTAATCAGTAATCGACTAATCATTATCAGTTTGGTTTAATTTCAGCTGAGCTAGCTAGCTACCTTCAAACTCGGTGATGATGATGATGAGAAATTTATGTGCTACTTCATACTTTTTGTATACTATACTACTCCGTTATTGGTTACCTTAATTACATAAACTGTTTAATTCACTAGTCGCCGTGTTTAGACTGGTAAACGAACTTTAAACAAGTTTAATAATGCATATTATCATCTTTAACGTAAATATTTATGGGAGCTACTCCAATAAAAAAAAAAATCTAAAATGTCTTTTTTTTAAAATATTTTTTAATAATTAAAATTTAATATATATAATTAATTAAATCGTATTATTCTTGTTAAAATTAGATCAGACAAATTAATTTAACTAAAAAATAATGAATCAAATTTTGATTTAGTTTAAATTAATATTATTTTTTATAAAAAATGACTACTATATTCTTATTATAGAAAATGACTAAAATACTCTTATTATATATATTAATTTTGAGAATGCTAAATTCCAACCTTTTTCTTCTCCATCATCATAGAGTTAGGATTTATAATTTTCAATATATATATATATATATATATATATATATATATATATATATATATATAATAGGGATATTTTAGTTATTTTTTATAATATGAATATTATAGTTATTTTTTATAAAAAAATATTTAAACCAGTTCAAAATTTAATTTATTAATTTTTTTACTAAATTGATTTATCCAGTTTAATTTTAATAAAAATAGCACAGTTTAATTGATTATATATGTCAATTTTAATCTTAAAAAAAAAGACATTTTTAACATCTTTATCTAAGTGGCTCCCAATATTTATAAGTGAATAATCCATGAACATTAAGTCAGATATATAAATTTTAATAATATTATATTAAAATTAAAATTGAATAAATCTTACTCAATTTCAAAAAGCAACTTATAAGATAAAAAATAATATTTTATATTTATAAATTATTTAAAAAATTTATTCTTAAAAAATTAACTTATAATATCCTACAAAATTCTTGCTATTGTATTTTTTAAATTGTAGCAAATTTAAAACTTCTAAACAAAATTTGTGATAATTTTGTAAATTTCCAAAATTTGAGGCCATGAACTCGGTTTTATAAAATCGCCACGACATTATTTAGAGGTGGTATTTTATGTCTCTTGTAAAAGAATTTTATGTGACAGATTTTGGTTATTTTTGTGGCAGTTTAAAATCTTATAAATAACTTTTTAATTTTTTTTTTAAAATAAGACTTCAAATGTCACTTTTTCAAATTCCAACATTAAAACAAACTCCTAAAAAATTATAAGGATATGGATTAAAAAATTTATTAAATAAAAAATATAAAAAATTTATTATTTTCAATGTTAAGAAAATTGATACAAATATAAAGGTGTATGTGAATTTTTTCTATACTATATCTTTTTTTTATATTGTTTAGATATATAAATTTTTCAATAAATCTAAAAAGTAAAAATGACACTTATTTTGAAACGGTGGATAACATACTAGTTGAATTAAAATCAACAATTGATGAGAGCTAAAGAAAAGTATGGCCTATACAAGTAATTAAGTAAAGTTGAGGTTTGAATAATTTCTAAAACAGAAGACATTAAGAGAAATTTATCATATATGTTCTTTAAAACCATGTAAAAATTAACAAAAAAAAAAAAAGTTGAGAGTATCGCAGGGGTGTTATTAGAATATAGTGTGAGGTGGTCCAATTATATTGGTGAGGAGATGAAAGAATAGCAGCAGCATATATTGGTTAAGCTTAGGCGTGAATGAGTGAGGGAAAGTGAAAGGAGTGACGCGTTTAGCAATGTATCGTTTGTTTTAAAAGGAGATATGCTTAATGCCTTATTCTCTTTCACGCTAAATCTTCATTCTTCAGTCATTAGTCATTGCTGCTGATTTTGTAATCATTCATCCTGCGCAATCCTCCCAATTTTCTTTTCTTTTCTTTTTTTAACTTTACTACTTACGTATAGTATATTCTGAAGGATGATTTTGTCATTTCATACATCATTTTTTTTGTATTGCATATTTATATAAATTTATGAAACAAATACATTATCAAAACATGATTGACAATGTCCATTCTCTAGACCTGAATTCTTTTTCTTTGTTGCACAATTATTAAACTCGAACTAGACCGCTAATTAGATATTTATAATTTAGAGGTAAATATTTACGTCCTATAATTATTTTTTATGTAAAATTAATAATTAAAAATTATTAAATAATATAATATATTTGATAAAATTATTATTTAATAATTTTTAATAATTAATTTTATATAAAAATAACTGCATATAAATTTTTATTTAAAATTAATCACTAAAATTAGCTATCATGTATTTATATATAAATATATGTATAATTTAATTTATTTTTATTATATATTTTATATTTTAATATATATTTTATATTGATTATAAATTTTAATGATTAATTTTAGTTACACTTAATATAGTTATTCAAATTATTGTCAGTTTTTTATTAAGAATTTAATTTTAATGTAATAATAGTGTAAAGTATTTTACATAGTTATTTAATTACGTTTGATTTTTTTTTATGATTATTTATTCAGTCTATAAAAGATAATTATTTTTACGAATATGGCGTTACGTAATTAAATATGTGTGCAAAACTATCTTACACTGATAGTGCATTAAAATTATATTCTTTTATTAAACTGGATAAATATAATCGGTCAATTTTTCATGAATTGGTCGAATTTAATAATAAAATAAAGAGAAAAACTCCTAAACTGTTTGTGACAAATGACAATTCTCTTAAAAGACAACAAGGTCTTCAACATATAAATTTTTTGTTTTTGTTTCTAATCTTTACTTCTACAAAAATAATTAGTCTTTTTATCAATATTTTCTCTCTATGTTAATAGAATAAGTCTATATTGTATGTTAAACGGTTGATTCATTTATTAAAAGATTGACAAATTTTTTTTATTAGAAGTCTCATTATCTTTTAAAAATAATTATCAAGGCTATTTAGGGTTTTTTTTATATTTTTTGTTATTTTTTTAAACTACATTAGCTAAATTTATAGTGTAAAATTAAGAAAAATTAATAATTTTTAAATTATTTTTAAATTAAAAAGATATATTATTAATTAATATATCACATAAGTATAATTTAAAAAAAATTTATTGATAAAAAACTAATAAATCCTATAAAATTAAATAACAAAGATAAAAAAATATATTTTTTTGGGTTAAAAATCTCGAAATCTTTTAAAAAACATTCTCAACTAAATATGTTGTGTAGTTTGTTAACCAAATTTTAAAACGGGTAATTGAATTTGAAATACATTCTACATCCATGTCAATTGTGATGAAGAATATCCACGTAGGACGGTGGTGGTGGTCGGCCGTGGGTCTTCAATCATGCGGCGGAGTGCATAATTAAAACTGATAAATAAAGAGGTTTCTTGGGTGGACCCCACCAACAACCTTCCCTATCTTTCCACCTTTCTCTCTCAGAGCCTGTGGCGGTGAGCAACAATAGGAATGAACTATCCCTATCTTTCACTCTCTCTCTTTTATCTTTACACACCCATTCTTCCTATCTACTATATCTATTTATTATTAATCATTACCACACTGTTTTCCATATCTACAAATACTCAAATAGGTTTTTTTACACTCATCATATTTAAAATACAAGTGAATATTAATTATTTGAACTGATGGTAAACAAATATTTATACATTTGGGTTTATACATTAAACTAGCTAAGCTTAAATTTAAAATAAACTCAACCATTAGTTCGAATATATATATATATATATATATATATATATATATATATATATATATATATATATATATACCTTTAATATAATAATAATAGTCATTTTTTAAATATAATTTTGATAGAAGACATAAAATTATACTTATTGATAAATAGACAATATATAAAATTAATAATTTTTCACATATAAATTAATAAATTATGTTCGTATTATTTGAGTCAGCTCGTAAATTCAAGTCAATCCATGAGTTTTTGTTGAATCGAACTTAAACTTAAAATATAGGTTCGTTTGTTAATGAATCGAGCTATGAGCCAAGTTTAATTTTTTAAAACCAAACTTAAACTTGATCTGACTCGACTCGACTCGACTAACTTCCAATTCTACTTAATAGTAACACATCAACAGAATAACAAATTTGATTCCCAAATATTTGTGTTTTTAAAAGACTAAATTAAAGTGTTAAATCTTTTAGTAATTAAAATAACTCATGTATAATTTTTTAAGAAATAAGTTAAATATTAATTTTTAATTATTTCGTATTTATCAATACTTGAATTTTCTTAATTTTAATAAACTTATCAAACTACGGTATCTTATAATTCAATAAAATAAATTGATAAAATTTATGGTGTATAAAACATTATTAGACCTAGTAAAAATAAATATCCAGGCGTATATAGTATAATCTAAGTTTGTTATGCACAAGATAGGAAAAAGTTGGAGAAAAAACAGTGAGGGTTAGCGTAACCAGCTAAAGGTGGAGATCCTTGCGGGGTCCTATAAGGATCTTAGCCCTTTTTTGACATGGACTTTGCTCCAAACCCCCTTTCCCTCTCTCTCAATTACACCTTACCCTTCTAATATATCATTTTTAATGTTAGTTATGCGAACTTAATTTATGGTTGACGGTGGTTGGTGGAGTTAAATCAAATTATTCAACCCCTTCTTCAGATGAAAAAGAGGATTATGTATTTGAATTAAATTAAATATAAAAGGAATCAAATGGGGTTTGCCAAAGTCTTGTACTTCACTCACAATTTGTATATCTAGGTGTGAATGTGAAGCTTCTTTCAAAGGGGACAACAATTATCATTGCACTCCTCATAGGTGCTAATTCTTACATTTCATTCAAAGAGTATGTGTGTTCATCACTTTCTAGCTAGAGCTCACAACCCTACCAGCATCTCACTCAATACACTATCATTATGATTATTATTAGATTTTAATTTTGATATACATTCAAAATGTAAAATATTTTACACAATTATTTAATCGTATTTATTTTTTTAATAATTATTTATATAATTAATATAAAAAAATTATTTTTTTCAATTAATATTGCTTAATTAGATGTACTAGTAAAATTGTTTTATATTGGTAACTTATTATTATTATTATTATTATTATCTCTCTCCGATACTTAGGTAGTGAAATTATAAGCACTATAATCAACTTGTATTTTTTTTTTTCATTCTATGAGTTGATGATTGATTATTATGCTTATCTAGAGTGGACATGACTGTGCTTATTAATTATTTCTGTGAATAGAAGGCCTTAGAAAAAGTATATGAATTGATTGAATTGAATTTGTATCAATCAAACGGCATAGTACTGTGCCAATTAAGCTAGCTAGGGAGGGTTATTCTGGATAATTAGAATGATTATATATAGGACGAAATAGAATCAAAGTAAAAGGGGAGGATGTGAACTTATTAATTAGCTTTTGCACCCAGTTTTATCGATGAATATATATCGTATGACTCAATATGATGCGATAATATATCAACCGAGTTATAATTCAAATAACATAGTTTTTTTATATTCACTTAAAAATCACAAATTCAAATATCACTTTTATCTTTGGTATAAAAAAAAATATGATGCGATAATATACACTTTCATGATTGTCTTAGGAAATTGAATGTGTCACGGCGAGAACAGTAGTGACTATTCATTCTTAGTGACACAATTAATAAACCATTTGCTAGAAATTAAATTCAACTAGGAACTAGGAAACATAAAAAATGTATATGTACATGTGACACGATACTAAGACGAAAATATAAAAATATAAAATTATATTTAACAGACAAAATATAAATATAAATATTATATTAAAAAATATTAAATTAATATTTTTTTTTTGTATTTTTTAAACAAAAAAATACAAAAATAGTAATAAAAGACATAATTTTTTATTATTTTTATTAATTTTTATAATTTTTTTATGTTTTGTATAAAAAAATAAAAATAAATTAAACTTTAATAATTTATTCTTTTTATATTTAATTTATTATTAAATAAAATATAAAAATATTAATTTTTATATTTTTATTTTTTATATCTTATTTTCAGTATTATATCGTATTCTATTCTCAAGCTATGTTCTAGTGAGAATATACTATATCATATTTTTATTTATTATCAAGTAATATATATGTACAACAAAATGAATCTCGGGGAAATATGATATAATATAAGAATTGAAAGTGATGGTTAGATATATAAGTAAGTAACACATTTGAATACAAACTCTTATTGAGGGATGGAACATATATGATGGGCGTCTGACAGAGAAATAAAGAATAAGGAAAGAAAAATAGATGGAGCTGAATTGAAGGATCCTAATTTAATTTCAATGGTGAGGCTCCTGCACTGCCTCGTGTTGAGTAGAGTTTTCTAATGTTTATAAGTGGAGGGTCCAATTCAAATCAATCACAACCGCGTTTACCGAATTGACTACTTGCTTGTCTTAAGTAAAAATTATTAATTCTTATATATTTTTTTAGACTTTAAGTTGCTATGTTTGAAATCTTATAACTTAATTTGAATCGTAATGAGTATCAGAAGGAACTTTTATTCACATAAAGATGTTAAATAATTAATTAGTTATGCAAATTATAATAAATAATATATAATTAAGTATAAGTATGGAAAATTGAGAGTTTGGGATTGATATAATAGTATGTATGATTAGGAGGATATAATTATAACACGCTCACAAAAATTGTGATTGATAAGGAATTTACTTTAATTTAGTGGTAGTTTTGTCAAAAAGCTATGATTCTGCTTGGATCGCATATTGCAAGTAGTTGTAGTCAATGAAATTCCTTAATGTGACTGAGACATGGCACTCCTAATTAACGAAAGATAATATTATTCGCTACTACTTCCTGAGGTTTACATCTTAAGCCGACAATAGATGTGTATGTTTCCTTTGCATAACACATACATTATTGGCCTTAATACAATGGTGCTACATATCTAGCTACCATATGCATATACTACAAATTATAATTATAATCCTCGTTAAATTCTCAATCACTCACTAACTGCCTCGTAGTGCAGTTATTACTAATATCTATAATCTATTTTTGAATCTTAAATTAATTTTTAAAATTTTAATTATTTCAATTTATATTCTAAATTTTTACTTTATAATTTATATTAATTTTTTAAATAATTTTTGTTAACACTATGTTGACATAATATGTTGATGTAAACTAGTAATACTTGACATATTAATATAGATAACAGTGTCACATCTCATAGCATAATTTATCAACGTGTTATAATATAATTTATTTATGTGTTACGTATTATCATATAATTTGTCCATGTATCCTGCTATATTATTATTTTAAGTGATTCAAATTATTTTTGAATCATATTGTGATACGTGGACAAATTATATTATAAAATATGATATTATTATCCATATTAATATATCACGTGTCATTAACAAATATATTATTTTTTTTATTTTATATAATCGAATGTTATTCTAACACGTGGCGTTTTTGTTAGCATAATATTAATAAAAATTATTTAAAAAATTAATATAAATTATAGAATAATTAGGATTCAAATCCAATTTAAATATTAAATCTTCTATGTCTAGCTATTTCGCTTTCTCAATATTTATATACATATATTGTTCTTGTGTGATTTTGCTTCTCAATTATTGTTTGGATGAAATTAAATTTGTTTCATATTTGATAAATAATTGACAACATGAAGATATTTACAAGAAGTAATTCGACACTCAAATAAATATAAATGTATCTCCAAAATTGAGATTTTCTTTTATAAGTGATGAATCACTATTATGTGAGTTGGTTGATAATTAACTTTAAAATAAATATTCGTAATGAGTTAATGATTTTATAATTATTGACTTATAATGTTCAAAAAGATCGTTTTTTATTCGAATTATAATATGATGTTTCAGAAATCGATTTTCAAGTAAATTAACTACACAGAGGGAGTCACATTTCACCTCCAAAAAAATAAATCTTTTTTCTCTAGCTAGTCTAATTCCAATGTAGACTATAAAAGTACTTTTTTTCAATTTTAAATTTATTTAAATATATTTTTTAAAAATTATTTTTATTAAAAAATAAATTATTTATTTTTTTAAAAAACTATCAATATTTTATTTTATAGAAGTAAAAAACGTTTTTAATAATTAAAATTTTTTTTAAAAAATTTATTCAAATATAAAATAATTTTTATCTATTAAAAAAGATCTTTTCAAAAAAAAAAAAATAAATATTTTTTTATTTTAAAATCAATCCAAACTGAAATGTTTTTAATCAATACAAACTTCTAATTAATATTGTACTAGCTAAGCTAATTTTTCTCTAAACAAAACATATGAAATGTTCTTAATTAATTACAACCTTTAGAGTTAAATCCTAGTTGTTAATTCAGAAAGTTCACATCCAATGCACTCAAAGGGGTGGTCATTTTTTTTGTTTAATTTTTATCCAAATTAAAGTTTCCTTTAAATTGTTGATATTGGACATTCCCATGTTAAATCAGGAATATATGAAACATGGAATACTAATGATGACGACCTCTTCTTTATGTTCATCTTAACCTTTTACTCTCTTACAACACAAGCATGCACTGAGATCCACTTTCATTTTTTATTTAACGATTTCATTTCTTACGATCTTTCTCATACGTACAAAACACACTCGTCCATCCTTAACTCGCAGCAATTTAATTACTTTGCCGTACCTCACTTTTTTTTCCCTAGCTTTTGATTACGCAAAGCTAGCTCATGGTAGGACTGCACATGGATAAGATAATATTTGTATATCCGCAGTAATTATTCGCATCTGATTTGAATTTTCTGGATATTATCTGATTCGCACTATGGTCGGATCGGATTGTGGATTCGGCAGTGATATCTGCGGATCCGATCCGCAAATCCGCATATCCGCACATCACATATAAATAGTATAGTTTAAGACAGTAAACCCTAATGTGATATAAATTTTAGTGTGTTATTTTATGAATTTTATGATATTTTATTTTTAATTTTTTATGTTGTACTTCAACTTAGAATAATTAAACTTAAATCTTGTGTTATTATTTTGTTTTTGTTATTCAAAAGAACTATTATTGATAATATTTTAGGAGTAAATAAGCTTAAACAGATAGAAAATAAATTTTTTCGATAATTTTTTTGTAAAAACAATCAAACAAAATCTTAAATTAATTTTTTTTAATTATGCGGATATACCTGATATCCGATTCGATCCGATGGATCAGATCTGACTTAAAAAAAATGCGGATATTATATCTGATCTGATCCGATGAATGCAGTACAGATCGGATAGAATTTTTGGCTATATCCAATCCGATCCGATTCGTGTGCAGCCCTAGCTCATAGAATGAGTAATGTCTCATGCTTATAAACTATTTGGAATGTGAACATTTGTAGATAAATGGTTCAACAATATTGGATCGGATAATTTTTGATATCATATGGAAATTGAGATTAATTAAGTTCAATTCTAAAAAACTAGCTCATTTGAGAAATGTCTTATAACTAATTTGGGTTGGTCGAGTAGTCAGTTTATTCGTCTGCTGCTTAAGCAAGTAAGTGTGGGGGTTTGAATTCTGTCTTGTACATACAGCAACCCATTAGTAGGGATGACAATGGATAGGATATGGTAGGGTTTGAAACTAACCCTAACCCTATTTGCGAGTTGAGAATATCTCAACCCTAACCCTATCCGTTCTCAATCTACGGGTACCCGACCCTACGTGTGGGTTACAAAAAAGATGCAAAATTATTATATAATTTTATGATAATTTAAAATAGAACTGACTTTTATGTAAAAAAAATTAAATTATCAATTAATGATCTTCTTTTAGTGGCTAAGGATCTTTTATATTTAGCAGAGATTTTTGGTTCAACATCCACTTGAAACATATTTTTATATAAATATATAATATATACATATATAGGGTGTGGGTTGGTCAAGTAGAGTTGATGCTCAACCCACACCCTACCCTACCTGTTGCGAATCGGGTTGATAACTTTACCCGATTGGGTGGAGTCGGGTTAGATAGCCGCGGGTAGGGTACATGTTGTCACCCTACCCATTAGCCAGATCAACGCTTTCGATCTCATTCCTTCTAGCTGAAATTGCCACTCTTCTGGTAGAAAACTGATGCTCCTATCCCCTAAGTGGAAGAGAAAGCAAACCCTAGCAGCGCACAACCTAAGGTTCATGGCCTCACTATTTTAACATACATGAAAATGTTCATTGAGCCAAATGGACCAAAGCTTTTGTAGTTTACTTTAAAATATCCATTTAGCAATGGCACATCAACCAATAATGCATGGTATTATGTCAAAACAAACCGTGCGCACATCATAAATTAAAAGTTCTATTAATAAACTTCATGAGCAGAAATTCATGCTCCAAAAGGATTATAAATGATGATGCATTAGTATGGATTCCAATTGAAGATTTGCAGTTTGATATGGAAATTGGAGAACTATAAGAAAAGTTATACGAAAGCTTGGAGAATAGTTTCACTTTCAATGCTCTTATAATTATTTCGGTGATGTTTTGATTGGACTTTTATCCTTCAAAATTTCGGGGCCCATTATCATATCTGAAATAAACGTGTGGCCAGTACTTGTTCTTCAGTGTATGTGAAGGTTCCAATTAAATACTACGTGGTAATTAAATAAGTGATGTCAGTAACAATTCCATTGGGTATTATTTAGACCTAAAGGGAATGATACCAATTTTGATCTTAGTAAGAAAAATATATATGATTGATTTTATTTTAGCCTAAGGTGTGTAAGCGACTAATTGGTCCACTACAAGCTTGGATAAATTCAATGATTAAAGCAAAATTTAAACGTGACATCTCTTTATAACAAGTTTGTATGAAACAAAGATTAGATTAGGCAACATCTGTGTAAAGCATTCGAATGTACACTTGTTGTCTCAGTCCATTTGGTTCGTTGTTAATAATTGTTAAGCCGTATGCTACTTTTTTCTAAACTCCAAATAATTAAAGGGTAGGCTCTCTTATCTTTTTCCTTTATTTAAAGAAAAATATTAGAGACATTAGAATTTATTATTTTTTGTCATTACTTAGTAATTAATTCAATATTTTTAAATAGTCACAAAAAAACTCAATAATTTTAAATATAATTTATTTAATTTAATAATCTAACAATATATTTTATTTTTTATTTTTAAATATTAATGACTAACTGATAGTAAAAAATAATAAATTTTAATAATTATATAATATTCCTTTTATTTAAAATTCTTAGCTTTTTTTTTCTTTGAAATATGTGAAAGTAAGGTGTGGAAAAGCAAAGGATTATATAAGAAGTTATGAAATTCAGTTTTTACTCGACCTTTAAATTTAATAATATATTATTTTAATTTTTTAATTAATTATTTTTTTATTTTTAAAAATTTATTATTATTTAATTAATTTAAATACCTATTTTTATGGTACCGGTTGTGGGCGCGTGGGAGAAGACGAACACAGCAAGGAGGAAAGGCATTGCAGATCTGGGTTTTTAGTTTTTAATTTTTCTGGAGGAAAGATTTTTTTTTGGTTATTCTAGAGGAGAGGTAACTAATTAAAATATGTGTCTAAAGAAATATTTAGGATTTTATTTAGGATGTGTTAGTGTTAAGAAAATTTAAATTTAAAATTTTGAATTTTAATTTAGTTATTCTATTTTTTTATATTTGTTTTTAAATTAAAAAAAAGATAATAAATCTGTTTAGATGTATTTTTTTAGTTTTTTTTAATTAATATTAAAAAATTGAATACAAAATAATTTTTAAAAGATATTTAGTTGGACTTATATTTTAAAAGGATATCTTAAATATGAAATCAATATGGTTTGTGCATATTAAATAATAAATATAGGAATACTTTTTTTTTTTTGGAAATACCTGGATTTTATTTTTAAAGGAAATTTTATTTGAATATTGAGGACTTTACCCATAATTCCAATTATAACCTTGAATGAGTATTTAACTATTTATCGTTTCAGCTAATTATTTGTTGGTTAATTAAATGTATAACCTTGAATGAGACCTTTTTTGTGTGTGTTTTCCCACTCCCTTACTCATGAGAGCCCATCAGTGTAGCAGCAAATAATCTGAAGCCCAAAATATTGATGCACTGAAAGGATAAATGTATTCGTGGGTCCTATTCTAGCAGAGGATGAAACCCAATACCCCTTTTCCCCAGGGGTTTTGGGGGCAAATATTCTTTCCGTTCTTTTTATTACATTTCAAAAGAAAAAAAAGACGTTAATAAAATTTAAAATTCAGAAATTCATGAGTATTCATATTGGAATTTAGATCTTTTAACTTAAAAAGATTGATGAAGTGAAGGATTAATTATTATTAAATTTATAATTTTTATTATATATGTATTTTATGATTATAATTTAAGAGTAATTAATTTTTTATTTATTATTTTACTAACTCTCTTATTTTAGGTAATTTGATAATACATTTAATTTATTATAATATAACCCATTCTTTGTCCCTTTAGAAACAATTGTTTTTATTGTTTATGAACTATGAGTCTATAATCATATATTTAATTTTTTAAAAATATTATTTATATACTAAAATAAACAATTATATATTTATATATAAATATAGGATAATTTATATAAATAAAACAAGTATATATCAAACTTACATAAATACAATAATTGAAAATTTATTAATTTACTCGTTTTTACGTAATATATTATATCCTATTATTTTTAAACTCTTTCAAAGCATAAATTATTACTCTTACCGCGATTTACATTTAACAAAATTTAGTCTCTTAAATCCGTTGCTGATTGCTGCGATTTATGAAGAGTTAATATGTATATTAATTGAACGTAATTGTAAAGTAGAGTGGTAAATTCACAATGACAAACTAAAAAAAAATAACAAAAAATAAATAAATAAATATGAAGATAAAAAATTTTTATGATTATTTTTTATTTTTTAATAATTTTTTGTTGATATTATACAATTTTGTTGTTCTTATATATCGTATTTATTTGTTGTTATTTTTTTATAATATAAATTATTAATTTCATTAGGCAGAATAAATTAAACAAAAGAAACTAACCATAAGTAATAATAATAGTAAAAATTTATGACATACTAAAAAAGAATACTAGAAAAAATACTATATAAAAGGAATAATAGAAAAAATTAAAAAAAAATTAAATATACTTAAAAAGATAACATGTTTGATGAAATATTTTTATGTATATAACTAAAAGGTTTAATTACTCTGTTGGTCCTTATAGTTTCGCGAAATTTTTAATTAGGTTCCTATATTTTTTTTCTTTTTAATTGAGTCCTTGCACTAATTTTTTTTAATTGGGTCCCTACACTTTTTGTTCCTTTTATTTGGGTCCTTGTACCAATTTTTTTTTAGTTATGTCTCTAAAAAATTAAGCCAATTACTGTTAAGAGGGACTTAATTAAAAAAAAAATTGGTACAGATACCCAATTAAAAAGAAAAAAAAGTATAGGAACCTAATTAAAAATTTTACAAAATTATAGAAACCAAAAGAGTAACTAAACCTAACTAAAATTTATATTTTTTTCAATAATAATAATGGTGTCTTTATGTATTGATTTTGTATAGCATTTATATACTTTATTAAAATTTTATAATTTAATTTAATATTTATTTATGCAATATGTTAAACTATTAGTTCAATAACAATAAAGTATTTCTTTTAGCATTCTTTGTTAGTACGCAATAATTTTTCACTATTATTATTATTTATGGTTAGTTTTTTTTGTTTAATTTACTCCATCTAATAGAATTAATAATTCATATTATAAGAATAATAAACATGATATACAAGAATAAAAATAATAAAAATTGTACAATATCACCAAAAAGTAAAAAAAAAATAATTATAAAAAATTTTTATCATTATATTTAATTTTTTGGTTTGACATTGTGAATTTATCACTTTACTTGACAATCACGTTCAACTAACATACATATTAGCTTTATCTGTTTATAAATCGCAGCCATAAGCGGATTCAAGAGGTTGGATTTTGTTGAGTGTAAACTGTGATAGGAGTGTAGTAGTTTATGCTTTGAGAGAACTTGAACGTAAACCGTGACAAAATATGGTAGATTACGTGAAAACGAGAAAATAGCGGTAGGGGTGTAATAATTTACTTAGATACATAATTGCACACGTATGTAATGAATTTTCAATGATTATATTCATGTAATTTTAAGATCTACTTGTTTTATTTATGTAATTTGTCCATAAATATATTTTATACTAATAACTAATTTTAATTGTTGATTTTGATGTACACTTAATATGCTCATTATTTTTTCTATTTTTCACCTAGTTTTTCTTTCTTACATGATATTTTTAACCTTAATAATTACACTCTTACTCTTCCTAAATTATGTACTACGCAATATGACTATGACATGAAAAAAAGAAATATTAGTAGATAGAGGTGATGTCCAATATGGTCCCTGAAATTTTAAGCTTGCATGAGTTAAGGCTTTTATTTTTTAAAATGACCAAATATATCTCTTAGTCTAAAAAATGTGAGTCACTGTTAGTCCAAAAGTCACCAGTCATATTAACGTTGTTGACATGTGCAGTTAAATACCAACTTGGTACTTTTTAGCACTTAACTACATGGTGATGTGAACACACAATAAACTCAACTCAAAATGAAATTGAATACAAGAAAGAAGATGAAGAATGTATAAGGTTTGCGAAAGAAGAGGGAGAAGTTGGGGGCGGGGAGATATATCAAATTTTGAAATTTGAATAAAAGAAGATTAAGGTTTGTGGAAGGTTGTGCACTTGTGCTGCTGTCCCGTAGAGTGTTATGAAACCGGACCGAACTTCGTATTGGAGTTCATTCATGTATTCCATGTATAGAGGAAGGGAAAGTAAACAATGGTGAAGAGAACAGAGTAAGAAAGAAGAGGAAAAAATTGGAGATATATCAAATTTTAAAATTTGAATACAAGAAAGAAGATGAAGAATGTATAAGGTTTGCGAAAGAAGAGGGAGAAGTTGGGGGCGGGGGGATATATCAAATTTTGAAATTTGAATAAAAGAAGATTAAGGTTTGCGGAAGGATGTACTCTTGTGCTGCTGTCCCGTAGAGTGTTATGAAACCGGACCAGACTTCGTATTAGAGTTCATTCACGTATTCCATGTATAGAGGAAGAGAAAATAAACAATGTTGAAGAGAACAGAGGAAGGAAGAAGAGGGAGAAGTTGGAGATATATCAAATTTTAAATTTTAAATACAAAAATGAAGATGAAGAATGTATAAGGTTTGCGGAAGAAGAGGGAGAAGTTGGGGGCGGAGGGATATATCAAATTTTGAAATTTGAATAAAAGAAGATTAAAGTTTGCAGAAGGTTGTGCACTTGTGCTACTGTCCCGTAGAGTATTATGAAACCGGACCGGACTTCGTATTGGAGTTTATTCATGTATTCCATATATAGAGGAAGGGAAAGTAAACAATGGTGAAGAGAACAGAGGAAGGAAGAAGAGGGAGAAGTTGGAGATATATCAAATTTTAAAATTTAAATACAAGAAAGAAGATGAAGAATGTATAAAGTTTGCGGAAGAAGAGGGAGAAGTTGGGGGGCGAGGGGATATATCAAATTTTGAAATTTGAATCAAAGAAGATTAAGGTTTACGGAAGTTGGTGCACTTGTGTGACGATTGGATTTTTGATGGTTTAAAATTTCACAAATGAAGTCTCGTTGCAAGTATAGTTTCTAAACCAACAATAATCCTTTCATACAAAAGATTGTTTGTCACAAGTAACAAACCCCTAAATTTATAAACCGAAGTATTGAACCTCGGGTCGTTCTCCCTAGGAATTGTAATGAAGTGTCTTGTTATTGGTTGTGAATTATATTTGGGGTTTTTAAGCTTTTGGACAAGAAATGTAAATGGCAAAGAAAATAAACTAACAACTAACAAAGCTCTTGGCAAGATATGAGAACTAGAAGTCCTATCCTAGTTATCCTTCTCAATTGTGATGAGAATTGTTCATTGCTACCACTTAGTTAACCCTTACTAAAGAAAGGAAAGTCAAGTGGATGAATTGACTTGAGCCACAAGTCCTAGCCAACTCCCAAGGAAAGACTAGCTTTAGTGCACTCCAAACCAATTAGCAATCTCTCCAATTATCAATCAACAAAGGAATTAGATAACTCAAGTGTCACTAATTACTCTACCTAGGCCAAGAGGAACAAAATCTACACTAAAACTAAAAGAGACATTTTAACAAACACATAGAGTGCAATAAAAGTAAACAACATAAATTGCAAGAATTAAAGAGAGATCTAACTACAAAGGCAAGAGATTAACAATGGAAAAGCAAAGAAGAACAATTATTATGAATTACCTCTTATTGAATTGAAAGAATGTAGAGGGAACAATACTAGATCTACAACAAAGTACAAGAACAATATAAAGGAAATTACAATAAAAGAGTAGAAGAAGATGAATCTAACAACAAAGAATTGAAAGGTAGAAGTAGAAGAAAGCAAAGATTAAAACCTAGATCTAAGAATTAAACCTAATCCTAATCCTAATTCTAGAGAGAAGTGAGAGCTTCTCTCTCTAGAAACTAACTACAAAGCTAAACTAAACTAATGGTAACTAACTTCTAAAGTATGGAAAGTATGAAAAGTATGTTGATTCCCCTTCAATCCTTGGCTTAAATAGCATCAGAAATGAGTTGGATTGGGCCCACAAGGCTTCTAAAATCGCTGGCCACATGTTGCTTTAAGTGAACTAGGTGGCAGCAACGGCGCGTGCGCGTACTTTGCGCGTGCGCGCCACCATACGTGTAGCAACTATGGCAAATCTTATATCGTTTCGAAGCCCCGGATGTTAGCTTTCTAACCCAACTGGAACCGCATCATTTGGACCTCTGTAGCTCAAGTTATGGTCGTTTAAGTGCGAAGAGGTCGGCTTGACAGCTTTCCGGTTCTTTCATTTCTTCATGAGTTCTCCAACTTTTCATGCTTCTTTCTTCATTCCCTTGATCCAATCTTTGCCTTCTAAATCTGAAATCACTTAGCAAACATATCAAGGCATCTAATGGAATCAAGGAGAATTAAATTTAGCTATTTTAAGTCCTAAAAAGCATGTTTTCACTCTTAAGCACAATTAAAGGAAAATATACAAAACCATGCTATTTCATTGAATAAATGTGGGTAAAAGGTGATAAAATCCCCTAAATTCAATACAAGATAAACCGTCGAATTGGGGTTTGTCATTGTGCTGCTGTCCTGTAGAGTGTTATGAAACCGGACCGAATTTTATATTGGAGTTCATTCATGTATTCCACGCATAGAGGAAGGAAAAGTAAACAATGGTGAAGAGAACAGAGGAAGAAAGAAGAGGGAGAAATTGGAGATACATCAAATTTTAAAATTAGAATACAAGAAAGAAGATGAAGAATGTATAAGATTTGCGGAAGAAGAGGGAGAAGTTGGGGGCGGGGGGATATATCAAATTTTGAAATTTGAATAAAAGAAGATTAAGTTTTGCGAAAGATTGTGCACTTGTGCTGCTATCCCGTAGAGTGTTATGAAACCGGACCGGACTTCGTATTGGAGTTCATTCATGTATTCCATGTATAGAGGAAGGGAAAGTAAATAATGGTGAAGAAAACAGAGGAAGGAAGAATACAAGAAAGAAGATGAAGAATTTTAAAATTATCAAATTTTAAAATTTGAATACAAGAAAGAAGATGAAGAATCTATAAGGCTTACGGAAGAAGAGGGAGAAGTTGGGGGCGGGCGTATATTCTTTGTCTTCTCTCCTATTTACTATTGTCTTTCGTATCCTTTCTTAAGCTCTAAATATTTATTCTTTTGTATGAGTCATGATGGACAGTAGTGATAGAAGTTAAGGAAGCTCAAGTAAAAATAATTCTAGTGGAAAAAATTATAGTAACAAGGACATTTGAACCATGGGTAAGAACGTTGTATTATGTAGTTGTGGGTTGCATATTGTACTAGAAGTATCTGGTACGAGTTGTGAGATGGATCAGGGGCTTGCGAGTCGAAGCAGTCGCCAGATTATCTGGCTGGAGCAATGGGGGGTGGTACTTGCAAAGACACTCTGACACTCAAGTCAGAATGGATCTAAGAGGTATAAAGTGTGTATAATAATTGACGTACCTTAGGGGGCCTTTATCTTCCCTTTATATAGCTGGTGGTAGTTATCTAATCTTATCTTATCTGGCTAAGATAAGAGATGTATTTGAATTCGAATGTTGGTTAGAGATTGTAGGACCGGTTTGGACCGTCATCATCTTATCTTATCTGGTTAAGATAAAGGAGATATTTGAATTCGAATGTTAGGTCAGGCTATTATAAGTTATTGATCTGTCTTTGAGTCGTGAGGACGGCTCAATCTTTGGATTGTCGGGTTCCGTGACCGTTTTGAGGAAGGACCCAGAAATCAGGTTCGAAACAGTTGTCCCGACGCATGAGAGCATGTTTGCTTGGTCTTAATGCTGAGTTATTGGAGGGCCCGCTGTAGTTCGGAAGACTGTGAGGGGCCTGGAAAGGACGTGATGTTATCCTGCGCCAATTGGCGGGATGTTGGTGAGTTTCGCTTTCTGCGAGTTGGAAAGTCATTAACTTAGACCTTATCGCTACTTTTGTTGACGAGTTTGGTTTTCTATTATCGGGATGCCATGAGGGGCTTGGAAAGGGCGTGACGTCATCCTGCACCGATTGATGGGATGTTGGTGAGTTAGGCTTTCCGCGAGTTGGAAGACTGTCAGCTCATGCTTGTTTTGTGTGGCCTTTTTGGGCCGTTTTTGTGAACTTATTTTAGGACTCTTGGTAGGCCAATTTTAATACTTTTCTTATTTAGATTATTTGGATATTCATTTTGTTGGTCTCGGAGGTGATCAATTTCTGGGGGTAGCTGTTTAACTTATTTGGATATCCGCTTTGTTGGCTTCGCAGTTGATCGATTCCTGGGTCATTATTTTTGTTATTTGGATATCCGTTTTGTTATTTGGATATTCGTTCTGTTAGCCTCAATGTGATCGATCCCCGGACACGTTTTTTGTTATTTGAATATCCGTTTGTTATTTGGATATCTACTTTATTGGCCTCGAGATGATCGATCTCCGGGTCACCATTTTTTATTATTTGGATATCCGTTTTGTTAGTCTCGGGGTGATCGACTCCTGGGTAGTTGTTTACTTATTTGGATATTCGTTTTGTTGGCCTTAGGGTGATCGATCCCTGGGTAGCCATTTACTTATTTGCATATCCATTTTGTTATTTGGATATCCGTTTTATTGGCCTCGTGGTGATTGATTCCCAGGTATCCGTTTACTTATTTGGATATCCATTTTGTTATTTGGATATTTGTTTTGTTAGCCTCGAGGTAGTCGATTCTTGGGTAGCTGTTTACTTAGTTGAGTATCCGTTTTGTTATTTGGATATCCATTTTGTTGGCCTCGGGGTGATCAATCCTTGGGTAGCCCTTTGATTTTCGTTTTATTGGCCTTGGGGTGATCGATCCCTGCGTAGCCATTTACTTATTTGGATATCCTTTTTGTTATTTAGATATTTGTTTTGTTGGTCTCGGGGTGATAGATTTTCAGGTAACCGTTTACTTATTTGGATATTCGTTTTGTTATTTAGATATTTGTTTTGTTGGCCTCAGGGTGATCGATTCCTGGATAGCCGTTTATTTATTTAGATATCTGTTTTGTTATTTGGATATTCTTTTTTTGGCCTTGGGGTGATCAATCCCCGGGGGTAACCGCATTTAGTTCGTGCCGTCAGACAGGGCAATGATTTTGAAAAAATGAATTTCATTTGAGATTTGGGCCTCGTTAAAACCTCCCGATGTGGGTAAGAAAGAGTGCCTGGTAAGAAAATATACGATTAAACAACTTAAGCAATAAATGACAGTGAAAAAAGCAAAAAATAAAGGGCAAAGAGATTGTCTTAAACAACCTCGATCTTGTTGCTTTGGAAGGATGTTTCTGCGTATTATAGCGCCTAAGTTAGTGGCATTCTAGGATCTCGGGAGCTTGGTCCCGTCTAGTCTTTCGAGCTTGTCGGCTTCTTTTCCAATTACCGTCTTTGATTTGGTAGGGACCTTCCCAGTTGGGCGTGAGTTTCCCTTCTCTGGGACTGGGAGGACCGATGTTATTTCGTTGTAAGACGAGGTCTCTTGGTCCGATGTCTCTTCGTACCGTGCTACGATTGTACCTTAGACTTATTCTCTATTTTAGGGCTAGCTTTTGTAGGTGTGCTATGCTCCTGACCTCATTTGCGAGGTCTCGTTCTACTTCTTCGCCATTTTTTCCACAGTTCTGCGTGGGCTAGGGTCTTGGCGTGCATCGAGAAGGTTGTTGAGGAAGACACATGCCGCATCTCGGGATCTCTTACGGAGGTCCAAGCTAGTATTGTCACACTCTACTACGACTTTTCGGTTCCCGTATATCATCCTGATGGTGTCATTATCGGCCTAAAACTTCATGATTCAGAACTTGGTGAAGATGACAGCGGATAGGTCGTTGATCGTCTTTCTTCTGAGGATGATGTTGTAGGTAGTGGAGTCCTTGAGGGCCACAAACTCGGAGAGGATGGTCTTCCTCTGGCTTTCAGTTCCAATGGTTAGTGATAACACTATGGAGCCGTTTGGTTTGAGGAAGTTGTCTCCTAGTCCGGTCACCTTGTTGTGGTGGGTTTACAGATTTTTGTTTCTGAGATTCAGCTTGTCGAAGGCTCCTCTAAAAAGGATGTTGGAATCATCTCCGGTGTCGACCAATATTCTTTTCATAAGTTCGATTCTGAATTTTGCCTAGATGACGAATGGGGCGTCTTCCGCCGAGGTGCCGTGTTAGCAGTGATCGAGAAAAAATGTGATCTCTGCCGGAATCGAGGAGATTGGTGCTTGGTTTCTTACAGCTAGGACTTTGAGATCATTTTTTAGTGCTGATTTTGACTTTTTTGGCGCACTCTTTTGGGTGATGACGTTTACGATTATGGTGGGGTCGGTTTCTAAACTTTTTTGGGGCGTATGTCGTATCATCCTCGAGTTGTTTCCTTTGTGTTCTAGAGATCTTTCTCTTTCAGTTTCCTAGGTTCTCAGATGATTTTGGCGAACTCGGGGAGTTTTCCATCTCGGATGGTTTGTTTGAGGGCATCTTTTAGGTCGAAGCAATCTTGGTTTTTTGTCCATAACCTCGGTAGTAATCGCAGTATAGGCTCTTGTTGCCGCCTGTCCATTCCTTCAGTTGTCACGCCTTCAGAAGGATGCCTCAATCCGATATTTGGTGGTAGATTTCTGTGATGGGAGCGGGTAAAGGGTGTAGTTTGTGAACTTTTCTACCCTTGGTGGTCGGTTGGGGGCAGTGGATCTGAGGTGTTCTTTCGGGGTATCTTTCGGTGGTGGGTTACTACGAGGTGTCGTGTTGCCATGATGTCGTTTATTGGCAGCCACGACTTAGCTTACCTCTTCGTCATTTATGTAATTCCTTGTGATGTTTTGAATTTCG
Source organism: Arachis stenosperma (assembly GCF_014773155.1). Taxonomy (NCBI): domain Eukaryota; kingdom Viridiplantae; phylum Streptophyta; class Magnoliopsida; order Fabales; family Fabaceae; genus Arachis; species Arachis stenosperma. Next base: position 13,738,655 of record NC_080381.1, on the reverse strand, counting down.
TGCATGGTTCAAATTGGCTTAGTCGTGAGGCATTTTCGAAAGTCTTCATGCATGAGGCCATTGGTCAGACAAAGACTGGCAACCAAGTCCGTGAATCCGTCGACCGTCAGACACTCATCGTTGAACCTGTCGAGGTATTTTGTCATGGATTCGTCTTATCTTTGGGTGATTCTGAGTAGGCTGATCGGGTGCTTAGCTTTGGTGATATTGGTGGTGAACTGGGTCATAAACTTCTTGAAGATGTCGTCAAAACTGGCTGTGGAGCCGTTTGGAAGGGTATTGAATCATTTGATCGCAGGGCTGACCAAGGTTACCAAAAAGACCCTGCATCGGACCACATCAACGGCTCCTTCCAGGTTCATACTGGTCTCGAAGGCCGTTAGGTGTTCCTGGAGATCATTGGTGTCGTCATACTTCATGACGGTGAGTTTGTCAAAACCTTTTGGAAGCTTGGCTTTCAGAATTTTCTCAATGAATAAGGTAACTCCCATTATCACATGCTCTCTTGGCCTCCCGACAGTGACTTCGGTTGTCCTCATTGTATCGGCACTACGGATCTCTAGAAATGTTGTGATCGTGTTGTTTATCGTGTCGTTGTTCAGGTGACCTGTTATTCCTAGTTTCGCAATACGATCGGGTCTTGGAGGTTGCTTGGCTTGCGTATTCGAGATGGTATCGCTCCTTGGAAGTAACTCGACCCTCGAGGTTTTGCATTCTAAGGCAGAGCTCTTGGAAGATTTGGATTGCTTTTTCTCCTAGGCTGTCGGGCACTCGGGCTTCATTGGGCGTCCGGTTGTCTTCCTTTGGTTGCTGTCGGACCGGGGTCGGTTGGTGGTGCACGGTGCTTATTATCCTCCCGTGGGTGAGATGAATGCTATCCTAGAGTTTAGATGTTGGGATTTGTGGGTCTAAGTCGTGGTGATGGCTTGAGCATTGCTCTTCAAAATTCTCTGTTATACCGCCATAATTTGACAGTCCCCACAGACAGTGCCAATGTACTAGAAGTCTCTAGTATGGGTTGTGAGATGGATGAAGGACTTGCGAGTCGAGGCGGTCGTCAGATTATCTGACTAGAGCAATGGGAGATGGTACATGCAAACACACATCGACGCTCAAGTCAGAATGGATCTGAGAGGTATAAGGTGTGTAGAATGAATGACGTAGCTGAGGGGGTCTTTAGCTCCCCTTTATATAGCTGGTGATACTTATCTCATCTTATCTTATCTGGCTAAGATAAGGGAGGTATTTGGTTTCGAATGTTGGTTAGAGAGTGTAGGGTCGGTTTGGGCCATCATCATCTTATCTTATCTGGCTAAGATAAAGGAGGTATTTGAATTCGAATATTGGGTCAGGATATTGGAAGTTATTGATTTGTCTTTGGGACGTGAGGACGGCCAAATCTTGGGATTGTTGGATTTTGTGACGTTGCGAGGAAGGACCCAGAGATCAGGTCCGAAACACGTACTATGATTAAGTATTTAGCCATGTTAAAGAATTTTAGAAGACCATTTTATGGGTGTTCTAATTATGAGGTAAAAATTTTTATTTTATGGGATGATTTAGTGATTGTTGATTTAATGTTTTTTTTGTGTTATTGCAGTTTGGAGTCCACTATAATTTCTTTTGCAGGCTGATGGAATGAAGAATAACAAGGTGTGGTTCAAAATTTTCAAGTTATGAATAAGTTCAATTAGAGACTGAAAATTTTAGAGAGTAATGTTATATTGAAAATGATGATGATGGTGCTATTGTATGTTGTAATACTATTGAGTTTGGTTTATGTGTCTTGCTTGTTTGGGATTTTAGTTAAAAAATAGGTAGAGTGGGTGTGTTGATGAATGATGATCCTTATATAATGATTATAATGAAATAAGGTTTGGTTAATTATCTGTCAACTTTCTATCTCAATAACTTGGTCAAAGGATAATCTAGTAAAAAAATAAAGTATTATAATAACAAATATAGACTTATAAATAGAACAACTTCTAATTAATATTATAATAACCATTACAATGGTATTGTTTGTGCAAAAGCACATAATAGTGTTTATTATGCAACAACATAATGCAAAATGAAAAATATAAGTTAAGCCATAAGTTCATAGTTAGGCCATACTAACATTCAAAAGCACTTACAAAATACAAGTTTAGCCTTAATCCATCACAAAACAAAGCAAAATCAACATCACCAAATTGTTCCTACTAGCATAAACTAACTACTAAATTCTTCATGACATTATTAAATTTTTTTTTTCTTGGAGCTTTAAATCCAGGTGTTGAAACAAACTTCATCAAGACACCTATCTTTTTAGAAGTGTCTCCACTTGTTCCTTTAATTATCTTCTTAGAAACTACATTAACACCAACAACATTTGGTTTTGGTGAACTTGCAGTAATAACAGATAGCTTGACAATTAAAAATTTGTTTCGCCTTGTGATCTTATTTATTGTCATAAATGTTGAATTGAATAAGTCATAATTATTTTTACTTTGGAATTAAATGAGAACAAAACCAAATATACTATTTTATTTGGGTTTAAAGGTTTAATGGGAGTCACACTCAAATATAAATAGTAGCTTCAGGATTTTGATCTCCAATATACCAAAGCCGCCTCCGTAACTCTTTTTTCATCAGAGAGGTTGCAATTTAACCCTACTAGAGATACAGAAAGTTTTGGTTGAGAAAGACTGAGACAACTCTTCTATCACTTTTTCTGGATTATAAAATTATTTATTCTAATACTGGCCAGTTTTAGTTTGTTTTTGGACATGCTTGTCATAGCCCACCTCCTAACCTCCCCCAATAGTGTAAGTCTTGGCTTCAATTTGAAAGACTTTGTTATAGAGTTGAAGACCTCACACATGTTGTTGTATATGTTGTCGTACTTTAGTGTATCCTTGTATTAGGCTCGGATCTAGAATTCTTTAAAAATTTTGTCCAAATACTCACATGCCTTCACATTGAGTGTTTTAAGATTCTGCACATTTTTATTAAATTCTGAAACTATCTATACCCTGATACACACCCACAATAAGGGTTTGATGTGATTGTCCTTCCAATGCTTTTGGAAGTTATGTCATGAATGCTAGACACAAAACCTGTGATGTACACCAAGTATAAGTTTTTGCTGCAACACTGGTATGAGGCCCTATAAGAAAACAACATGATCACTAATATTCAGTTAACACAAATAATAATAAAATCTAAATAGTCCCTCAAGTATTTAATATTCATTAATTTAAAAGAATGCAGCAATTCATATATTATGCTTCTAAAAAGTATGTCATACATACCTTTTGCTATCACTCATGAAATTTCAACAATGCTCTCAATAATCTCTAATATCTTCTTGCAATAGTTTCGGAAACTACTTTCAAGTTGCTTTCTTTTTAACAACAGCAACAACCCATGTTATGGGGTAAATATGGTTGTTTGGATCTTGTCCTATGGTACACAACAACCATCTTCCATAGAAAGTCTTTAAAAATGCTCCATCCAAACTAATTAAGGGTCTACACCCTCTAACAAACCCTTTCCTATAACCATCAAGACACGCATAGAAGTTTTCAAAAATAGAATCTCCAGCAGATTGTGGAGTAACACTTAATTTAATAGTTAATTTCAAATTTGCCTTCAGCAACTCTTCTACATACTCTCTAAGCTTAGCATCTTGGCCTGCTTTATCATATTTCAAAATCTTTCTAACATCTCCAATCATCTTGTGATATTTGTCCTAGATAATTGTACTCCAATTTTTTTTTAAATATTTAATCTCACAATGCCTAAAAGTAGGTTGTTTTCTAACTTTTTTTTTTATGAGAATTTCAATAACTCACTTTCTAGTTGCACACATATTCCTAATTTGTCCCTCACAATTGTAGTGATCATTAAATGTCTTAATCTTTCAACATGCATATATTTTGTTATAAGAACAATATACCTGCTATAGACACTCTCTATCTTTACACACAACTCTAGTTCTAGTAGTGTCATTCTTTGAATACCTAACTTTTCTCCCTTCTTTTAGAGTATAGTTTATCATAGGCCTCTTGAAAACTTTTCTAATTGTAAATTTTATCCCCAACTCTAATCTGACATGACCAAATTTGGCAACATCATTAAAGATTAGATTTACAACCAGGTCATCTGCATCATTAGAATTTGGTGGAGTCCTAAGTTCATCTAACTTTCAAGAGTCACCAAAAAGTAAACATGAACATGAATAGGTACAAACTAGACTCTTGCATGCATAAGTATAAGTTAGACTATATGGTGTATAAGTATAAAATAACCTATTAAACAAAATAGATTATCCTAAATCAACCACTTACCAAGATTCAGTTCATCAGATTCATATCTTCTATCCTTCTCAAAATTTGAGTCATTAGTTAGAGGATTTAAGTCTTCTTCATGTCCAATTTTTTTTCTTGTCTGAAGTGTTGACAACTTGCTTCTTTCTTTTCATAGATATCCCTGCCTCAAATTCACTATTAGATTCTAAAAACCCAGGTTACGGGTATGGCTTATACAAACTATCTTTTATAGATTCACATGAATCGGATGAGTCATCATCAACCCCAATGATTGGCCTAGAAGGTGCCTTCTTGCCATGAGATTTTGTCAAAAAATTTTTAGATAACTTTGTTGAAGTGTTAAACTTGAAGTCACCAGATGTTTTTGTTGCTTTTTTTGTGTAATTCCTCTAAATAGTTTGTGAAATTTTTGTGTAGCTTTTTCCTGAGTTGGAAGAGTGGATGTAATCAAGTTTGGTTGAGACAATGGTTTGGTAGTAGTGGGATTTTTTGTTTAGGAGCAATGAGATTGGACTGTGATAAGTAGAGTTGTTCAAAACCGATCCAGACCGAATAAAACCGACTAACCGAACTGAAAAAACCAAAAACAAAAAAATAACATTTTGCTATTTTTCCTGCAGTTCAGTTTGGTTTTCAATTTTGATACTGAAAACCCTAACAAAACCAAACCGTTCACATAAAATTTCCTAACAAAACCAACCCCCAAACAGATAAGCTAAACTTAGCGCCACTCACTCTCTAACGAAGAAACCTCAAGTCCTCAAGTCCCAGCACCGAACCCGTTTCTCCCAACACCGTTATCCTCCACAGCACCGTTGCTAGACAGCACCCACAACATCGATTTTCTCATCGCGCTTCCCTCTTCTCGGCGTGGTCCTCTCTCCTTCTCTTCCTCCTTGATCATCACGCTTCCCTCATCGTCTCCTCCATGCCATCTCTCTTGACGTACCAGGTGGCAGGAACTACCGTTGTCTTCACGCACAGTAGCTGTGAAGTTAAAAATGGAGCCTCCGAGTCAGGTATTCAATTTCTGTTCAATTTATTTATTCAGTGTATTTGTTCAATATATGTTGCTGATTGTTGTTCATTGTACTTGTTGTTGATTTTTTGAAATTGGTAGTAATTTTATTTTGTTGTATTTCTGCTTCTATTTTTCTAATTATTTGTTCAGTGTATTGTTCAATGTATTTATTGCTGATTGTTGTTTATTGTTCAATGTATTTGTTGTTAATTTTTGAAATTGCTAGTAATTTTATTTTGTTGTGTTTCTGCCTCTGATTTTTTAATTATTTGTTCACTATATTTGGTCAATGTATTTGTTGTTGATTTTTTGAAATTTCTAGTAATCTTATTTTGTTGTTTAATGTATTTATTTATGTAGTTTGATATCAGTTCAAGTGAGAATATGGGCGACACTGGAGGAGCAATAGGAGTTGGTGTTTCTCTTCCAAATGAGTCTGTAAGCATAAGATCTCTGACTGTATTGTGTGTTGCATCAGCTCCTCGTAAAAACACTAGGTAGCTTGCTAATAGAGGCCGAGGGAAGAGGCGGGCTGTTGAAGAAGCTCCTATTGATGACACCACTGAAATTGAGACTGACAAAGGTAAGGGAAAGCCTTGTAGACCTAGATTTTGGACATGGGATCACTTTACTAAAGATGAAATTAGTAATTTACAGTACCCTAGAGCTAAATACAATTTGTGTTGGGCTAGTTATGCTTGTAATACACATAAAAATAGTACCAGTAATATGAAAAATCACTTGCTGTCACAATGCAAAAAATTTCTTAAGGAGACATTAAATCCTACTCAAAAGATTCTTTATTTTCAAGATGTGATAAAAGATGATGGGAAAGGGATAAGTAGTTCACTTTCTGCTGCCTCTTTTGATATTGATCTTTATAGACAAGCCATTGCTAGAATGATTATTATGGATGAATTGCCTTTTTCGCATATTGAAAGGGAGGATTTTCGTTATTATATGAGTTGTTTGCAACTCACATTTCTACTTCCTAGAAAGGTTACAGTTTCTAGGGATTGTTGGAAGCTTTATTTGAATGAAAAAAATTAAGTTGAAGTCTGTTTTTAATCAACCAAATCAAAATATTTGTTTGACAACTGATTGTTGGCCATCTGTGTAAAACTTGAACTATTTTTGTTTACTGTTCATTACATTGATGCTAATTGAAACTGCAAAAAGGAATCCTAAATATTTGTGCTATCAAGAATCACAAGGAGAAAATAATTGGTAGGAAGATTGAGATATGTTTGTTGGGATGGAAAATATTGTGGATTTTTCTATAACTGCTGATAATGCTAGTTCAAATGATATTGATATTTCTTACTTGAAAAGTAGAATGGAGGATTGGAACTCACATCCATTGAAGGGAGAGTTTTTGCATGTTAGATATTGTGTTCATATTTTAAATCTTGTTGTGAATGATGGATTGAGAAAAACACATGATTCAATTTTAAAGATTAGAAATATTGTTAGGCATGTGCGTGCATCACCATGTCGTACTGAGAGGATTTGGAGAAGTTGGAATTAGGTATGGTCAAGTTTCGATTGATAAATTTCTTTATTACCTTTAAATAATTTTTAATCTAGTTTTATTTATATATATATATATTATTTGTTATGATTGTTCCTTGTTTTATATGTTTTGTAGAAGTTGCACGCACTCCTGATCCTAATGAAGAAAATTCTGGTATTAAGTCTGATTGAGTATATCTTGTCATGGTATGAATCATGTTCTTTAATATTAGAATGTATAATTAGATTAGAATGTTTTATTAGAATTTTTTTACTGGTGCTATATTATTATTATTATTATTATTATTATATAACTGTCTTTTAATTTTAAGTTGGTTTGCTTAAAGAGTTTTGCTATTTTGTTAGAGAGAACACCAAAATGTAGCTATCTTTTGCTGAAAATTTACTTTATTTTTTGTTGAATTGACTATTTAACTTTTAATGACTTTAATTGTCGTATTTTAATTTCTTTGGTCATTGAATTTTATTAGATCAAGATTTTGTTAGTTATTGTATATTTGTGTTCTATGATTTTAATGTTATGACTTTGTAAAATAGTCCGGCGGATTTTTGTGTGAATTGATTGAAAAAATCAAACCAAACAAAATCGATTTTAATTGATTAGTTTTGGTTTGGATGATCTTGATAAAAAAAAATGAACCAAACTGCACCACAAATACTCCTAGTGATAAGGGCATGCTAACAGTGAACTTTATTGTGGATTTTGGTGTGGGCTTCGATGTGGGCATGTCAGGTTGGGAGGTGGACTGAGGTCCACATGTCTTAGTCTTGGGTTGGATATTTGGATCACTAAGTATTGGGGTCTTTTACTCATTGGGGTCACACAATTGGATTAGAATTGTGTTGGTTTTTTTAACCTACTCTAAGCCTGACACATTGCCATCCTTGTCACCTCTTCTACTAACAATTTCATCATCATCATCAGAAAACTCCATTATTTATAAATTCAGGAACAAAGGAACATGCTCAAAATAGAAATGGATGACATTGGCATTTTGGTGGCAGAGGCTAATCATATCCCTTAAATTCTGATCCTTCTTCAACCTCCTAAAACCATATTTCAATCTTTTTTTAGGGTCCCGATATTAGCAGGCATCAGCTTTATCATAGTCTAACTCCTTGTAGTAATCAACAATAGCAAAAGCATCCAAATAATCTTCATTAACTCTAAGTCATTCATCAGTGAGATTGGATGTAATACACAATACTACCATCAGAAGTTTGGGTCTCAAATATTCTTCCATGATGAAAAATGAGTTTTAGTCGATCACTCATCTAAAAAAATACAACAAAATAAATCAAAATTCATCATCATAGAAATAAGAATTTTCAGAAAATGTTAAACAATTACTTAATAAAAAAAATGCATACATAGCATAATAATAAAACATTAACTATACTAACACATGCATTTATCTTTGCAAAATAGAATTTTACTACAAAAAATTATTAAAATGATTAAAATAGAAACCTTCAACTCTAGAACACAATGACAAAAAAAAATACGACAGAAAATGTAAAAAAAATGGACAATGCAAGCATGAGGACCACAACCTCCCATAATTATTACCTAACTAACTAACAACAAAATTTAAACAAGTAATAGGCAATAAACCTAAACTTTATCTTGCACTTTTGCTAATGTTTAAGTACGATTATGTTGACAGAGATAACGAGTTTCATTAACCAAATAAGCAGATGCTGTAGAGGAGCATTGGCTAGCCACAACGATTGAGACTTGATGGAGACAAAGAGACAATGAACACGAGAAGATCATCTTTGGCTTTTTGGAGAAACAAATGTTTGTTAATGGGGATCTCTTTGAGAGTTTTTTTTTTATTTGAAGAAGACATATTATAACGTGCAACGACATCGTTTTGCTGTAATTGAAACCTAACCACTCAACGACGTCGTTTGGCAAACTGTCAAGTTGGCACTCAACTGCACACATCAGTAATGTTAACATGGTTGGTGGTTTTCGGACTAACGGTAACTCATGCTTCTAAGAGTGAGGGGTACATTTGGTCTTTTAAAAAGTAAAAAATTTAATTGATGCGAGCTGAAAATTTTAAGGACCCGAAAATAAATAGAGTAATCTCTCAAAATGGTACCCGAAAAGTTTGCATTGTTGACAAAATGAACTCTAAAAGATGTTAATGACAAATAAGTCTCTGAAAATTTTAAAAAGACGATAAAAAAAATTAAAAATTAAATATACATTCTAAAAGATAATTTTAAAGATCAAATTTTGATACAAATTTTTGCAATCATAATTATAAAAATAAGATTTTTTTATTCTTAAAATTTGATAATTTTTTGTTAATTTTTTTTTTAATTTTATTGTGAATGACAACATTTTTTTAAAATAAAAAAATCTCATGATCCAATTTTGTTACGTATTTTTTGTGCACTTTCTAAATATTTATTTAAATGTTACGATAAATTTAGATATAATGACAACCCATTTGTTAAATATGAAATATTTTGTTACTTATAAAAAATATAATATTTATTAATTTTTTTATCGTATTTTTAAATCATTAAGAAGTAATTTTTCGATAACATCTTTTAAAAGACTTTTTGTGAGCAACAAAATCTTTTCGGTATTGAATTGGTAATTAACCTAAACAAATATTATTGGGCTTGATTCAAGATAAATAGGCCCATATTTTTATGGCTTGATACTTGCGGGGGAGGAACAATAAACGTAGAGAGGGGGCCACCGAGAAACTTCCACTCAATCAAACAAAAACTAAAATCGCAGCATCTCAACACACACTTAATAGATCTCCTTCTTCTCCTCCTCCCTCTCCTTGATCCATTCTTTCTTCTCACAATCGCCGGATCCCAACTTTAATCAACAAAACATGGCTGGTTTCAGCGGCGATGAAACTGCTCCTTTCTTCGGATTCCTCGGCGCTGCCGCTGCCCTAGTTTTTTCCTGTAAGCCCCTCTTTCCTTTCATTTTTCTTCATTGCATAGATAGATCCCTTTGCCCCAATTGCCCAACAGGCAAAAAAAATGGATCCAAGTTGTGATTTTGATGTGTGGGGTGTGGTGTGATTCAATTGTTTGATTTAGGTTCAATTATATGCAGGTATGGGTGCGGCTTATGGCACTGCAAAAAGTGGGGTTGGGGTTGCATCGATGGGTGTGATGAGACCCGAGCTTGTGATGAAATCAATTGTGCCAGTTGTCATGGCTGGTGTGTTGGGTATCTATGGTTTGATCATTGCGGTTATCATCAGTACTGGGATTAACCCTAAGGCCAAATCTTACTATCTCTTTGATGGCTACGCTCACCTTTCTTCTGGTTTGGCTTGTGGCCTTGCTGGTCTCTCTGCTGGCATGGCTATTGGCATTGTTGGGGATGCTGGTGTTAGGTATTTTGTTTCTCTTACTCCCACTTCTGAATCCTAATTGCTTGTGGTTTGTTGTAGAGAAGCTTCAACCGTTGTGCTAATCTATCTGTTTTTGTTTTTTTTTTGTTTTTTGTCTTTGTAGTGACATGTTTATAGGATTTAAATTACTTGCAAGCCATAATGCATTCTATAAGTTTCAGTGATTTTAGTATAACAATGATTGATTTAGTAATGAGTCTTGTTCTTGTTTGTGATTAAGGGTAGCCAATGATTCATCTGGCCTTTAATTCATGTGATATGTTTTGTTTGATTTAACGAGTTGCATATAATTTTATGTTTTTTTCTTTAGATATGTCTGTAACTTGAATTAGTTGTCTTGCCTTCCTCTGCTATGATGGATATAAGATCATTCCCTCATTCTACTTTAGCATAAAAGGTGATACTGAATTAGAAATGTTCAATGCTTCTTTTGTTAATCTTTTCTGTCTATTCTATAAATTCTGCTGTGGTTTCTGGTTTGTTCGTTGCATTTAGAATACAGATTTTAGCAGAGATATATATTGTTATATCTATTATGATGGATGAACTTGATACTTAATGCATTGCATAGGTGAAGATTTGTTTGGAAATTGTAGTTATATGGATAATTAGTTAATTACACATCCTTTTCTAGTTAGAATAAGTATAGTCTCTTTTGCATGTATGCAACTGTACAATAAAGAAACAGCTATTCTTACATATAATAGTGGTTAAACAAAATAATTTGGTTTACATGTCCAAATGGAAAATACAATTTTATTTTTCAAAAATGTTGAAAGACCAACATTCATATTGATTGTTTAAATCCAAAGTTCTTAATTATCTAAGTGCTTTTGATAACTTTTGCAGTTGCTGCTTTTATTATTATACTGCAATTCACTATGTATATACAACATTGCTGGCTGGATAAATGTTTTTAATCTTCGGTTTAATGTGTTTAATTTGACATGCTAATGTTAATATACTGGTTTTGTAGAGCAAATGCCCAACAGCCAAAGCTTTTCGTTGGAATGATTCTCATTCTCATCTTTGCTGAGGCGTTAGCGTTGTATGGACTCATTGTTGGCATCATCCTTTCTTCCCGTGCCGGCCAATCCAGAGCTGAATGATTAATAGAGAGTTCCCTGTTGGTTGTGGTGCACAGACGCGTAGATTGTGAATGTTACCAGGGATTTTGTATTGGCAAGCTTTTTAGCTTTGTCATGCTCCTCATTCGTCTTTTGCAGGTTATCCAGGAATAAAACCCGTCAAACTATTTATTTGGTCATCACTGTGTTTAGTATGTTCGATTCAAACTAGATTGGATTTCTCTGTAATAAACAGATGTTTGTGTTGGTTACTATATTGTTTAATTAGTATTATTTCATACTCTTCAGTCAAGTCTCTCTTTATGATTTTGGAACTATAATTGTTGATATGACTTCGTGTAGTGTCTTAATTCTTGTATGAAGGTGGATTGCTATGTCAAATTAAAGATTTCATAGTGCCTTAGCCGTGTTTGTGAAGTACTCAAATGCAAAGAACATGTTATAAAAGGAAGTATTTTTGTTTCAACAACTATTTTAAGTTGGCTTTAGCAAATAATTCAAGGTGGTTTAGAGAGTGGCAATTGCGATCATTCTAAGAAATGACAAAGTAAAAAAATATATATGAAAGACATTTACCAAGAAATTGTTTACTTCTAAAATTTAAAAATGGTCAATAACTGATTTTGAAGATCAAAGACATTCACTTGATGAGGATGTACAAAGATATAAAGTCGATTTGACTACCAGAATCCTTCTTTTACGGTTGAACCTCCAAGAAACCAAGAAAAAACTCTAAAGCAGTAAAGCTCCTATTTTGAACTTAGATCAACCTGAGAAAGTAGATAACCTTTTTATTTATTTTTTTTAATCTCTATGTGACTTTCCTTTATATTTTTGAAAAAAGTTTTTTTTTATAGGGTCATCAACTTGTTTCTCTAGTTCTATTCCAAAAGGTTTTGTATTCCTTTTTATTTGTATGATAAGAATATTTAAAAATTAATTTTATTCATAGATAAATTTATTAGTATTATGAATTTTCATATATTGAAATGATATTAGGAGTTTACTCTAGTTGTACTGATTACTGAATCATGGACTGCTATCTAAATTTAAGACTACATCAATCATTTTGTCTACTGAATTTCTCTTTGTTTAGGCCAATGCTTTTTGTTTTGGAGACTAAAAAAGTGGATTGCAGAGTCTTATACTCGATCTGGAAATGTATATTGATTAATGAATTTTAAAATAGAATAGTGTTATATATTCAAGACTTTTTGTTAATCAAATCCAACTAAATTTATCTGTCATAACAAAAATCAGGATGTGTAGCATTACTTTTTCAAATATGCAATCGGGATGATTGAAAATGGAATTCAGACAAAAAAAAAAAAAAAAAAAACGGTTGTTCCATGACAAAAACAAAGTACTACTTCACTTTAATTCCTGGTGAAATGTTATACACTGATACTAGTTACTAGCACAGTATCTTAAAAAGTTAGATCTAATGATAATGTTCGGCTTTTTCGCGATTTACTAATATATTGAGCATTAAAAATATTCTTATCATTACTTCATTCTTTACATAATTACAAGAATTGAATATCTTTAGTTCAATACCTTTTCTGTTTCACGATGCCAAGTGATATCTTAGGATCCTTCGGGTGTATTTGTTTTTGAAAATAGGATAAAATAAGACATTGAAAACAAAATACAAAAGATAAAGATACAAAATTTTGTGTTCTTATATTTTATTTGATGATAAACTAGAACTGTTTTCTTGCTGTCTCATGTTCTATCCTCGTCTTTTGTAGTGTGAGTTTTTTCTGATTTTCGAGTTTGACGGAGCTCTTCGATCTTCATCTGTCTCTTGGCCTTTTCGCGGAACTTGGCGAGTCTTTGGTTTGGCCACGGTGATTGGTTCTTGAAATTTTTTCAACTGGAGTCCACTCTTGATAGCATGCAGATGTACTTCGGGATGAAGATCTGGTATGGTGATAGCTATCTTTGTGAAACGGGTTATGTAATCTTTTAGGTTTTCGTTCTGACCTTGTTTGATTGTATTCAAATAGTCGGAATCGTGCAAGTATTAGAATTTTTATTCTAATTGTCGTCCAATTTGTTAATATAGAAATTAGTTTGGGTGGTGTTGTAATTATTCATTATTATATGATAGTTGGTCTGTTCTTTGATGGAAAGAACACGACTGTTCATCATAAATTTTATAAAGTTTGGGTCCCCAATTCTGATCACACAAGAACAAAAACACACCTTGATTCCATCTGGTTATGTGATTCAAAAATTGAAAGTTCCAAATTAAATCAAAGAATTTTATTGGCAATGGCAGGAGGTACGTAAATTACTAGTTTTATAAAATGTCTAACATGTGGTATCAGAACAAAATTATCTCTGCCTTGCCATTTCAAAATTTAATTGCTGTCCATTGTTTTGATAATTTTTTTTTTCAAAAGAAGAATGTGTAGTATGAATTTTGAAATAAGTAAAAAAAATCATTGAAATTAAAATTGACGTACCATAAGAAGAGGGAATAAAAAATGATATTTCCAAAAAGAATCTTCTAAATTTATGTCGTAGTTATTTTTCATAATAGTATAATTTTCCATGATTCCCATAAGTTTTCTTATTCTTGAATATATATATATATATATAAGAAGAAAAGAAGAAAGAAAAGACGGTGGAAAAGAGAAGACAGAATGAACTTGTTTCAATAGATGAATTTTGTTTGTTATATGCTTTCTACCTTTACGTTGAAGTTGTTGGGCTTCAAAATTTAAATTTTATAAAAATTTAAATGGATGAATTTTGTTTGTTATATGCTTTCAAAACAATTGTCCACTAGATCATCTTCACTTTTGGTATCAATCATGTTATTGAATTTATTTATTTAATGATTATATTTGCATGCAATATAAATTTTTCCGCTACATATCATATTGTGATTAATATATGATTTATTGAGGAGTAGCCACAGCATCTTTGATAATAATTATATTTAAAGAAATTACATAAATATTAATATGATATATTTGTATTTATTGTGAATTATATAATAAACTTACCCACAGGAATTTATTATGTTATTCACATATAATTAGATTGAAATAGAAAATATTTCTTACTTCTTAATTAGCCTACAAGTATTAAGAAGTAGTATTTTATTTTCTAGTTTTGATACTTTAGTTAATATAGTGAATATTATGTGTGTTAAAATCTTTGTCCACAAGTAGATTTTAATGACACTATGATTCATATTTATTTTGATATGATTTGCATTGGCATGTATTATCATATATTATGGATTTTGATGTGCCTATTTAAAGTTGAGTAATATTAGCATGATTTATTATTTGCAGCAGTAATGATATCTGAAACTGTATCTGAAGTTCATTTGTTAAGTGGTGACAACTATAAAGAATGGAAAGATAAGATTCTCTTTCACTTAGGGTGTGCAGACCTTGACTATACTCTTCGTAGGGAAGAGCCTCCGATACCTACTGATGCTAGTTCTCAAGGCGAGGTAGTATTATACGAACGGAGGGAGAAATCCAACCATTTAAGTATGATGTTCATTAAGTCTCATATTTCAACTAGTAACCGAGGTTCAATTCCTGATTGCAGGAATGTCAAAGATTACATGAAGGCTATTGATAAACAGTTTGAGTCTTCTAGTAAGGCACTTACAAGCACCCTAATGGCACAATTGTCATCCATGAGGCTTACCGGCGTAAGAGGTGTGCGTAAACACATCATGAGGTTGAGAGACATTGCAGCACAACTGAAAGCTTTAGAGGTTGAGATCTCTGACTCATTTCTGGTGCATCTTATTCTGAATTCTCTTCCTACTCAGTACGGACCATTTAAGATTTCTTATAATACACATAAGGAAAAATGGTCCATTAACGAATTACTGGTGATGTGTGTGCAAGAGGAAGGAAGGCTAATTCAGGAATTTGGTGAAAGTGCACTATTAGTGACAAATGAGGGTGGTAAAAAGCAAGCTCATAAGAAGAAAGGAAAGGGTATTGTATCCCATCCTATGAAGAAAGAAGGTGCACAGTGTTTCTTTTGTAAAAAGAAAGGACACATGAAGAAGGAGTGCCCAAAAATTAAAATTTGGCTTGAAAAAAAAGGTACTAACCTTTGTGATCTTATTCCTTCAGTGTGTTTTGAATCTAATTTTGTTAAAATATGTCATGACACTTGATGGACTGATTCTGGTGCTGAAATTCATATTTCAAATACCATGCAGGGTTTCATAAGGAAAAGGAAACCAATAGGAAGTGAACTGAGCATCTATATGGGCAATCGGATGTATTCACATGTGGAAGCTGTTGGAACATTTAGGCTTGTATTAAGTACTGGTTGTATTTTAGATTTAGAAAAAATATTTTATATTCCAGATTTTTCTAAAAATTTGATTTCTTTATCTAAGCTTGTAAAACAAGGATTATGTATAAATTTTTATGATGATTCTGTTGATATTATTAAAAATTATAATATTATTAGACGTGGTACTTTAATTAGTGATTTATTTAAAGTCCATTTAGCTAATAATGTTTCATCTAGTCTTATGGTTATGCATGGTAATGGTATGAATGAAAAATCCTCCATGTTGTGGCACCGAAGGTTGGGACACATCTCCATTGAGAGAATAAAGAAATTAGTAAGTGATGGGGTTCTTGAACCTCTAGACTTTACTGATTTTGATACTTGTGTGAATTGCATTAAGAGAAAGCAAACGAAAAAGTCTCAAAAAGGTGCTAAGAGGAGTTTTGACATATTAGAAATAATTCACACTGACATATGTTGTCCTGATATGTCCTTAAGTGGTCAGAAATACTTCATCTCCTTTATTGATGATTATTCACGATATATGATCTCTATATGCTTCATAATAAATATGAGGTATTGGACGCTTTTAAAGTTTATAAAGCTGAAGTAGAGAAACAATGCGGAAAGAAAATTAAGATCGTGAGATCAGATAGAGGTGGAGAATTCTATGGGAGATGTACTGGAAGTGGGCAAGCACCTAGTCCATTTGTAAAGTATCTTCAAGAGCATGGTATTGTGGCACAATACACCATGCCTGGTACACCAGATCAAACTGGTGTAGCTGAAAGAAGAAATAGGACTTTGCTGGATATGGTGAGGAGTATGCTTAGCAACTCCAATCTTTCTTTATCCTTGTGGAGTGAAGCCCTTAAGACAGCCGCGTATATATTAAATAGAGTTCCAACAAAGGCAGTTTCTAAAACGCCATTTGAGCTACGGAAAGGTTGGAAACCTAGTTTGAATCATATACGCATTTGGGGTTGTCCTGCTGAAGTTCGGGTTTATAATCCACAAGAAAGGAAGTTGGACCCAAGGACGATAAGTGCCTATTTTATCGGCTATACAGAAAAGTCTAAGGGTTACAGATTTTATTGTCCCTCCCATTTAAGTAAAATAGTTGAATCTAGAAATGCAAGGTTTTTAGAGCATGATGTGAAAAGTGGGAGAAATCATCCTCTTAAAGTTGTTGAGAATGATAATGTTTGTCAAACTTCTCCATGTACAAGAGTGATTGTTCAATACAATGCCCATACATATAGGGTCAATGTAGAACAACCTATTACTAATGTTCCACATCATGAAGATAATGTTCAAGTAGATCATATGGAGGAGGATCAAACTCTTCATAATGAAAATGTTGTTCAAGAACATATTGTTCAAGAGCAACTTCAAGAAGAGGGAGAACTGGTGCACGAAATTGTGATCACTACTTTTCACAACTCAAATAATCCCTAGTAATGGCTCCAAAGACTTGGTGCTCAATACCATGGCATAAACACAACTTCGCACAACTAACCAGCAAGTGCACTGGGTCGTCCAAGTAATAAACCTTACGCGAGTAAGGGTCGATCCCACGGAGATTGTTGGTATGAAGCAAGCTATGGTCACCTTGTAAATCTCAGTCAGGCAGACTCAAATGGTTATGGATGATATATGAATAAAACATAAAGATAACGATAGAGATACTTATGTAATTCATTGGTGAGAACTTCAGATAAGCGAATGGAGATGCTTTGTCCCTTCCGTCTCTCTGCTTTCCTACTGTCTTCATCCAATCCTTCTTACTCCTTTCCATGGCAAGCTGTATGTTGGGCATCACCGTTGTCAATGGCTACAGTCCCGTCCTCTCAGTGGAAATGTTCAACGCGCCCTGTCACGGCACGGCTATCCAGCTGTCGGTTCTCGATCATGTCGGAATAGAATCCAGTGATTCTTTTGCGTCTGTCACTAACGCCCCACAATCGCGAGTTTGAAGCTCGTCACAGTCATTCAATCATTGAATCCTACTCAGAATACCACAGACAAGGTTTATACCTTCCGGATTCTCTTGAATGCCGCCATCAATTCTAGCTTATACCACGAAGATTCTGGTTAAAGAACCCAAGAGATAAACATTAGAGCCTTGTTTGCTTGTAGAACAGAAGTGGTTGTCAGTCACTTGTTCATAAGTGAGAATGATGATGAGCGTCACATAATCATCACATTCATCAAGTTCTTGAGTGCGAATGAATATCTTGGAATAAGAACAAGCTGAATTGAATAGAAGAACAATAGTATTTGCATTAATACTCGAGGTACAGCAGAGTTCCACACCTTAATCTATGGTGTGTAGAAACTCCACCGTTGAAAATACATAAGAACAAGGTCTAGGCATGGCCGTGAGGCCAGCCTCCCAAAGAGGGTTCAATCATAAAAACATGATCAAAAGATGATCCTAAGATCGAAAATGATCAAAAGATGATCCTAAGATCGAAAATGATCAAAAGATGAAAATACAATAGTAAAAGGTCCTATTTATAGGGAACTAGTAGCTTAAGAATTACAAAGATGAGTAAATGACATAAAAATCCACTTCTGGGCCCACTTGGTGTGTGCTTGGGCTGAGCATTGAAGCATTTTCGTGTAGAGACTCTTCTTGGAGTTAAACGCCAGCTTTTGTGCCAGTTTGGGCGTTTAACTCCCACTTTGGTGCCAGTTCCGGCGTTTAACGCTGGGAATTCTGAAGGTGACTTTGAACGCCGGTTTGGGCCATCAAATCTTGGGCAAAGTATGGACTATCATATATTGCTGGAAAGCCCAGAATGTCTACTTTCCAACGCCGTTGAGAGTGCGCCAATTGGGCTTCTGTAGCTCCAGAAAATCCACTTCGAGTGCAGGGAGGTCAGAATCCAACAGCATCTGCAGTCCTTTTCAGTCTCTGAATCAGATTTTTGCTCAAGTCCCTCAATTTCAGCCAGAAAATACCTGAAATCACAGAAAAACACACAAACTCATAGTAAAGTCCAGAAAAGTGAATTTTAATTAAAAACTAATAAAAATATACTAAAAACTAACTAAATCCTACTAAAAATATACTAAAAACAATGCCAAAAAGCGTACAAATTATCCGCTCATCAAGAACCTATTATGCCACCACTTTTACAAGAGATTGATGATGCAATATTAAGAAGATCAACGAGAATAAGAAAGCCTACAATTTCTAGTGACTATGTAGTGTATCTTGCTGATTCTGACTATGATGTTTGTGATGAAAATGACCCAACGACGTTTTCACAAGTAATGAAAAGTCGTAATTCCAATTTCTGGCTAGATGCTATGAAGGATGAAATGAATTCTATGGCGGACAACCAAGTTTGGAATCTTGTAGAATTGCTTGATGGAAAAAAAGCCATTGGCTGTAAATGGGTCTTTAAGACCAAGAAGGATTCATCAGGCAATATTGAGCGCTACAAGGCTCAACTTGTTGCCAAAGGATTTACTCAAAGGGAATGAGTTGACTACAGGGAAACCTTTTCTCCTGTTTCAAAGAAAGACTCTTTCCGCATCATTATGGCATTGGTAGCACACTTTGACATGGAATTACATCAAATGAATGTGAAAACAGCCTTCCTTAATGGAGATTTGGAAGAAGAGGTCTATATGAGACAACCCAAAGGGTTTGTCTCAAGTGCTGGTAAGGAGTTAGTTTGCAAGCTTAAAAGAGCAATTTATGGTCTTAAGCAAGCTTCCCGACAGTGGTATTTGAAGTTTCACAATGTGATTTCTTTATTTGGGTTCATTAAGAATATTTCTGATCAATGTATATATCACAAGGTTAGTGGGAGAAAGATCATATTTCTCATCTTATATGTAGATGATATTTGGCTTGCAACAAATGATTTAGGTTGTTACATGAAGTGAAACAATTTCTCTCTAGACATTTTGATATGAAAGATATGGGTGATGCATCTTATGTCATTGGCATAAAGATTCATAGAGATATAAAGAAGGTCTTAAGGTACCTTCAAGGGACCAAGGACTTCATGCTTACATATAGACGAACCGACAATTTAAAAATTGTTGGATACTTAGATTCAGACTTGGTGGGATGTGTTGATTCTAGAAAGTCAACGTCAGGATACATCTTTATGCTTGCTGATGGAGAAGTATCTTGGAAGAGTGTAAAACAATCACTTGTAGCCACTTCTACCATGGAAGCCGAGTTTATTGCTTGTTTTGAGGCTACATCACAAGGTGTTTGGTTAAAGAATTTCATCTCTAGGCTTAAGATTATGGATTGTATCTCTAGGCCATTGAGAATATATTTTGACAATTCAGCTGCTGTATTTATGGCTAAGAATAATAGAAGTAGTAGTCGAAGTAAGCACATCGATATTAAGTACTTAGCCATTAAAGACCGAGTTAGGTCTAATGAGGTACAGATAGAGCATATTAGTACTAAACAGATGATAGCTGATCCTTTGACAAAAGGCATGCCACCAGGATTGTTTAAGGATCATGTTACCAGTATGGGTTTATGTTCTGTAACGTCACTTATATGACTTATGTTATATTATATGACATATTTGCATATGAAATTCCTATTATTGTTTGTTTCTCATTTGGTCAGTATATATGCGCATACATGATTGAGAATGACAAATAAAATTCAGTGAAGGACCTAGAATAAGCATTGGGCTTATTCCTACAGAAATACCACATAAAGAGTTTATTCAATTAGGAGATGTTATATTGTAATACATAGAAGGTAATACTCGATTAATGAGAACCTACCGCTATGATTCGTGTAATTTGTCTTAATTGTTTAAAACATAGTATGTAATTACAAACTATACGTAATAAATGTTTGGACCAAGTGGGAGAATGTTAGAATTTTTATTCTAATTGTGGTCCAATTTGTTAATATAGAAATTAGTTTGGGTGGTGTTGTAATTATTCATTATTATATGACAGTTGGTCTGTTCTTTGATGGAAAGAACACGACTGTTCATCATAAATTTTATAAAGTTTTGGTCCCCAATTCTGATCACACAAGAACAAAAACACACCTTGATTCCATCTGATTCTGTGATTCAAGAATTGGAAGTTCCAAATTAAATCAAAGAATTTTATTGGCAATGGCTGGAGGTACGTAAATTACTAGTTTTATAAAATGTCTAACAGCAAGTAGATAGAAGAAGCTGCGAAGTGATCTTCAAAAAGTTTTGCGAGTTCCTAAAAACGAGAAATAGAATCTGCAGGCAAAGAACAAAACTGATCAAGTGCAAGACTGTCTAAAAAAATAGGAAAATAACGACATAAAACAGGGTCAGAAGCACCGTTTACGATCATTATTGATCGAAATTTCTTAACGTGCTTCTTTGGGTCTCCTAACCCATCGTAAGGAGTTAGGGTCATCGGCAAAATAAATCTTTTGGGCATTTGAAAATTCATGATGTCAACAGTGAACGAACAATGTTGTTGGGTTCATTGTCTTCATTTTCTGGCCGAACTTCCTCGTGCCGAGGAATTTCAGAAATATGTGTTGGATTAGATTCATGATCTTCATCCTCCACTTGTTCGGTGCGATCACCATTGTTTTCAGTCCGGGCATTAATCAGCTCAACTATCTGGTTCGCCATCCTTTGATTTTCCTCTGCCATGCGTTGGTTAGTTTGTTGTAGCTCGGTTACCATCCGAAGAAATTCAAAGGGTGTTAGTGGAGGTAGCTCAGCCATGGATGGATACAGGAAGCTTTAAGGCCAATAAAAGGGATGAGGAAAGATTTTATGTCTTCGACCCCACGGTGAGCGCCAATTGTTTTGACTTGGGTTGCCAAGGTATAACTCGTCGGTAGTGAGTCTTCGTACCGACTTGCAGGTTGTTGTACCGAGCTTATATTTTCAGCAGGGATGCACCTCGGCGCGGAAGCGAACAACAAAAGGTGGAGAAGTACCTGCAAAAGGCACTGCAATACTTAATTCAGTTCAATGTATCCAAGAAAATACCATACATTCATTATATGTAGGATGAGGTATTTTGTAGTTACGGGTTTTATGATTATTTTCATTGAAAAACAGTTATATCATATCGGGATGTTATGATTATGGTCGTTCGTTTGGTTCGAGTTGTACCGTTTGGACGAATTATAGCTCATTAAGCTGAGCTATAACGTATAATGTTGAGTTATGACTTTTTAGTTAGATTGTAACAGTCATATCACAAATTGTTCTTACCTAGGTTGCCGAGGTATAACTCGCCGGCAGTGAGTCTTCGTACCGACTTGCAGGGCATTGTACCGAGCTTATATTTCCAGCAGGGATGCACCTTGGTGCAGAAGCGAACAACAAAAGGTGGGGAAGTACCTGCAGAAGGCACTTCGAAACTTGAGTCAGTTCAATGTATCCAAGAAAATACCGTACCTTCCTTTTTTGAGGGTATGTTTTTTATGATTATTTTCATTGAAGAGCAGTTATATCATATTGGGACGTTGTGATTATTGTCGTCCATTTGGTTCCGAGTTGTACCGTTTGGACGAATTATAGCTCGTTAAGCCAAGCTATAACGTATAATGCCGAGTTATGACTTTTTAGTTAGATTGTAACAGCCATATCACAGCCCCCAAGCTTGGCTTGTTTCAACCTGCTTCATTAAAAATATCGTCAAGCCAAGCTTGAGGGCTGTGATATGGCTGTTACAATCTAACTAAAAAGTCATAACTCGGCATTATACGCTATATCTCAGCTTAATGAGCTATAATTCGTCCAAACGGTACAACTCAAAACCAAACGGACGACCATAATCACAACGTTTCGATATGATATAACTGCTCTTCAATGAAAATAATCATAAAAAACGTAATCGCAAAACACCTCATCCTACTATAAGGAAGGTACGGTATTTTCTTGGATACATTAAACTAACTTAAGTATTAGAGTGCCTTTTGTAATACTTTCCCACCTTTTGTTGTTCGCTTCCACACCGAGGTGCATCCCTGCTGGAAATATAAGATCGGTACAACGACTTACAAGTCGGTACGAAGACTCACTGCTGGCAAGTTATACTTCGACAATCCAGGTCAGAACAAGAACAAATTATAAAAATCCAATTTATTCTTATTTTTTCATTCAAAAAATTTGAAAAAAAATATAATTATAAAAAATTAATAAGAATAATAAAAAAATAAAAAATAAATTGTGTCTTTTGTTAGTATTTATGTTTTATGTCAGAATGAACACAAAATACATTAGCTCAGTATCTGTGAATACAATATCTCTATCTATATCTTATTTGTCAAATATAATTTTATATATCTATATCCTTATTTCAGTATCCCTCTCTATAAACAAACGCAGCTTTAACGAATATTATCACTTAAACTATAAATTCTTGAATAGAATTCCATTCAATATTTCAATATCTATGGTGTACATGCTAACATTACTATTTAATGATTAATTCATGCTTAACAGTACTACAACACGTTAATAGTGAATGTCTGAGTGATGTGCATTTGACTAACTTTCGACTTGGGTGAGTCACGTGATAAAAAAAGAATCCTAAAGAAAGTACCAATATTTAATATCTACATTAGTTTTTTTTTTTTGGGGTATTAATATCTACATTAGTGTAAACACATATTCGTGGTCAATTTAGACATAAAATTGATGGAACGCGGATCAGTTTACTAAAATCCATTTTTCCATAAGTTCTAAGTTTCTAACTATGGAACTTTCTTTTTAACACCAATAAAAATTAAACACACATTTCTTTGGTTAACAAGAGAGGAAATTTTTTTTTTTAGTAAATATTGGTTAGGAGAAAACTTTGTTTTTCAGGCCTTTTCCTATTTCATAATGTAGTTTAGACGGCAAAATTTCAAATCACTCATTAGTTGAAAAGTAATGTCGGAATTTGAGAGTATTGAGACCAAAGTTAACAAGTTTGCGCTAGGATTAAGACTCCGTTTAACTCAGACGCTGTCAATTTAAAATTCAATCAACACTTTGTGTTTGTGAGCTGTTTGTTTGTGTTGGAAGGGACAAATTAGTTCGAGTAAAATAAATAAATAAATAAATAATCACCTTACCCGATCTTCCATGTCTATATTAATATTGTGAGTTCTGACACTCAATAGCTCCCATCTTGCACATGATTCAAACGATTATATAATTTGAGAGGACCCTTAACGGTCACTGCACGGTAGAGTATTATAGTAGTAGAAGCTTTTGTCCTTCCACTACCGTGCTCAGCTTTGTAGATCTTATAACCCAGATCTTCAGGCATATTCTAATACGGTAATACCCACGTTATCGCTTCTTTTTACCAGTTTTTATGCCACTCCCACTTGTGGAGAATCTTCGTGCCGTTGTAACGCTACCACATACTACAAAAAGAGTGCATGGCATGGCATCAAATGCATAACCTCAACCTACCCTCTCTAGATTGGACCTTTTATCCCCACAAAACCTGATGGGATCACAAATAGGAAGCTTCTCTATTTAGCAAAAGAGATTTTAATGAATGTGAAAAAATTTTTAAAAAAATGTAATAGAGACAGATGGCTTAATTATTTCCTAACACCTTCCCTGAATCTCTGATGCACTCCAAGAATCCGCAAAAGCAAATTAAAGAGGAAAAATAAAAGAAAGAGAGGCAAGAAGACAGAATCCTATTCAAATCCAATAAGTGGATGGATATGAGAGTGACCCACAAAAAGTTCAAGAGTAGATGAGGCGTGGGCCAACTGCTTGTAAAAGCCAATCATATTATCCACTCTAACGCCGTTCCTCACGCCAATTTCTCTTTCCTCGCAATGAATCAATCATCAATAAGCAAGAAATGAAAAATTAAAATTGAAACAAAAACAACCAAGCTTTGAATGAGGCAGCTGAAGAAACGACGTGGTGCAGTGAGGTACAGCGGAACATTGTCCACTGAGACTGCAGGAGCACCAGACTGAGCACACCAAACACCGATGTCATTGCATTTCCTCTTGGGAACATGAACCTCGGACCCCACAACCTTAACGGCTAGCTAGCTTCAACCAACCCCGTTGCCGGAAAACTGAGTAAATGAACCACATGATGATGTCAGAAAACCAGGTGACGGGAACAGTGCCTACTACACTGTTTCATGATGCCGTTGCCTTTTGGCGGGAAATGCCACCGTAGGGGTCCACATTCCCGCCCCCAATTTGTCCACACTCGTCCACGTGGACCTCGACCCTCCATTTTGTCAATGACGTTGACCGTTTTTGAGTGCGAGAGAGCATCACGGATTAAGATTACACTTGGTTTACTTTCTTGTGGTCCCCACCTAGCCATCTCCGACTCCGGCACTTGAAGGGCCCCAAAAAAATTGAAAAAACTGGCTCCATTCTTTCTTTTCTTTTTCTCTTTTTTTTCCAACAAAGAAAAAACAATTAAGAACTACAAACTGTTACATTTATGAAATCAAATTAACCAAAAAAGAAAAAGGAGGATTGAACTTTGAACAAAATAATGTCAATCAAACTTTGCAGTGATGGGTTTATGTTATGCTGGAGAAGTTTGAGAGGTGGGATCGGCGGAGGAGGGGATATCAGGGCCGACACGGCAGCCTTCGAGCATGAAAACGATGTCGGACATGGTTGGTCGGTCAAGCGGATCAGGTGCCGTGCAAAGCAAGCCTACTTTGACACCCAACAAGAACTCTTCCCACTCTGATGATTCTGGGTCCAATTCAAGCAACCCTGGCTCTAGTAGCTCAGTAATTTGACCCCTCTGTAGTTGCTTCTTCACCCACTTGACTATGTCTTCGTCTTGGGTGAACATCACGGGGCGCTTTCCTGTTAGAAGCTCCAGCAACACGATGCCAAAGCTGTATACATCAGACTCCTTGGTGGCTTCCCCGGTTAAGATTGCTTCTGGAGATACATAACCCAAAGTGCCAACTGAGCCTGAAGTTGAGGCTTCGCTTGGGGTTGCTATTGTTAGCCTCTCTAACCCAAAATCAGATAAATGGGCTTCGAAATCTGCGTCGAACAGGACATTCTGTGGTTTCACGTCCGCATGGACCATTGAGGATTGGTGCAGGAACGCTAATCCCCGAGCAATTCCCAGTGCAATGAGGTGTCGCATTGGCCAATTCAGAACATGGCCATCTTGATGTGAAGCTTCTTGGAGGAGTGTTGCCAGGTTTCCATTCGGCATGTAGTCGTAGACTAAGAGTCTCATGTCTGGTGGACCAGCATAGTAGCCTCTTAGAACTGTTAGGTTTCGGTGCCTGACTTTGCCTAATGATTCAGCTTCTTTTCTGAACATGTTCTCGTCCAATGCCCCATCTGGGAGCCTGCGGACGGATAGGACCATGCCATCGTTGTAGCATGCCTTGAATACTAGTCCAAACCTTGTTCTGCTCAGCACATTCTCCTCGTCGAATTGTCTCGTCGCCTCTATTGTTTCGGCCAGTGTGATTTTGGTGTTGAACATAACCAGCTTTGGTCCACCGTTATCAGTGCTGCCTCGGCCTCCACTTGCCCCAGAACTGGCCCTTGCCGGGCTCTTTTTCTTCTCCCCTGAAACCCCTTCTTTGAGTCTCTTTCGCCATCGGAGTAGGCTGAAAATATAAAAGCAGCAACACAATGCAAGTAATAAAGCTCCAGATGCAATGATGATAATCAAGACAATCAACCTCTTTTTATCCTTTTTGGTCATCTCCTCGCACTTTCTATCCAACGGCTTCCCACATAATTTCTCATTACCTGCAAATGAAGAGGCATTGTTGAATCTAGAGCCCAATGCTGGAGGTATCTCACCGTCAAGGTTGTTCCCAGAAACGTTGAAGTAGACCAAGCCAGGGATCATAGAAAGATTACTAGGAATTTCCCCACTGAAGTTATTAGCAGAGAGATCCAGCATTGTTAGGTTTGACAGATCTGTCAATGCCTCTGGTATGTTCCCTGAAAGATGGTTGTGATCCACTAACAAAGAATTCAACGAGGAGCATTTGGAAATATCCCCAGGCACATCTCCAGATAAATTGTTCCTGCCCAAATCAAGCACTTTCAAGTGGCTGAGACGAGAAATATCAGCAGGAATATGACCTGTCAAAGAATTCGATCCAAGCTCAAGAACTTCAACATCAGAACAGTTTCCAATTTCCGGAGGAATCACCCCCGAAATGTGATTATGAGCCAATGAAAGCACGGTCAGCGAACGAAGAAAGCCATAGTTTTCAGGTATATGGCCAGAAAATTCATTAGAGCTGAGATTCAAATACTGCAAACTCATCAAACTGCTAAACCCTTCAGGTACATCACCAGATAACTTGTTCTCCTGCAGAGCAATGACTTGCAGATTTGGCAGACCTGAGAGCTCAAACGGCAACTCACCTGAAAGATTCTGTTTGCTCAAGTCAAGTGTAGTGAGCCTGAAAAGATTCCCCACACTAGCAGGAATTTTTCCAGACAAGTCATTGCCACTGATATTGAGAACAATCAATCTATTCAGATTTCCAATAGTAGGAGACACTTCACCGCTAAACTTGTTTCCACTGAGGTCAAGCACGGTCAAATTGATCAACGCCATTATCGTATCAGGCAAGGTTCCATTCAAACTATTACCTCTCAGACTCAACGTTTCAAGAGAGGAAAGGTTACCAAAACTCACCGGAACTGAGCCATGGAAGTGGTTCCCCCCAAGGGACAGCACCTTCAATTCTGTCATGTCACCGAAAAACGAAGGAACTTCGCCGGAAAGCTCGTTACCTTCAAAGTCAACCACACTCAGCGACCAGCATTTCTTGATTTCCACAGGAATGGCGTCGGAAAACGAATTGTTGGCCATCTTTAACTGCACCAGTTTGGTGAGGCTCCCTATCTCCGGCGGAACCTCGCCGGAAAGTGCATTGCTGGAAACATCAAGAACCGTTAGCGTAGTGACATTGGTTAACCACAAGGGAAATTTGCCTCGTATGTGATTGTTCTGAACATCCAAAACCTGAAGAACAGTGAAACACGTGCTCTTCGTCTCAGGCCCCACGAAATCCGTGAAACCGTTGAATCCAAGTTGAACTATCCGAAGCGAAGGCGAGTGGACCGAAACGTTGCAGAAAAAGGAGGCTGGAATGGAACCAGTGAGATTGTTCTGTGATAGAGACATCACCTGAAGATTCGGCAGGGCAGAAATCGCCGACGGAATCACGCCGCTGAGAGCGTTTCCTTCAACGCTGAGGTGCACGAGAGAAGAGCAGTTCGCGAGCGCCGAAGGTAGAGTTCCCCTGAGGAGGTTGTGATCGAGCCAGAGGTACTGCAGCTGCTGAAGCTGCCCGAAGCTCGCCGGAAGCTCGCCGGAGAACTGGTTGTACGATAGGTTGATCAGCTGGAGCTGAGAGAGGTTGGCAATGGCAGTTGGAATCTCGCCGGAGAAGGCGTTGGATGAGAGGTCAAAGTACTTGAGGCCAAGAGGGAGCTCGCCGGAGACTTCTCCGGAGAGGTGGTTCTGCGCCACGTTGAAAATCTGAAGACCGGTGAGGTTCCCGATCTCCGGCGGAATGACGCCGGAAAAAGAGTTGTCCTGCAAGAAGACAGAGTGCAGGAGTGTGCATTTGGAGAGAGACGAAGGAATGGTTCCGTTAAAGGAGTTCGAACGGAGGCTTAACTTGCGCAGCATGCGCAACTCGGAGATTCGTTCAGTGAGTCTGCCACCGAGTTGAAGGCGAGGTACGCGCAACTCAGTGACACGGCCGCTGGTGCAGGCAACGCCGCGCCAGTCGCACGGGGCCGCCGGCGAGGAGGGATCCCAGCTGTTGAGAGCTCCTAGAGGATCGTGAAGGTTGAGCTTGAAGGACGTCAAGGCTTGGATCTCAGCAACGGTTGCGGCGCTGCGATCGGCGCAAGATAAGAAAGGTGCGCACAGCACTAGAAATAGTAGAAGAGCTCGCATTGCAAAATGGTTTGTTAGTTGTCACAGCTTCGAAGAGAAAAAGAAAGAAACTCTGACAGACAGAGCAGTGTTATAATAAAAGGGAGTTGAGGTTAGCGTGGTGTGAAGGGGCAGCGCACATTAGCAGAGTGAAACAGAGGACTATCATTGAGTAGGGGTGGCGTAAGTGTGCGCCGATGTGCGTATTTGCCGGATTTAGCAGCGCTATGCTACTCTCCGTTTTTTTTCCGTACGGAGAGAAATAGAGAGAGAGAGAGAGAGAGAGAGAGAGAAAGAGACTCACACTCACACACCCTCTGAAGTTTCTGTTTCTGTCTTCTTTATTTGGGAGGGTGTGTGTTTGTTAGTGAACTCTGCATCTTTCTTGCCATTTTTTTATTATTTATTTTATTTTAGGCTCGTTTCCCTCTTTCCCAAAACTAGGAACGCTTTGAAATAGCACTTTTGAAAACGGCACTGTGTGCATTTCTCATGGGACCCTTTGAGTCTACTTCCTTTCTAACCTCATATGATGTGGTATGGCTTGAATCATTGAGTAGTTCTTTGCTCTCTTAAAAGAAAAATATATCATTATTTTAATAAATTTTCATGTTGAATGTTCCAGGTGTTTCTGATTGTTTTAAATACAATTACAAGATCTGGAGCAACAAATAGCCTTTAAATGGACCAAAGTTGTAGGTATTTTTTATTAAATAAAATTATGTATCTTACTTTTTGGTCCCAAATCCAAATACATAATAATTATACGAACATGAACATGTTTGTACAAGAAAATATTCTTTTTTTGGTAGTTTAGTTATTTAGGTCGTGGTCTTGTCTATCTCAAACTACTGTTTTTTCTCTCTTGGACATATTTGGTTGGAAGTAGATGAAATTGTTTAGTGTTTTTTGTCTGATGATTGAGTATTTGGGGAAAAGCTGGGGGGTTTTCATGCTCGGACGGCTTAGACATATTTTTAACTTGTTTGGCACTTTATGCTTACACCCCATGAATATAGCGGTGTGTTTGATTTTTTTCTAATTCTCTATAAAGTTTTGTATGATTCGTTCCCCTTTCGATTGAATGGTCAAATTCAAATACATCATATGAAGTTGAAAGCAAAAGCAGCCAAATTTTTCACTATAGCTTAGGCTTTTGAATCCATTTTAGCCATAAAGTTCTAGTGGGAAAGTGCAACAAAGGCTTAATCCCCGAGGTACAAATTGGATTAATGTCCATCAATTCGGTGGACCATAAATCTCATAGTCACACTGATGGACTTTAGTAGTTAGAAACATCTTTCGTACATATATTCACTTTAGTTGTAAACATTGACAATGTAAAGGTTGCCAAACAAATTTCAAATCAATGCGGTGTTTTGGGATCAGGACAAATATTACAACCAACTTAGTAAATAAAATTAATGATTAAAGAATAAAGAATCAAATATATTTTGTATGCTCCAGCTAAAAAAGGTTTAAGCTTTAAAAACACAATCCATGGTTTCATAAAATCTGTAGTAATTAAAGAATGGTCCAGTGAGTAAGTGGTAGTAGTAATAGAAATTGATCACAATTCACAAGCATTCTAGCTGGATTATTGAGTATGTATGGTGCAGTGGTTGAGAAAGTGGGATTTAGCAATTCCTCAAAATAAAGATGCGTTAGGAACCTGTTTAGCATTTGCATGAGTTTTGGTGAAACACCCTAATCTTTTTAAACTAGGCTTAAAGCCTTATTTGGATTATATTAATAGTTGATACTTTAACTTTTATGAAATTTTTGAAATAAAATTTTTATATAAACAATTTATAAAAAATTGAATAATTAATTTTTATTTCTAAAAGTCATTTAAAATAGTGAGAGTCTTAATTATTATAATCGTTATTAGTTACAAAATATAAGTGAATTTAATGATACTATCAGAGAAGATAGACGTACTAAATTATGAAGTCAAAAATAATAAAAAAAACTTTACTCGTTAAAAAAATCAAACATCATGACCATAATTATAGTCACTCAATAAAGATCAAATAAGGTACATAAAAAATCCTAACTCTTGCACTTTGCATAACTATGACTAAGGCAGCTACTTATCCTCCATTATTAAAATGAATTTGAACACATACTTGACCTTTTGTGTCTATGTGCTTAATATCTAGCTCTTAATCATCTTATAATATATTGCTCCTTTTAGTTTAATCGAGTAGTGTATTACTTTGTGCTGCATCGTTTCTGTGGAGAAGAGTGAGAAACAAAGATTTTTCAGTAGTTTATCTATCTAGTGTTATCGTATTCATCATCAACCACTTTGAGTTTTAAAATAAAAATAATAATGATGTAACGTAGTTCAATTATTATTTTCAAAAGTTCTTGTTAGTGAGAATGGTGTGGCTTTTAGATGCTTCTGAGCACTTATGTTACGACTCATGTGACTCATGACTAAAATGCATATACTATTAAATCATACAAAATGTGAACACAAGAACCTTAACTTGATTTCTCTTGATATTTTTCTAACTTCTCCTTACTTGAACTGAAAACGGTCCATTGTTGATATGGACTCTAATGCAATGCGTGAAATTGACTTTAACTTTTCTTAAACATTCTTTTAACATTACTTTGATTTTGGAGGGTATTGAACTCAAATTGTGTATAAAATTGATGGGAGTCCCCTCCCTTACCAAAAGTTTTTATCCTAAAAGTTTGTCGAATACCTTCTCTTACTGAACAATCACTTCAATTATCTTGTCTTTGAGGGTCACCTTCCCTTACCGAAAGATTATTCCCTCAGTTTTTTATGTACATAAGATAGTTGTTATAATGCTAAATGTGTATGTAATAAAGAGACATTGTATCATGACATCCGAACGCTAACATCATTATTTAAGATATGACACATTAAAATGTCTTACTCGATAAACTCAATATAAATACAGAGGTTGCAGAAAATACGGATCCTGTTCAAATATCTGAGCTCGTGTTGGATTTATTTTAGAAAAAAAATCTCCATATTCCTGGTTTCCATAGTTAGCATAATTCACAGAGGATATCTCCTCATACAACGTATGAATGAAATTTGTGAATAAGTTGTAACGAACAAAGGGGCAGCAACTAAATGAGAAAACGATATAGTGGGGGCAAAATGAACATAATGTGGCAGAGTTAGTTAGAGGAAGTAGACACGCGGAGCATGGTCCAGATGTTCAAGGCATGAGACGCAGCAACAGAAGATGCACTATTAGTAGGAAATTGGAGAATCATGGGAGATAGAGAATTGTGATATTTGCCTCTCTTCTTTTTGAATTCTCTTTCTCCTTCTTTTCCTTCTTTCCTTATTCCAAGTCTCTCTTTTCTTCCTCTCTCAGGTTCTTACAAGGAATTCATGGCTGCTACCCTTTTATTTGCCTCAATAATTCCAATTTTTCATAGTTTCTTAATAACTGTCATACTTTCTCCTCCCTTACTTATGTTCTGTTCATTAATTTCTTCAATTATTAATACAATTCCACTACAATTTTGAGGTATATACTACTGTTTATTGTTCTATTACATCTTATAATTTCTGCACCCTTTCAATTGGTGCTTTCATTTGCCATGGTAGAAAACACTCGCATGAAGACGATGGAAGCTGAATTGAAGCGTTTGTCTCAGATGATAGAAACGGTGGCTGAGGAAAATAGAGCAAAACGCGCTCGAGCATAAGAGGCGACGAATATGAAATTTGAGGCGATTTAATCGTCCCACACTTAGCTACTTTCCGATTGGTCCCGATAGCACTCCATCTCTCCCGAGTCTCCACCTGGTTCGAACTCTAGAGTTGACAAATAGTCGCGTCCGTGGTCACAGCCTCGAAGGGTGAGCTTCGATCTTCCTAAATTTGACGGTACTTCTGCGTTGAGTTGGATCATCTCTACAAATCAATATTTAGATTTCTTTCAAGTACCCGCGGAGGAGAAAATCGGCCTCGCTGCGATGCACATGACTGGCTCGGCAATTCCGTGGTTTCAGATGTCACAACGCTCCACTCAGTTTCGTTCATGGACGCAACTCAAGCGTGCGATTGAAATAGAGTTTGGCCCCTCCTTATTCGAGTCTCCCAGAAAGCTCCTCTTCAAGCTGCAACAGCAGGGTTCTATAGGTGACTTTTACACTGATTTCGTAGCTCTTGCTAATAGAACTCATATCGAACCTGCTGATGTGTTACGCGACTGTTTCATTAGCAATCTCCAGGACGATATTAGTCGTGAGGTGAAAGCTCAATGTACACCCTCACTGATGCGTGCTATAAGCTTGGCTAGGCTCTATGAAGACAAGTTTTCGACATCCCTGTGACACACTTCAGGTCCGGCAGCCTCTAAGTCCCTATCGCAAGGCTCCTTTACACCTGCGCATACCTTTCAACAAAACCACTTACCTCCCTTGCTTCTCACACCAACTCAGAAGCCAGCCCTACCACCACCTAAAAACTTAATTTGCCATTTGTCACCAGCAAAGATTCAGAGTAAACGAGAGAAAGGCCTTTGTTATTGGTGTGATGATAAATTCACAGCTGCTCATATAAGTGCTCGAATCGACAATTTATGCTTATGCAAGTGGCGAATGATGAGAAAAATGTAGTGGCGAATAGTGGGGAATATAGTGTGTCTGAAGAAGATATTTTGCAACAGTTGGATGCAGAGGTGATAGACTGTCACCTTTCTTACAATGCCATGCATGGAACGTCGAATCAATCCGCTATTTGAATCAAAGCTCACCTTGGTGAACTAGAAATCCAAGCGCTCATTGATGATGGGAGCTCTGATTGCTTCATCCAGCCGCAGATTGAACAAAATTTTTGAATCTCTCCATTGAACCAGCTCTGGGAGTCCAAATTATCGTGGGAAATTTTGACATTATGCAGGTTAAAGGTCGCATTCCTTTGCTTGAGGTGACACTGCAGGGCTATAAAGTGTTGGTCCCTGATGTATTTGTTTTAAATGTTGCTGGTGGTGATCTTGTCATTGAAACCGCCTGGTTGAAACGATTGCGAGCCCATATTGTGGACTATGAGGCAGCTTATATTCGTTTCATGCATGAGAGTAGTTTGATTACAGTACATCGGGAAAAGGCTAATGCTATAGCTCAGGTAGAATTCTACCATATCAAGAGACTTGTGCATACTAATTCTATTGATGAGGCTTTCACATTGCAGCTGCAACCTCAGGTTGAAGTTGCTCATTCTTCCTTGCCTTTGCCTGGAGTCATACACCCTGATTTGGCAAAACCGCTGCACTCATATGCTCGGGTGTTTGCGCAGCCTTCGGGCTACCCTTACAGCACCGTTATGATCATTGTATTCCTCTACACAAGGACGCTGAACCTGTTAAGGTTAGACCCTACCGCTACCCTCACAGTCAAAAGGCTTAGATAGAATTGATGGTCCACCAGATGCTAGATGACGGGATTATTCAACCGAGTCGGAGTCCCTTTTCCTTTCCAATATTACTGGTAAAAAATAAAAATGTTACATGGCGCTTCTGTACATACTATAGAGCCTTAAACAATATCACTGTTAAGGATAGTTTTCCAATTCCTACGATTGATGATTACTTGATGAACTATTCGACACTTCCATTTTCTCCAAGCTTGATCTTTGTTCTAGTTACCACCAAATTCTGGTCATCCCTAAGGATAGATACAAAACAGCTTTCTGCACTCACCAAGGCCTTTACGAATGGTTGGTCATGCCATTCGGCCTCACCAACGCTCTAGCAACATTTCAGAACTTGATGAATGATGTGTTCTGACTTTACTTGCATAAATTTGTCTTGGTCTTTTTCGATGACATTCTTGTTTATAGCTCCTCCTTTACTTTACATTTACAGCACTTGGAGATTGTGTTAAAGTTATTGTAACAGGAATGCCTTTATGCTAAGTTGTCAAAGTGCTCTTTTGGAACCAATGAAATTGATTATTTAGGGCATACTATCTCACACAGTGCCGTCCACATGGAGAAAGCCAAGGTTCAAGCTATTATGGAGTGGCCTCTACCAACCAATGTGAAACAATTGAGGGAATTTCTAGGTTTAACCGGGTAATATCGTCGATTCATTCGTCACTATGCCTCCATAGCTAGTCCTCTTACTGATTTACTGCGTAAAGATGCCTTTGCTTGGGATGATAGAGCTACAACTGCTTTTAAACGATTGAAAGCTACCATTACATCCAAACATGTCTTAGCTCTTCCAAATTTTGAGCTACCATTTGAAGTTGAGACTGACGTCTCAGGGACAAGGGTTGGTGCCGTGATGATTCAAGAAAAGCATCCTATAGCCTTCTTTTCAAAGAAGTTGTCTCCTTCATTGTAGAAACAATCAACTTATGCTAGGGAGTTCTATGCGATTACAAAAGCTGTAGCAAAGTTTCAACATTATTTACTGGGAAAGAAATTCAAATTCGTACTGATCAGCAAAGTTTGAAGGCATTAGTAGGTCAAACTCTACATACACCTAAGCAACAAAAGTGGTTCCATAAGCTACTTGGGTATGATTATGAGATACAGTACAAATCGGGGGCATGAAAATGTTGTCACTGATGCCCTTTCACGCTGTTTTTTCGCAGCTTGGTCTCGTCCCAATGCGAAATGGATGGGGACTCTTAAATTGGAAATTGAGGCAGATGCGCAATTGCAAGAGTTGTGGCAGTAATGTCTTCAAAACAAGTAGGTTGATCCACACTATACGGTTTGAAATAGTATTCTATTATGAAAGGATAGAGTAGTGCTCCCTGTAGCCAGCAACCTCATTCTCCTTATTCTTCATAAGCACAATGATAGTTCGAGCGTGGGACACTCTGGTATCACTAAAACTCTTGATTGGATCCGCTCCTAATTCTACTGGATATGCATAGGGACATTCAAAATTATGTCTAGAATTACTTGATATGTCAGTAAGCTAAGGCCGAGACTACCAAGCCATTAGGGCTTTTTGCAGCCTCTCCCTATTTCGCATCAAATATGGGATGATATTTGCATGGATTTTATCACATCCTTGCCTCCTTTTCATCGATACTCGGTGATCATAGTTGTGATTGATAGACTCACCAAATTTGCCCATTTTATTGCTCTACTTTATGATTTTGATAGCAAGACAGCTTTCGAAGCTTTCATCGAGCATGTTGTTAAACTCCATGGTTTTCCCAAGTCGATTATCTCCAATCGTGATAAAGTGTTTATTAGTAAATTTTGGCAGCAATTGTTCCGAGCTCAAGGAACCGCTTTAGCGATGAGCTCAGCCTATCACCCGCAAACGGACGGCTAAAGTGAAGTCTTGAACAAGACTTTGGAAATGTACCTTCATTGCTTATGTTTTGAGAATCTCAAGCACTGGCTTGACATGCTTCCGTGAGCACAATTTTGGTACAATTCCATTTATCACAACAGCATAAAGATGGCTCAGTTCAAAGTTTTATATGGACGTGATCCCCTTTCCTTGGTCAAATATGAAATTTCAGCAAAGGATGAAATTCTATTACAGGAACTGTTGTTAGCTCGGGACAGTTTGATTGAGCAACTTAAATATAACTTGTTACGCTCTCAAAAATTCATGAAGACTTAAACTGAAAAGCGTCGGTGATTCGTGGAGTTTGCAGAAAGAGACTTAGTATTGGTTAAGCTCCAACCGTACCGAT
Source organism: Arachis stenosperma (assembly GCF_014773155.1). Classification (NCBI taxonomy): domain Eukaryota; kingdom Viridiplantae; phylum Streptophyta; class Magnoliopsida; order Fabales; family Fabaceae; genus Arachis; species Arachis stenosperma. The sequence goes on along the minus strand of NC_080381.1, from coordinate 13,702,454 downwards.
AGCATTTTGTCGCATTACGTCACTGCCAAAAGTTGGGATTGCGTTATTTTGGACCCTTTCCCATCTGTAGAAAGTTGAGTTCAGTAGCTTATCACCTGAAGTTACCAGCCGAGGCCAAAATTCACAATGTGTTTCATACTTCCGTCCTCAAGAAAATCAGGGGCAAGCAATATGAGCAATACTTGCCACTGCCACTTTGATCGAGTGAAGAAGGTCCTATTCTTAGTTCGCATACCATTGTGGACCGCCAAGTCATCTTGAAACATGGCCAAGAAGTGCAAAAATTGCAGATACATTGGGGACTAGGTACAAGGGCTGAGAAAACTTGGGAGAATGAAACAGAATTCCTCCAAAGTTATCGAGATTTTAACATTGAGGACAAAGTTGAAGTTGAAGAGCGGGGTAACGTAACAAACAAGGGAGCAGTAATTAAATGGGAAAACAATATAGTGGGGCAAAATGACCATAATGGGGCAGAGTTAGTTAGAGAAAGTGGACACACGGAGCATAGTCTGGATGTTCAGGGCGTGAGATGCAGCAGCAAAAGACGCACTATTAGTAGAAAATTGGAGAATCATGGACGATAGAAAATTGCAGTATTTGCCTCTCTTCTTTCTAAATTCTCTTTCTCCCTCTTTTCCTTCTTTCCTTATTATAAGTCTCTCTTCTCTTCCTCTCTTAGTTTCTTAATAATTGTCTTATTTTCTCTTTTCTTACTTATATTCTGTCCATTAATTCCTTCACTTATTAATATAATTTCACTACAATTTTAAGGCATATATCATTGTTAACTGTTCTATTGCATCTTATAATTTCTGCATTCTTTCATAAGTTGGCAAAAGGTTTAGAATGATTTTAAGGAAATGAAATAAGATAATGGTTTTCTTTATAATAAAGTGAAAAAAGTATATGAATGACAATTTGAAAAAATAATAGAAGATAGTAGAGATATACCACCTAACATTTTTGTATAGGAAAGGGGAATATAATAAGAAAAGAAGAACTCAAATCACTCTTAGGTATGTCCAAATTGTGTTAAAAGAATCTAACTCATATTTAGGTGAAACATTCAATCTGAATCGTCACTTTACAAGTCCTATAAAATTTTCTACGTTTAGGATTTGAAAATGAGAAATGTCAAAGAGTCATCAGAATTTATTATTTTTTTGTCAGTAGTTAGCCATCAATGCTTAAAAGTGTAGGCTAAAGTATGTTGATGGTTTACAATACTAAAAAAATTGAGTTGATGGCTAAAAGTGATGGTCAAAAATAATAAATTTCTCATAGTTCTCTAGCATTTCTCTTTGGAAATACCTATTAGATATAAATTTAGATATCGGATAACTGTAGTTTGAGATATTTATGACAAAATATTAGTATGTTAGACTGATTAGTTATAACGCGATTTTCTACTATAAACTTGTAACAGAGTTATCTACCTAATTAAATTTGATTATATACTGAATTCAAAGAATACATCTAATTTTTTCTTCTTTTCATACATCCAAAGATTATTCAAATCCAATAATTATGAAATTTATTATGATTATATCTTAAAAGTTATCTATTATCGGTTAAGAATTTACTAAAATTAATATTTTTAATATTTTTAAATTTTAAATTAAATATATTAATTTTTTTAACAGCATTATCTTTTAATTTTTTTATTATGAATCTAAATTTTAAACTATTATAATTTTAATTAATTAATTATTAAATAATAAATATAATTAAAATAAACTGGGATGTTAGTATGTTACCACTAGCGTGGTAGAGGAAACCATCTAGGAAACATGTAGTTCATGTGGCCAGAGTGACAACGTGATTGATGAGTGTAGCGTTGTAGGCCATTCAATTTAACCATAAACAATTAAACATGTTACAGTTTGTGACAGAATTGAATTGCATCAGGTAACGTTTTATTGCTCCATTTTGATGAGCAAGTCAAAACAAAGTCTTTATTGGTGAACTGAATCATAACGGGGCATACCCAATAACTGAATAACACACAAACATCATTTAAGATTGGACCAGCTTCATTTGTATTGTTTTTCAGATATTGGAAGGGTTGTTGGTAATGGCATAGACCTGGGTCTTCCTAATACTGAAGCATCAAAAAATATAATGGAAATAGTGGACTGGAGCTTTGTGGAGAGAGCACCAATGGGACCAGCTTTCCATTTGCATCATCTCTCTCTTGTTCAATAATTATTCCCTTCAAGACCTTCCTTTTAATATTGTAAAGTAGTAGTAGTATTTTACTATTTTTACATGAACAAAAGATTTTCCGTTTGTAATTTATTAACATAAATATATAAAATGAGTCTTTTCAAATTTTTTTAGAAAAAATTTAAGAGTCAGCAAAATTTATTTTTTTTACCAGTATTTTTAGTTATTAACTCAGTTTTTTAGTTTAATAATTCAACAATATATTTTTAGTCCGTATTTTTAAAAATTGTTGATTAATTACGGACAAAAATAATAAATTTTATTGGACCTTTAACCATTTTTTAATTTTATCTGTTATTTGTTGATAAAAAAATTAAAAGTTCCTCAATTAATATTGTGAAGGATAACCTTTTATCATAAATTTTTTTTTTTTTACTTATCTTTTTAAAGAAATTTTTTGTGCATATTATCTTCTTAAAGAATGTATGGGAGAGATAATTTTTTACAATATTAATTAAATAAAATTAAAAGTCAGTTTTAGTTTTTTATTTTTTCTATCTTGGTATTAGGTATTTTAGGGTTGTGCTTTTCCATTTGCAAAATATATATATATATATATATATATATATATATATATATATATATAAATTCTTGTAGTTATCCATTACATATAGAGATATAGAGATAGAAATAGATCAAGTTAGACTAAATTTTATTTTTAACAGATCAAATTTATCACTTAGTTAATTAATCTGAGTTTGAGGTACAATAATTTATATATAGACTTTTTTTTCACTAGTACTAAATATGACGTGTTATTGAACCTGTCTTAGTCTAAAACTTTTCAAAAGTCTTGACAAAAATCTTTTTTAGAAAGATAAAAAAATTTAAAATTACTATTTTTTAGTAAAAATTATTTATATATAATATATCAAATTTAATGTTTATAAGAATTTTTAAATTTTTAAAATATTAAAAATACAATAATTTAAATATTTAATAATTTTATTAATAATAAAAAATTATTATATATTTATTTATTTTTAACATGTTTATTAAAATTAACAAACCAATCAAGCTAATTAGTACATCTGAATCTAGTCTTTTAACATATTTAGACTTTTATAATAATTTAAACCTAAAGATATTTTATAATAGGTCAAACCAGATTAGACCAAATATAAATTAAGTTGTAAGTTCTTGATAAACGGTCTAATTAACCTATTTTCACCTCCTAGTTACATATTTTTGAATAAATAAGCCACACTATAGCTCTACAACACCACAAATCTTAAGGTCTTCAAATAGGGGTACGGTATTCAAGGCCCTGTTCGAATTTAAAATATATTTTGCCTGATTTTAGGTTTGTCATCTTTTTTATCCAATGTTATTTTCGGGTCGGGTTATGCTTTAAGTCACCTGATCTGCTTAGAAGCCATTTTTTATGATACAAAAAATATATTTTTGTATAAAATTAGTAATGTTATATTACATTTTATACTTTAATTAATATTTTTATATTATACGGTTTATTTTTGTTTTAAAATAGTTTATTTGGTATAAATATGATATAATATTTATTAAATTTAATTTTAAAAATAAAATTTTATTACTTTAGTATATAAAATTTACGAATTTGTATATAATAATTTTACATCGAGTCAACCTGGTTTAATCTGATATATTTCGAGTCATTTTTGAGTTAAATCAAAAATAAATTCGATGATCTTTTAGGATCGGAGTCAGAAATCCGGCCCATGAATAACCATACCTTCAAAGTAGAATTTATGGCAAATATTAAATGAATTAACTAAATCATTTTAAATATGTCATAAAGTAACAAAAATAGATTTTTTTTTAAGATTGAAAAGATGATTTAGAATAAAAAAAAATACAACACTGTAAAATGGATTATAAAATTTTACTAGGATACATAATTATATTAATGTTATATATATATAGGAATTTTTAAAATAAATAAATCAAATTTTATATTTATATTTATGTGTATTTTTAGAATTATTTATATTTTTTATTTTATTATTTGTCTTGTTTACACATAAGATAAGTAATAAATTATTTTATTATCATTTTTTTCTAAAGATATGTAATTGCATTATTTTGTAAAAAAAAAATATACTGCCTATTATAAGAACAAAGACAAAAAAAGGGAGATCTCTCACTTTGATAAATACTAATACTAGCAAAAGAAAAACTAACAAAAGAGATTGGAGATTCACAAAGAACAGTGTTCTATAACTTGAGTAATTCATTGTTGGAGCTTCCTTACTGTTTCCATAATTACTGTTGTCGCCAGTTTCTCACTTTCAAAGACCTCCAAATTTCTCGTGTTCCACAACGCCTAACATAAAGATGCAAGAAGGGTCATAGAAGGTTGTCATCTTTCAATGCCTTTACTTGCCGTTTGCTAACAAATTACAAACTCCATAGTTCCATTTTACACTATAGCATTCACAAAAGGAGAGAAAGACTAAACCTCAGGAGCGGGACCGCATTGCACCAAGGTGTGAAGGATGATTTCGTTGTCATTTCTGCATCTTGGGCACATTGCTGAAGTATTTAAGAATTTTTGGTTGATCAAATTGAGTACAGGTAATTTTTCATTAGCTGCTTTCCACAGAAAAATTCTTACCTTGGATGGTAATTTAATTTTAACCCCCAAATTGATTTCCAAAGCATTGAATATGTCATCACCGTTGGAAGATGCTCAACTGGTGCATGAAAAAAAAATCATAAGCCACCCAGTACTCCGATGCCACACCATACTGCTTTCTCTTGTTCCAGGCTCATTCAACCTTGTCCTCACTATCGTCATTTAGTGGCAGGGAGAGAATTCGCGAACTGAGCTCAGGAGAAAAAACTCTTTCAACTAGCTTTTTATTCCATCTTCCATCAACTGTAAGTAAATCATGTACCCAATTGATGTCTGTTACTGAATTGTTGTTGTTACCGAGTCTAAAAGGGTAGGGTTAGAGTAACCATGGGTCATCCCAAATTCGAACATTTGTGCCATATCCTATACTCCATCTCAAACCCTTTTCTACTACTTTTCTTTCTTCTAGTAGACTTTGCCAATCCTAGAAAAGTTAGTTTCCTTTATCTGCCAAAAGGGGGTTAGTGTATTTATAGTATTTTTCTTTGAACATACGCCAAGTAGCGAATTAGGCTTAGTAGTAATTCGCTAAAACTGTTTGCCTAGTAAGGCTAGGTTCTAGGCTCTAAGATCCTTAAATCTCACTCCGTCTTTTTTTAGGTCTGGTTATACAATCTCAACTAACTCAGGCCATCTTTCTCTCCATTCCCTTCTGACTCCACCAAAATTGTCTTAGAATTCTGTGTATTTCTTCCAATAGAGAAACTGGAAGCTTGAAATATAAAAGCGTATATATTAGAATAACTTTTCCAACAGCTTTGATTAAAACATGTCTGTCACCTGCTAATAACATATTCCTCTTCCAAACTTGAACTCTTTTTTGAAATTTATCCTTTTATTGCACCGAATGTAGCCCTTTTAGATCTCTGAATAATGGATGGAAGACCTAGATATTTATCTTGGGCTTTCACATGCTCTATATTAAGTAACTCTGCTAGCTGTTGCCTTCTAGTGAGTGGGGTATTTTGACTGAAAAAAGCTGCTGATTTGTGGAAGTTAACTTTCTTCCTACTAAGCATCTCATATTCATTGGGTAGAGATAGGATATTATTGCATAATTCCTCATTAGCCTTCCCAAATAAGATAGAGTCGTCAGCAAAGAGAAGATGATTAACTATTGGAGATCTTCTGCAAATCTGAATCCCCTAAATAGACCTGTTTTGATATGCCTTGTATAACAGATAGGATAATCCTTCTGCACAGAATGAAAATAGATAAGGTGACAAGGGATCTTCTTGCCAGATACCCCTTGTTGGCTTAAAAAATCTATAAAGTTGACCTTCCACAAGAACAGAGTAAGAAACAGTAGTGACTAGTTCTTTGATCCAAGAAATCTATTTGGTTCTAAAACCCATTCTCTTCATGATGAACCATAAAAAATTCACTCAACTCTATCATATGCTTTACTCATATCCAATTTAATAGGCATTTCACATTCCAATCCACACCTCTTAGTTTCGAGGTAGTGCATACATTCATGAGCTATTAGAATATTGTCAGAAATTAATCTACCCGTTAAAAATACACTCTGGTTTGGACTTATTAACTTATTCATAAACTCCTGAAGTCTACGTACCAGAATTTTGGAAATAATCTTATAAAATATTGAGGATAAGTTAATACGTCTGACCTGTGACATGTCTCTAGCATCCAGGATCTTAGAGATCAAGTAAATCTGTGTATGTTAATCGTCTTGAGTATTTTACCTCCACCAAAAAAGTTACGAATTGCCTTAAAATCATCACCATCCACAATGTCGCAATAAAACTGAAAAAAATCGTGTTGTGAAGCCATCCTCACCTGGAGCACTTTGAGGACAAACGCTAAAAGTGGATCTCTTAGTTTTTTCTGTAGAGATTGGTCTCATTAGCCTCCGGTTTATAAAATATGTAACTGGAGGACTGAAATAGTTGAATATGTCACCATATTCTAATAGGTTAGCGGATAAAAATATTTTCTTGAAATAATTTTCAGCTACCAGAGCAATATTTTGTGGATCTGAAGCCATCATACCATTGTTCCGAACTATTCCCCAAATTTTATTTTTTCGGTTTCTAGCTTGGAACTTCTGATGAAAGAACTTTGTGTTGCTATCATCTTCTTTCAACCACTTGTATCTTGATTTTTCCTTTAAAAAATATCTTCTTTTGATAGCACCTCTTCTAATTTTTTCTCTATCTCTAATGCCTCCGGCCCACCAAAATAACTCGCTGTCCTCAGCTGTTCCAACCTAAGATTTAGTTATTCAATTACCTTCTTAGAGTTAGATTTGTTATGATGTTGTCATTGCACTAAACAGTGTCTACAGCACTTCAATTTCTATGCCAAAACGTACATAGGTGAGCCATTAACTTTCATACTCCAAACTTCCACTATCAGTGTCCTTATATCCTCAATCTCACACCACCGCTCCTGAAATTTAAATCTTCTTTTGTAGACCATCTTGAAGGATCTGAATCAAGTAAGAGAAAAGCGTAAGTCGAACCATTTTTCTGATAATCTTCTGACCATCACATCTACATAAGTCTCCCTCCAAGCCATTCCGGTCATAAAATGATCAAGCCTCTCTCTAATTAACACCTCTCCACCCCTCCAATTTGACCATGTGAATCGCTGTCCTATCATCCCAAGATCAACTAATTGATTATCGTCAATGAAATGATTGAAATTTTTAATGGAGACATTAGACCTCATATTCCCTCTCTCTTTTTTTTTTTCATAATTTGTAATTATATTGAAATCACCCAAGATGATAAAGCTACCCAAGAATTGATTGATTTGAATCAGTTTATTAGTGCTCAAGTAAACTCCAACTAACCTCCAACTCACATTCGTATTCTCATATTTAACCGAAGCAATTATGGAAAAAGAGTTTTGAAACAGAATGTGTACCTCCACATGAACTTTCCATGCTAGAGTCCTCATGATATTTGATTCTGGTCCACTAATGTGAAATTTTGATATCTACATGATTTGACTTTACGCTCTACCATTCGAGATTAATTTTTAGTTTCACAGAAAAAATCACCTTGGAGGAGCCGGATTGGCACATCCCTTTAAGATTGTAGACTGTCAGGGATCTCCCCAAACTCCAACAGTTCCACGTTAGGACTCTCATGGTGCATTGAGTGCCACTGAACAACTGGCACCTTCCACCATCTCTTGATCCATATCTCCAATAACTCCTCCTGTTAATGATTCTGAGACTATCTCCATTTCATCTTTCGCCCTTCTTTTAGTTTCGGACATCTCCATCCTTCTATGGTTTGATCTAGCCATCTGTTTCAGCCTTTTATATTTGATGGAGTATTCAGCAGTAGGAGTACTTGGCATGCGGGTTTCAGTTAGGACCGCTATGTTATTATGCTTCATTTGGAAACTACTTGTTCCTTCCAACTGAATCTGATTCGAGCTTATAACCATAGCATCCTCTATACTCCTATCATTCTCCTTTTTCTCATCACGTCTTTTGTTTCTGTCAGGACTCTTGACTCCTTGATTGTACCTTTTTTGTCTTTGACACTCGAATTTAAAAACCCATCTATCAGGCAGTTGGGAGCAGTTTTTTTCTGCGAAGGGGCTGACTCGCTTGATTCCACCCTTATACCAATTTGATCAGCTTTGATCCATTCTCCTATCTTATCCTTCCTTAATATAGTTTTCTTTATATCCTCCAAAAATATAACACATATTTTGTGGTCATGGCCTCTAATTATACAGTATGTACACACCATCCTTAGCCTTTCATACCGAACCGCCATTTCAATTAGAGACTTGTTAGGACCAACGACCTTAAGAGAGTCTTTTACAGCTCGGTTTTCATCAATAACCACCCTTGCTTTGATGATACACGTCTCTCTCCCTTTAACATCAAACAGTACCACATCCATCACCTTACCAAGCCCTTCACCAAGCTTTCGAGCAACTTCCAGCGTCTTAAAGGTTTTAGAAATTTCCCAAAATTGAGCCCATATTGGTATCTTATTGATTAGTTGTTCTCCAATGCACACCCTTACTTTCCAACGCTGGACATGAAGAGCATAGTTCTTGAAGAGTTATGGGGAGCCTCTCTCAATTCTCATAACATTCCACTCATCGAAGAAAAATTGAAATTGATTGTGATAAATCTCCTTTACTCGAAACCCTATTAGTCTCCCCCAAATTGCTTTAAGTCCCCATCCATAGTTCCGGTTGAAAAGGATTTATCAGCAAAAAAATTTTTTAACTCGACTATTAATGCAGTTGTAAATAGCCCCCTATATATCATTTTCTGACAATTGTATTACATCATCCATTTTTTTATTATTCAAAGAAATGGAACTAATTAAATTTCCTCCACTTTTTACTATGATTCAGGGAGATAATGCTAAAGGATAAAGAAGAACTTATATTGTATGATAACTCTAAATTAAGAATGAAATTGTGGTATGTGTAAAAAATGTTGATTTTGACGGCGCAAAAATTCTATTAAATTAAAAATCTAACAAAATATATTGATTATTAACTGTACTTTTCTAGTTCTAATTCATCTGTCATCTTGTATTTTATAAATTTAAATAGACATAAAAAGTAAAATAAATATAATTTATTTTGATTTAAATTTTATTAGTTTAATTTTCTCTTTTAATTTAGTTCATTTGATTTAAATGTTTATAATGTATATTATATTAATTTAAATTTATTTTGTAATTCAACCAAATTTAAATTATTGTAATTTGATGCATCGAAGAGTTTTATAAAAAAAAATCCAATTAGATTTGTGTTTATATAATTTTTAAAATAATAATTTTAAAAATTAATTATTTTTACAGACGTACCAATACATAATTGACTTTATATAACGTTCTTTTTTTGTAGTGCATGAAAATTTAAGTATTAGAAATATTAGCTCTAACTTATAGGATAATAAAATCAGAATATGATGCGGTATATATATATATATATATATATATATATATGCTATGGAAAGAAACCAAAAGGTGATCTCTTCCAAACCTTGTCAAAAAATACAACGATAACTGCATAGACTTTTAAACTATAATGATCAAAATCGAATTGATCATCCAACTAATCAAATTATTAGTTTATTAATTTATTAGTTTAATTGATGGGTGATTAATTGAATCAATAGAATTAATTTTATATAAATAAAAAATATAAAATAATAAAAACTTAAAATTAAAATTTAAAAAACATATTTTTATTAATATTTTAAAATAATCAAATTTCAATAAATTATAATCAACAAGTTATAATCTAATTACTATTAAATAAGTATATAAAATTATAGTATTTTTTATAATAAAATTTTTTAAATTTTATTTTTATATTAAAGTAATTATTTTTTTATTTTAATAATTAACTAATTAGTTTATATTTATTATATTATTATATATTATACGTATTTATTAAAAAATAATATTAATAAATATCATATAATCACAAAAAATAATTATATTGTAATTAATAAAAATATTTGATATTTTTATTTATCTATATTTAAAATATTTATATTAATAATTATGAATAATAATAAATATAATTAATTTAAATATAAATGAGTATAAAATTAAAATAATATCTAAAAAATTATTGTACGTTTTTATCATGTAATTAATAATTAACATATAAAAATAACAAGAAATAACATAGCTTAGTGGCAAGGGAAGTATGTAATTATGAAGAAAATCCAAATTTAAACTACATTTTTATTAATTTAAATTTTTTTTTTCAGCAGTTTGATTGGACCAATTTTCTATTGATTTTCACTTGCTTTTACTGGTTATTGTCCTTGAGCGATTCTAAGACTGATTCGATCCTGTTCTTACAACTATGCGTTAAATCCACCAACTTTTAGAAATTTAGAATAATTTTTTAAAGATTGTTTTAGTGGAGTATACACATTAAGCAATGGGCTCAACCCAGGTCCGCAGGACGTCGCAGGGAGAAAGGGGCGAAGCTGAGTGCGACGGCTTAATGAGGAATGGTAACTGCTACTAGGTTGCAAAATTTACCTACAGAATCGGGACTTGTTTGGCGTTCATGGCTGAACTTTGGGGGGTAGCGGAAGGTCTCCAGATGGCGTGGACAATGAGAGTGCGGAGACTAATTGTGGAATGTGATGTTGGGAGTGTGGTTAAATTACTCAGTAATGGAGAGAAAATTGCAAAACATCTCAAATCCTGAAATTCCTTTTTAGAAGAATAAGCTAGGGATGTCAATGGGGCAGGATGGGGGCGAGAGATGCTTTCCTATTCCCCATCCCCGCCCCCAGATTTACTCCCCGTCCCCGCTCTCGTTTCCTGTCATGGGGAAATATTGCTCCCCATCTCCATTCTCCACAGGACCCATTTTATATCTAGTTTGTTTTGTTTTGTTCCTATTGGACTTTGTTATAATAATAAAAAAAAATTCGCTTCATGTCTAAGGTCAGAACTCCATTAAGATCTTTTTACCATAACTCATAAGCTTGTCGGTGAGTGGTGACTTTATTACAGTTCACTTGGTTGGCCTGTAAAAGACACTCCTTCGTCAACTTCCCACGGTTTATCCTCCAATCTCAATGCTGCATGCTTTTCTCATGGAACTAACCTAGTGTTGGTACCCACGGTTGAATCGAATTTGATTCTGTTAATATTTTTTACTATTACCTTCTGATTGTTTAATTTAATTAGGATAACAGAACTATTTGTTCTGCTCTACTCGAGATATAGTTAGGTGTTTAGTCTGCATAACCAAGTAGTCAGTAATTTTATTTGATGCATGCAATAAGACTAAATTTATATTTAATATTGAGCAACATGCTTAAATTTAATTTTTGTTACTATTTTTTTATTAGTTATATATGTCATGCATATTTATAGATCAAGTGATTTATTTTTGCATAAATTAATTAATCAAAAGATACTTATGTATGTCTTGAATTATTTTCAATTTCATGCCTTATATTTGAATAATAATTAATCTCTACATCCAAGTCATTTAATCAATCAAATAATTTTAATCTAATTCATCTCTACGTGCCACTACTTTTAACAAATTTTTGACTTAAACTTGCTAATTTTTATACGAATATTCGGAACACAAATAAGAAAGAAAATGAAATTAAAAACCAATTAATTATATATAGTAGAGAAGAAAAATGGAAATCGAACATATCTCCAACTCAAAAGATAAATCCTTCAACTGATTAAATTATCTTGCAAGAATTTATATACATATATTAAAGGACGATGCTAATATATGATTTACTTTTTGCATTTGAACCTTTTAGATAGTAGATCAGTGGTATAATAGTTAAGCAGTGCAAAAATTCAACCTAGACAATTTTTATAGAGTATATACCCATTTTGGTCCTCAAAGAATTTCAAACTGGACACTTTAGTCCCCAACTAAAATTAATTACTCGATTGGTCCCTAACAATTAATTCCGTCAGTCACTTAGGTCCTTTACTCCGTTAACTCTAACGGAGGACAAAATAGTCCCTGACAACTGTAACAGGGGACAAAATGGTCCCTGATCTCCTCTATTCAGAAACGACACTGTTCTCTCCCGATTTCCATCATATCTCGCATAACACTAGCAGTCTAACACTGTAACTTCAAACTACACAATGCACACTCTATAAATTTAATGTTCATAAGAAAAAAATCCTCAACTTGTTCTCAACCAATTCATATTCAGGAAATTAATGCCTATGTCTCTCAACTAGTTATCGTCTTCGATGGATCCCATGAATCTTGACAGCAAGTCTGATTTGTTGAGACCCGTCGTCGTCGTTGCCATCTTCCTCCTCCTCTGCCCTATCATCACCATGACCATATTGTCCACTACTCCGATCGCTTCCTTCAACTTCTTCTCTGAACCAATGTTCAGTAATCGCTTCAGTTTCCATATAAGCGGCAACGGCGACATTGCTCGTTGTACTGATAGCTTGGATGTGAGGTCAAAGCTGTCTGCCAACTTGGACTCTGGAAAAGAAGGAATGAAGCATTCGGTTCTATTTCAAATGAGAATTTGCATATGATGTCGAAGGAGAATCTTCTCATGATGTCCTAATGTCCAACAATCTATATTGCTTGTCGGAGAGTGGAGAAAGGTGTACCCTTGGAGTAGTTGTGGAACTTGGTCTTGAGGATGTCGTGGACGTGTCGGGGTTGGAGGTGATGTTATCGAAGACGTGGAAGTGGATGTTTTTGGTGGGTGAAGTGTAGAGGGGGTGGATGTACGAGTCACAAAGATTTAGGAAGTGTGTGGTTCATGACATGTTGAGGTAGGTGCGACACGTGTGACAATTACACCATGGCTTAATCTTGGAGTTAAAGAGGAGGAAGAAAAAGATGGAAAAGAAGACTGTGAAGGTGAAGAAGGAGAGTATGAATGTTAGGGTTATGCGAGATATGATAAAAAATGGAGAAGAATAGTTCGTTTTCGAATAAAGGGGTCAGGGATCATTTGTCCCTTGTTAGAGTTGTTAGGGACCATTTTGTCCCCTATTAGAATTGTCAGGGACTATTTTGTCCTCCGTTAGAGTTAACGGAGTAAAGGACCTAAGTGACTGACGGAATTAATTTTTAGGGACCAATCGAGTAATTAATTTTAGTTGGGGAGTAAAGTGTCCAGTCTAAAATTCTTTGAGGACCAAAATGGGTATATACTCATTTTCATATCTCCTGATGAAAATTTACAAAAAAATTTTAAGCATTCTCAATATTTATTTGAATAATTTTTGGTGTATTCGGTGTAGCAGTTTGGTGTATTACAGAAATTATTCTTCTTTTTGTACATTTTTATGAACTTGGATTCATTCATATTAACAGGATTTTAATACAGTACAGACATGTTCATAGAAGTTTAAATTTGTAAAAAAATTTATGAAAAACTTGGATTGAATATTTATAAAAATAGTGTTTGTTTTAACTTTACATTGCACAGATAATTAAACTATCTACTATCAATATCTCCTGATAAGAATTTATAGTAAGGACGTAATAATGTAGCAAATGGTTTGGAGAGCATTATGGCTTCAAATTCTTGAACGGCTTTATCTTTCAGTTGATTTATTTCGTCAAAGAGAATGAGTGAAGCATATTTGACTCTAAAATGATCAATTTGTTTCTACAGTTTAAAAAAATATTTATTAAACTCTATTAATTTAGTAATAGAGAGTTATCTATTTGTAACGATAATTACCTATTTTCAATTTTTCATGCATATTTTTTCTTTTTGATCATTTTTGGATCAATTATTTCTAGCCATTTCATCATATTTGCACAATTCTACCTAAAGACAAAAATGAAATAACACATTAAACTGGGACAGTAACAGAAAACACAATAAATTAAGTTAATAAGTAACAACAACATTAAGTGCACTTTAATTCACATGAAATACACCGAAATGCAAACTAAATACACCGCTATTATTTTTTGATTGCATCACACAATGTCAGTTCAAAAAGACATGCAATTCAATCAAACATGAACATGCACAAAATAATACTAAAAGCACTACAACAAAATTTTATGGGCTAATTACAACAAATTCATGAACAAAATCTCTCAAAAATGGACAAAAGCACATACAAATCACTCAAACATGCACATAATAATATCAGAAGTACTACAACATTCGGTTACCTAGTTACAACAAAAAGAGGACAACAACACCTAGTGCACCTCAATTCAGACAAAATACACTGAAATACAAACTAAATGCATCGCTATTATTTCTTAATTGGATCACATAATGTCAGTTTAAAAAGACATGTAACATAAACAAAATGACACCAGAAGTATTAAAATAAATTTCTATAGGCTAGTTACAATAAATCTATGAATAAAATTCCTCAAAAAAAAAACGCATGCAAATCACTCAAACATGTACAAAATAACATCAGAAGCACTACAACAACATTTTGTTGCTTAGTTACAACAAAAAGAGGACAACAACACTAAGTGCACTTCAATTCAGACAAAATACACCAAAAGATATTATTGATTACTAGTTTATTACACACGAACTTAGTTCAAAATATGCAAACATTCAAATATGCACAAAAACACATTCAATGCAGTTATAGGTTAAACTATACGAGAAACACTACGTAACATTTTTACATCGATCTAACAATATTATCGCCAAATGAACAGTATAATGAGAACAATAATATGTACTTGAACGCAAGAACACAAAATGAATCTACTAAATAAACAGAAATATGACTATCTAGTATTTTGCGATCGAAAATGAGAAAGAGAAAAGTAAAAAAATGAATAATTATTGAATAGTATCTTCAATAATTTTTGGTCTTCTATTTCTGTGTTTTTCGGTGAAAATTTGGAACGTAACTTTGAAATTTTCTTGAGTTTTTGTAAAGATTTTAAAAGATTTTTGAGAGATTTTGAACATTATTTAAAATTTGATCGTTTCAGTTTTGATCGAGGGAGAAGAAGTGTTTTTTTATATTTAACGTTCGCACTAGTAAACAATTGCAGGAGCGTGTATTTATAGGTTCTCTAATCTGAAATTGGTTTTTGTTGAGTTTGGGTAAATTTGGTTGGACTTAATTGTCAAAAAAAACTTGTATGTATAAGATAAATCGTTGAATAATTCTTGATTTGATAACACCATTTAGTAAAATAATAATAAATGATGAAAGAAGATAATGTGACAACGGTGGTGCTAACATAGCACACAAAACCATACAACCTATTCAATATTTGTGATGTTCACCAGCACAGAATCTACAACAATTTTTGGAAAAGAATTACCTTTGAGGAATTGCACATCCCTTACAAGTTACAAACCAATTTACAATCAGTTCAATAGGAATCTGAGTTAGCAACATACAAGTGAAATCATCCTCTTGCCCCTGAAAGAACAATGTGTTATTTACATGGCCGTAATCAACCTTCCTAAAGAGTGATCCAAACTCACAAAATATTCCTCATGCTGCTTGTCCAACTAAGAGATTTCCTGTTTGTGGGGCTTGGGGCAAAGTTAAGTCCAAACATCTCCTTAAAAGCTTGCTCTGGCTGAACTGAACCAACCAGCTTTGCAACAATGGCTGCACTCTCTCTAACGTGCTCCATGTCCTTTGTGTCACTCCATAGACGATTCGCCAACTGCAATCTCCTATTCTTGGAACTCAAAAGAAGGCCCCATTTCAAGTAGAGGTTCTCTCTTTCGGACTTGGACAGCCTCCTCAGCATTTGCTTGCACAGCATCTGCCTCTCTTTTTTAATAGTTCTCATGCTGGTTTTCAAGAGAAAAAGCATTATTAATTGGCTTCTTGTTACAAAGAATTTAACATGACCTCAATTCTTATATTTCTTAATGCTTGAAAATTGAAATGTTGTTGTTACCTTGACTGAGCTGTAAGAATTCTTCCATCTTCCACAGTGTGTTTGCCTTGGGAGAAAGTCTGCTTAAGATAGGATAGCCTTCTATGCTCTACTTCCATGTAAATAGAATCTGAGGGATCCCCTTGGAATAGAAGGAAAAAGTAAGTCCTGTGAACCAATGAAACATAACAAGCATCCCAGAGTTCAACAATCTCTCTTTGCAGCCTCTTGAATTCTGAAGGCCAGTCTGGACTACTGTCTCCTTCAGCTTGCACTGGGTCCACACCAACGTCTTTGAAATTCTTTGCAGATACTGCAGGATCCAATCCTGTCTTGGACACCTACCATGCAGAAATGTGCTACTTATATAACTAACATGGTTAAACAGCAATGGTTGAAAAATAAAAACAAATGCTCAAATGGATCCAGTTTCTGATAGTTGACCGTCAAGCTGATAAAAGACAAATAAAAGGAGAGAAAAGAAACAAATTTAAGAAGCATGATGGAAGCTTACCTCATGGTCAGTTGGTGAATTCATAGTTTTAAGATCTTCCTCTTCTTTTATTTGTGTTGTTGAAGCTTCAGGACAATTGCTCTTAGTTTCCTTGTCAATGGAGGATTCCACATTCTGTACATCATCAATGGCAGAAGTTTCCACAGAATTCTCACCGGCATTCCATGGGGGCAGCCTCTCCAAATAGGTGTTTTGGTCTAGGACATAAGCCTTGCTTTGAAGTACATCAGGTCTTCTAGTGAAGTCTTTTTCATTCCCTATTGGAGTTGTGCTCTGAATACTTTCTTCGTCATCGAACCAATACGAAGATGAATTCCTCATGAGACTTGCTCTACAACTTCTACTTCTGCTAAACCTCAAGCTTCTAGAACTAGATGTACCGATTTCTCTGAGCCAGGGAGAAGCATAACTTTTCTCTGGGGAGGGAATAACAAAATCTTGGCGCAAGTGGTTCACCCTTTTGTTTTCCTGTAACCCAGGTGAATATGAATCCAGATCTTTTTTTTCTCTTCTATTATCAGTTTCAGCCAATGCTGAGGTATCTGCGTTTGCAAAAGGAGATGATGCAATAGAATCAGTGTATGTATTTAAGCTTGAAGCAACCACTTTTGGCTGTGTATGTGGGTTTCTAATTAGCTCCTCAGACACAATGCACTTAACATCCTTGCAAGAATCCTCTTCTTGCTGATCATCGGCATCCTCTTCTTGTTCATCTTCAATGTTCTTCTGATCATCTCGAATGCCTATATGTGAGACCACGAGTGGAGCACTTCTCATTCGAAGATTCTTGTCAAGGTCAGGAAGTTGAAACAAGTTATCATCAGAGCAGATACTGTGTCCATCCGAATATGCAATAAAAGACCGTAAACTCTCCTCGCAGTCAACACTCAATGAACTTTGCTCCTCTGTTTGATTTCCAAAATCCCACACATTTCTCACACGTATTTTGGGATATTGAGAATACACACTATCCTGAATGTTTGGCAAGAAAATTAACAGTGAGAAGTTATTCCATCAATTAAATTAATACTTTAAATTCTTTAGCAGGATAGGCCATATACTTACAAATTCTGTGGAAGACTCGCCATCTCCGATTGCTTGGAGGATCATATCCTTAATTTGAGTTTGTGCAACGTCCCTCTGCAAAGTCAGCTCTTTCACCTCTGTCTTTAACTGCATGTACAATTAACATAGTTCATGTATATGGCCAAAAGAAATATATGCTCAAAGATATCAAACTATAAATAAATATTAAAAACAGTAGTCTCTTTTTATAGCTGAAATCAAAGTTAGCTTGAAAAATAGTTATTTTATGACAACAATAAAATGTAATGCTTTCATAAAGTGACTAAGTGAGCATGGAAAACATCAGCTGAAAGTCAAAATATTCTAAATGTACTGTGACTAAGTGATATCTTAAAAAGGAAAAACTACAAAAATAGAAACAAAAACAATTAACTCAAGCTTCTCTGAAGATTATGATGGATTACCAATGTGCCAAGTAATGACCACAAAGGCAGTGCCAGAAATGAAATTTAAGGTCCAATGTTTTTTTTACTAAAGACCATCAAATAATCCGTCATCCACCACCGGAAGGAAGTAAGAAAATCTAGTTTTCAATCTATCAAATTTTCAGCCGAGGTAGATATATTCCATGAAAGAATATATGGTGGAATTTAATAATACAAAATGGTAGTTCAATATAAGTGTAAGGATTGAAGTAGGTGTGACCAAGGAGATAAAACAATACAGGAGGTATGTGACCAGACCTGGATAGAAGAACAATACAGAACCAACAACAAATAGTTGAATGAACAATCCAGTAACATGTACTACCCTTATAAACAATACAAATTTTCCATATGTAACATGATGGTTGCTATAATTTATCGGTTAATCTATCTGGAGTTTATTAGCATTTACCTAGACGTGACGTCAGAATAATACAACATACTACATCGGATCATAAAATTAAAAAACACAGGAAACAAGTCAAAAACCTTACCATCTCAATTTCTTGATCCTTTTCTCTCAATAATGCTGCACAATCAGATGTAGAGTGGGCTGACCCTGAAGTTTTCAATTCACTTTGTAGTCTGGCCAACTCCTTTTGCAATTGCTTGACCAATGCTTTGTCAGACACTACTACATTAACTTGTGCATTAGTTGACACTTCTTTGGCACAACTTGCAAATAAGAGAGTGTTTCTGGTTTGTTCAACATGAATCCGTGCAGGGCTCATGGTGCAGATGATTGCAGTTCTTGCATTACCCCCTAACGACGACTGCAGTATGCGGGTTAGCTTTGAATCCCTGAAAGGAATATGTCCATTTCTCCCCTTGCTGCAACCAAATTCAATTGCATGTGAGGCAAAAGATTATGATCTTGGCTCAAGACTCAAGAGAACTAAAAAGTTCCAGATATTATGTATACATGGTCTAGAGAATGTAACAAGACATTGAAACACAAACTTCACAAGCTAACCTGAGTTTGCGGATAACAGTTCCTAGAGTTAGTAAGCTGCGATTAATGTGGCAACCTTCTTTCAACCTTGTGCCAGCTGAATTTGTTTGGGAAGCGCGTTCACTTCCTGCAAGATCCACAAAATTCTGTGCCCCCCGCCCCCCAACAAAAAAAAAATCATTTGATTTCCTCATAGACATAATAATTATTTCCTACAAAATGAGCAAATTAATCATACCACTGAAGCAGCCAGAGAGCTAGACTTGTCATTTCCAAGGAATTCACATGCAGAACTTTCAATTGTCTGAAGAAACCACATTGTTTAGGAAATGTAAGAAAGGTCTACCATGAAATTTCACAAATTTTGCAGGCCTTTGACAAAAACAATAACATAAATACCAGTCTGAGAATCTGATGAGATCTGGAGCTTGCTTCATTCAGTGATGTCTCCCCTATCTGCCTCTGAGCTGAAAAAATGCAATCAATTTGGATAAGCAATCAGCTCTAGCTGGATAAAAATTTTGTAACAGGGAAATAGAAAAATAAAGAAATCCAATCTAGGTAGTCCTTTGAAGCAAGAATAGCTCAAACCATCATTACCTTCACAGAAAGAAATAAGCTCTTTAAAATGGTTCCAGTCTCTCATAGTTGCCTCAGTCAGTCTCTCAATAACTGTCCCCCTCTGTTAAAATGATAAACTGTTAGTGACATGTACTTTTGCTACCTCTTTTGAGATGAAGACATGTACCTCTGGATCGTCAAGAAGTCTGAGAGGAGTACTATCTGTACTGAGGAGGTCCCTGACAGACTCATTATAAATCTCAATTGCCGAAAACTTTAAAACAAACTCTCTTTCTGTATGCTGTAAAAAAGGAAAAATCTAAGTAAAAAAAATAGTTTGGAGAAAAACACAGCATTGCAGGCAAGCGTTAGCAGTTCAATTACCTTTTGTATGTAATTAAAAATGTCAGCTACAGTGTATTCAGTTACACCGCTCATGGTATATGTCTTTCCGCTGCTTGTTTGTCCATATGCAAAAATGCTTGCTGATCAAATAGAATATTTAAGACCATAGCCACAAGGGATAAAGCAAGAGAAGATATCAACATTGAAGTTGAATGAATGCTGATGCTGATGAAGGAAGAAAAAGAAGATGGGAGAAATAAGATAAGAAAAGATAGAGAAAGAAAGAGAACTCACAATTGATGCCATTGACAACAGAAAGCGCAACTTCCTTAGCTGCTTCTTCGTAAACTTGCCTAGTGGAGGCATCTGCCCTAAATACTCTGTCTGCAGCGAAAAGAAATGTGTGGATCAGAACATGGAAGCAAATCTTATCATAGTCCATGTAACTGACAGTAACAAAAATAGGCTTAACATGATCTTGGCAGAATGAATTCAGTGACAAAACAAATTCACCAACTTCAACTGCATGCATGGATATTACCAGTTTCGTAATATACATTGTAAATATTTTCTGCCAAGAAGAATGATGATTTCAACAAAAAGAGACCACACACACTGAATAATAATCTGGAAGAGACATAAAGCCATTTATTGATAGTAGCATTAACAAAGGGTATGAACAGCAGCAATTATGGTAAATTTCCACCTTATACTCCAAGACAAGAACATTCATTCTTTCGATAAACACTGAAGAAATAAATTGAAAATAATATGATAAACTCACGCAGACAGACAGGCATATAAAAACCACAGCTGCTGGCTGAATTTAAGTAAGAAGCTAAATCATTGTTTTTCAAATACAATAGTTATGTTTTCATACCAAATGTGTATGCTGTTGGGTACAGGGACCTATCAGAAGCTGAAAGATTGCTCCTGTATATGATAGTGGTGTCATTAATACATTCCCATTCAGGAACATCATTCCTTGCACGCTCCTTGTCATTGAGAGGTCGAAGGCGAACAGAAACAAGAATCCTCTCCTCGCGGTCTGCAGGATCTTGCATTGCCTCCTCCCCTCCCACAGAACCCATCCTCACCCACCTCCTCTAAACTCTAATTCCAACTATGAGAATGATATCACACGTCATTGAATTTGGAGCAACCCAAATGCTACTTTTGTATTCAGTTAATCTAGCACTAGTTTCTTTCTGAATGCTTCATGAAGCTTGCTGTGTTGCATTGTTGGGATGGTATGGAACACTAGGGCCACTCAAGATTTTTGACCCCAATTATTATCTGCAACAAAACAAAAAAATAATAATAGTAATCGTAGGTTACAACTTCATTTTAGCAGAGAAAAAACATATTAATATTGTATGCAATTTTATATTTAGAGGTGTAATTGACTAATATCACAAGGTCTTCCAATTATGAGAACAGAATGCGGTGGTTTCTGTATTCTAATATAAAAACTTGGACTTTTATGAAATGGTCCCCATTCCATGGAACAGACTGTCAAATTCTTCTTCACATGGAAATATAGAAAAACGTCCAATTTTGTTAAAGAAAATTTACCAGAGGTGATAAGGACTTAAGGATTCAGAATTTTTCAAAGGAACATTCTTCATCCTAATTCATTTGCAGATGAATTCAGAGACAGAGAGAAACAGAGACAGAGACAGAGAGAAGATCTGAAAATTGGGTTGTCCAAAGTGACAACAAAAAAATGAACGGGTGCAATTGTTTCAACAAAAAACCCACTCTAAAGATATTTTTGGCAGTTTTTTCAGCTTCTCCTAATTTTAGTTTGTGCAACACAACGCAAACAGAACTCGAGAGAAGATTCCAGAAATAGAATATATGGAAGAAAAAGAAAAGGCAAACAAATTTTTTAAAAAAAGAAAAAGATATACAATATACCATTTTGAAGCTAGATTCTGATGATGGAATGTTACTCCGACAGCAAATTCTGCTATCACATTTTCTTCATGAAACCAAATTCTTGCATTTTTGTTCCTTGACTGTTGATAACACAATGTGAGAGTTCAAATTCAAATAAAGGAAACACAAATTGAACAAAAGGGGAACTAACCGTTTCTCACCTCATGCAGGAAATTGAATGCCATCTCAGAATGAAGAAAAGATCGAAGAGAACATTCTGAACTACGAAGTGCGATGCATTGCAAATGCAGTGAGTGAGGAACATAACAATGATAAGCGAGCTTGAATGTAAAGAGAGAAAGCAGAAATGGCTTTTTCTTTCTCTGTCCAAAAGGGTTTTGTGTTGCTTTGACGTCTCCCTCCTAATTTTCTTCTTGTTACTTCGTTGCGTTGCGTTGTATATTGCATTGATATAAATAATAAATAACATTTTTACCGCGCTAAACACTATATTATATTTTGAAAATAGTAATGACTTAGACTCATGAAATTACCAATCTACCCAAATTGATACATAATTTAGAGGAGGGGGCATGCATGAGCTGAATTTATGAAAAGGTGAAGAATGCTTTAAACCATGCCACTTCAAATGGCGGTGTAGCACATGGTGCCTTTTCCCCCACTTTCCACACAGCTAACAAAGTGTACCATAGTCACTAACTACTACTGCAGTTTTCTACTTTTCTATTTAGAATGAAGAGGAAGAATAATGGTTTTTAAGATTCGCTCATCTATCTAACAACCAGATTGGTTGTGAATTGAATTGTGATTGTGGCATACTGGCATCATTTATTACTCACCTTTTCATTTGTCCTCTTCAAATTATATATTTATAGTTCTTACGAATAGATTTTTTAAAATAAAAAAATAAAAAATTACCAAGACGCACATTTGCATATTTACTCAATTACATTTTATTATTTATTCTGTTATCAGAGATGACGAATTTATTATACACATATTTTGACTTTGAAAAAGATGAAAGAAGTAAAAAACGATAATAATGTATTTATTCTACAAACGAGATAAGACAATACAATTATTGTAAATATTTCTCGTTATGATAAAGATGAGATATATGTATAACTATTTTGTCCATGGTGAGAACGAGATATTTATTTAAAAAACAATTTATATTTGTAGACATGATATATATACACATGACAAAAAATTTCAGCTATATAAAGAATTTATTATTCATGTCATTATAGCACCAATTTCATTTCTTTAATTCTTTTTACATGCTGAAAATGTCTAGCAGTGAGTATGTTGTAAGTGTTTATGTAAATGATTGTTTCAAACTCTTTGACTTGACACTCCGTAGGATTTGAAGAATCTAATATTGATGAAGATGGGGTTCAAAGTTAAAGAGAGGTTACGAAAATTAGGTACAAATTTCTCGTTGCTTTAGCAAATTGAAACTTCAAATTCATGTTCTTTTGGGTTGTAGGTGATGAATACGTGCGTGCGATGTTTAAGGCTCATGAGAGAATTCTAGCACACCAAGTCATTGAGCTATACGTCGAGATCGTTGATATTGGCAATGGTGGAACTGACCCGTCTACATCCACACTCTTGGGACCGGCCACCAATTACTGCATCTCCGTTGCATTACGTTACACTAGCTGATTGCATAGAGGAGGATTCTAAGTCAGATGAAGAATATATTGCTAAGATCAAAGATTTCTTGGATAACTCTGAGGAGGATGAGTTTGTAGCAAATACTTTGTTGGGATGAAGATTTTTGTTACCTGCACCATTGTTGTACCTAACCTTTTCAATGTGCCTAGTTACTATCACATATTGGACCTTGATGAGAAGGAGAAGGATCCACTACTTTGTGGCATTGGTGCAGTAGATGATGATTACAATTTGAATTGGGCACTTAATTTCGAGTGGACCACTGGTTTATTAGTAGGAAAGTTGTTCATTTGGGGATGAAGAATTATAACATTCGACTAACTGTGAATTATAGAGTGGAGAAGTTTGATTATACTAAATACCACTGTGAATGCAATCAAAGTTCAATTGGGTGTCCGTGAAGCATATGTGCCTTTCATTTATATAAAATATTTATTATTGATAAGTAATTAGTCTCCCTAAAGTACGATAATATAATCTCTGGTGGTGCTATGGTATAATAGATCCGCCTAAGATGAAACACCATCAGCTGCAACACATATGACTGAACTTTAGTTCTATAACAAAAATATGTGACACTAAAAAAAATCAAAACTAACGCCACTAGTGAACTAACTAGAATTTTTTGAAATAAATAAAATAAATATGAAATAAAATATTATAAAAATATCCTAACTAACTATTTTTTTTCCAAAGAAAAAAAAGATGCTTTATTCCTTTCAAAGAAAAAGAAATACAATTGTTCAAATGTGACTAAAGGGAAATAAAAAAGAGAGACAGCAGACTCTTCAAAGCTCAGACACATAGAGTACTATCTTCAATAGTTGCAATAAAGAGAGAAAAAAGGAAAGAATGCCTAATTAGATTTGGGGTTCATTGGCAGCCGCAGAAGCCATGTTAATTATCCTTAGCTTCTTGCTAAGCCATCCACTTCTTGGGAAGTCTTGAAGACCTGCTCGAAGACGTGTTCATTGCGAGCTCTCCAAATGCTCCAGCAATAAACCCCCAATGATAATAGGCTTTGCTCTTCAGTTGGATAAAGAATTAAATGTTGCTTCTTCGCTGTCCAGCACTGGAAGAACAGACCCTCATCTTTGCCAACAGCCATACCACAGTAAGGGCTCATATTCCACACTTCTCTAGCTTTCTCACAAGTAAATAGGCAATGTATAATTGTTTCTGTGGCTGCGTGGCACCGCGGGTAGGTAGGCGGTCTCGAGGGCATTCTTCGATGAAGTAGCTCCATAGTCAGAAGTCTTTTATGCAGAGCACGCCAGAGGAAGAAGAGGACTTGTGGTGGAGCTTTAATCTTCCAGAGATCTCTCCAAATTTCTTGCCTTTGCTGAAGGTGTGGATGAAGCTCAGCCGCTTCATGGTTGAAGGAAAAGGCTATTCCGTACCCAGAAGAGACTTCATATTTGCCTGATTTGTGGAACAACCAGGTAATTTTATCCCTCTGTTCACCAATTGTTGTTGCTAAAATTTTCTGAGTGATGGCTGGTGGAAATATTGAGGAAATGAGCTGTTGATTCCATTCATTATTTTCATTCATCAGGTGACTAACTCGTGAGACTGGCTGGTTCATGAAAAAGATGTTTAGGCTGATTGGAGGAGTAAATTGTTGCAAAGACGGAACCCATGAATCAAGAAGATGTTGACCTCGGAGCCAGGACCTATTTGCCAAATTAAACCTTTCTCAGTGACTTTTTGCCCCTCTAGAATATTCCTCCAGCCTCAGGAAGGTAAGTTTCCTATCTCTGCTCTCAAAATATCTGTATAGTGAAAGTACTTGCCTTTGAGAATTCTAACCAATAGCGAATTAGGTTGTGTTGCTATTCTCCAAAATTGTTTGTCTAGAAGTGCCAGGTTTTGTGCCTTCAAATTCTTAAATCCCAGTCCTCCTTCTACTTTCGGATTTGTCATCATATCCCAGCTGACCCAGCTGATTTTTCATTCCTCTCCCTTCTGACTCCACCAAAATTGAGCTAAAATACCATGAATTTTCTGAAGTAAGGAGTCAGGAAGTTTGAAGCATGACAAGGTGTAGATAAGGACAGCTTCTCCCACGGCCTTAATGAGGACATGTCTCCCTCCAGCTGAGAGTAGTTTATGTTTCCAACCTTCAACTCTTCTCCGAACTCTATCTTTAATAGCACCAAATGTAGCCTTTTTTATCTCTGAATCATAAAAATCAGACCCAGATACTTATCTTGGGCCCTAATATGTTAGATATTTAGGTTCTCGGCCAGTAAGATTCTGATATCCTGAGGAGTGTTTTTGCTGAAAAAGATAGCCGACTTATTTAGGTTGACTGTTTGTCCACTGAACTGCTCATAATCACCCAGTAGGTCTAGGATACGATCACAACAATTAGGAGAAGCTTTACAAAAGATGATAGAATCGTCTGCAAAGAGGAGGTGGTTAACAGTCGGGCACCTTCTAGTGATTTGAATCCCTTGTAAACTCCTGTTTTGCTCTGCTTTTTGTAGTAGGAAAGAGAGACCTTCCGCACAAAAAAGAAAAAGATATGGGGAGAGATGATCACTTTGCCAGATACCTCTACTTGGCCTGAAATAGCCAAATGGTTGACCTTCCACAACAACAGAATAAGAAACAGTTGTAACAACCTCTTGGATCCACCTAATCCATCTTGCATCAAACCCTAGTCTTTTCATCATAAACCAAAGAAAAGGCCATTCCAACGCTTTACTCATATCAAGTTTAATGGCCATCTCAGCTATCTTTCCAGATCTCTTCGTTTTTAAGTAGTGCATAACCTCGTGCGCAATAAGAACATTATCCGAAATCAGTCTACTTTTCAAGAAGGCACTCTGGTTCGGGCTAACTAAGAGATTCATAATGTTTTGCAGTCTACCGACAAAAATTTTTGAAATAATCTTGTAAACTATTGTAGAGAGGCTGATGGGTCTCACCTGGGACATGTCTTTAGCACCGGAAACCTTAGGGATAAGACAGATCTGGGTATAATTAAAACTCTTGAGTAGGCTGCATCCTGTGAAAAAGCTCCTCACAGCCGAAAAAACATCTCTACCCACGATGCTCCAGAATGCGTGAAAAAATTTAGATGTAAATCCGTCATCCCCCGGGGAGCTCTGTGGATACACACTAAATGCTGCTCGTTTAACCTCCTCCATAGAAATAGGCCTCAGAAGTTTTTGATTCATACTTGGGGTAACCTTCAGTTCGAACTCTTCAAAGTCTTGGCTCAGATCAAGAGTGGAAGAGGCTGAGGAAATGCTTTTGAAATATTCTTCAGCTACCCTCGCAATACCCTCATTTGTGTTTGCTACCACCCCATTTTCACCAACCAAACTCCAAATCTTATTGCTGTGGCATTTGACTCGAGCAAATTGTGGAAGAACTTGGTGTTACGGTCCCCAAGTTTTAACCATTTTATTCTTGACTTGTCTTTCCAGTAACTTTCCTCATTTAAGTAGGCCACCTATAGCTGCTTTTCAATCTCCAGAACCTGCTCACCCCCTTGAACTCCAGAGACTCTCAATTCTTCCACTCGGTCTTTGAGTTCTTGGATTTGTTGCAGAAAATTTGACCGAGAGGTTTGCTGCCATCAAACGAGCGAGTGTCTGCATCTCTTTAGTTTTTGAGCAAGGATGAACATAGGGGATCCCACAATTTCAATTTTCCATGACTCCTCAACTATTGCTTTTACCTCAGCATTCCAACACCATCTCTCTTGGAATTTAAACCTGCGTTTTGTTTTCTCCATATGAGGATTAGAATCCAACAGTAAAAGGGCGTGTTCTAATCCATCCTCTTGGAGTCTGAGTACTGTAGCTGTAGGATAAGAAGCACACCAATCCAATGTTGCCAACACCCTGTCAAGGCACTCTTGAATAAGTTCTTGATCTCTCCTTCTATTTGACCAAGTGAACGGTCTACCCACCATTTCCAGGTCCAATAAATTATTGTCATCTATAAAGTTATTGAATGTTGTCATAGAAGATTCCGAAGCCAAAATCCTCCTTCCTTTTCTTGGGTATTCTTTATAACATTAAAGTCACCAAGAATGATGGTTTTACCTTGAAACTGTTGCAGTATATGTTTGATCTGTTCAAATTGCTGAAGCTGAATCTGTTATATGCTGCTAAAATAAACTCCAATTAGACCCCATTCCTCCTGCCTAGTAGCATCCTTGAGTTTTGCAGCAATGAAAAATTCACCCGAGTTCGTTACCTCCACATCAGTGCCCTCTTTCGATGTCAGCGCAAGGCCACCCGTTGTACCATTAGGATTACACAAAAACCAATCACTAAAACCACATGCCCTTAACTTGTTCTCCACTTGACGAGGATGATTTTTTGTTTCACAAATGAAACCAACTTCGGAGGAGTGGAATCTACAAATCCTTTTAAAATTATAGAATGTCAGGGGTCTCCCCAAACTCCGACAATTTCACGTTAGGACTCTCATGGCTCTTGGGGCACCGTTTGACGGTCGGTGCCCTCCACCTCCTCATGATCATTTTGGATCTCTTCCAAGCAAATCCTTTTGTGTGGTTCTATATTTTCTTTCTCATTGAATCTTTGCTTCACCCCACATGTAACTTAAGGACCTTCTGTCTTTCTTCATGCCATCTGCTTGATCTTGGTACGCTCATTTTTCGGTGTGCCAATTTGAATCATTTTGATCCTCTTCTACAGCCATAATAGCTTGAGCTTCTCCTTGTGTTTCCTGATTAATTGCAGTAGCTATGTCTAACAAATTCTCCCCCGAGTTCTCCATAAAAGAATTGCTCTTTGAGTGAGAACTTTTCTCCTCTGAGACCACCTTACTACCCACCGTTTCTTTCATAGAGAGGCCTGAGAGACTATTAAGTAGCCAACTAGGCGTAGGTTTTTTCTTCGGTTTGTCTCCTTGGTCATGCTAGTTAGAACCAGCCACAATATGTCCATTTCAAATCTCGCTTTGATGATCCTGGATTCTCCACCCTTCATCTCATAGAAACCAATCTCTATAACTGTACCAATTTTTTCAGCCAGTTTCCTTCCAACTTCTATAGTTTTATAGCATTCTGGCAATCCCCGAAATTGGGACCATACCGGGAAGCCTTGCATCTCATTCTCCTTCCTCCGATCAAGGTCATTCCATCTCCTCACAAGAAGAACGTAATCTTTAAAGAGTCATGGGGAACCTTTCTCAATCCGCATCAATTCCTTATCATTGTCAAAGAAAAACTGGAATTTGTTACTTCCTCTATCCGAGACTCTGAGCCCTTCTGATCTGCCGCATATGGTCCTGAATGCGTTCTCCATAGTGCCCACAGAGAATTTTTTGTCTGCAAAAACACGGCCTATGAGACTATTAGCACATGCTTCCTTCCCTTTCCTGATATCTTTTTCCTTGAATATTACCACATTGTCGTTCTCCCATCACTATCTGAATTTTCTCCTCTGGCAAAACTCATCCTTGCCTCCATACTCAGTTGTATAATCTGATGACTGCAAAATTCAAAAGTTGTGAAGAACCGTTCCAAAGGAGCACAGAAATTCTAACAGAGCACTGGTCAATCCTAAAAAAGCCACATATTTTATTTTTATCTAACTAACTATTTTGATTTTCATTAAAAAATAAAACAAATATAAAAATTTTAAAAAATCCTAACTAACAATTTCGATATTTCAAAATAACTTAAATAATTTTTTCCTAACAATAGTTTATTATGCCACAAAAAGTTTAATTAATTCAAACCAATTAGAATAAAGCTATTAAGTAAAATATAACTACCTATTTAACAAATAATTCAAACATTACTTCTAATAGTCATATTTTCTAAAATCATTCTTATCTAATCTAAACTATTTTCTAAAATCATTCTTATCTAATTTAAACTAACAAAATCAGTTTAACAATAATAATATTAAAATAATCAACTATTTCAGTTACTAGCCTCACTATAAAGTACTCTAACAATGTGTAATGTCATATTCAACTGACTGATGTCAACGACACGTATTTGTATCATTAACAATGGCACGAAACCTAACAAAAAGAGTAGAAAAATTGGAATTTCTCAAGAAAAAAAAAGTTGAGAGAATTTAAAAAGTTAACAAATTAAATGAACTTATCTGCAAATAATTTTATATATATAGGCTGATTTTTGTATGTATCTCTTCTTCACTATTGACGAGATAGTTATACATATATCTCATCTTTAACATAGACAAAATACGTTTATCATGATTGCATTGTCTTATCTCGTATGCAAATTAGTTAGATACTGATATCGTTCTTTATTTATCTCGTCTTCTCCAAAGACGAGATATATGTATAACAAATTCGTCCTATATGTGAGAGCATGATAAATAATAAAGTGTTAAAAAATAATTACTCCAATGAATGTCTATATCTGTAATTTTTATATTTTTATTTATTTTTAAAAATTCTGCTTCCTAATATGTTTTAAAAATATATTTTAATAACATTAAAAAAGTATTTTATTAAAAATTATTTAAATGTGTTATTAAGATGTAAGATAGCTTATTTATTTATTTTATTATTTATGTCTCATAAAATTCTTGTAAGAGAGAAGATTATTGTTGTGGTCCTGGTTTGTTGAGTGACTATTATGTTATCATCTTAAATTTGATAATAAGAGGTAAGATATTCTCCTTTGTGTTTGAAAAATGAATACCTTTGTTTGAGTATTACGTTCTTCAAAATTATTCTCAAAGGTAAGGAAACTAGAAAAAAAGGTACTGGGGACCTTTGACCAAAAGAAGTAATAAAAAAGTTCATAATCTAAGATGATATCTTTTCAAGAACAAGCCATGTGCATGGTGTGGTGGAGTTGGAGGTGTAGTGATAATTTATAAAGTAACTGGGAGCTAAAAAGGCCCATATAATATAGGAAGCCACTTAAATAAAGATGTCAAAAACATCTTTTTTTTAAAGATGTTTTTTAAAAATTAAAATTTAACACATATAATCAATTAAATTATATTATTTTTATTAAAATTAGACTGGACAAATTAATTTAGCAAAAAAATTAATAAATTAAATTTTGAATCGGTATAAATTAATATTTTTTATAAAAAATTACTATAATATCCCTATTATAAAACACAACTAAAATATTTCTATTATATATATATATATTAATTTAAAAAATTTTAAATTCTAACCTTATAACAATAGAGAAAAAAAGGCTAAAATTTAGGATTTTTAAAATTAATATATATAATAATAGTATTTTAATTATTTTATATAATAGGAGTATTGTAGTAATTTTTTATAAAAAAATATTAATTTAAACATATTCAATATTTGATTCATTATTTTTCGATCAAATTAATTTTTCTGACTTAATTTTGATAAAAATAACATAATTTAAATAATTATATATGTTAAATTTTAATTATTAAAAAATATCTTTTAAAAAAGACGTTTTCTGCATCTTTATGGAAGCATCCCTATAATATAACTCTCATCATATGCATGTGTAGTTGTATAGTGTATACTCACTCTCTCTCGTATGAGTGTCCCATTATCGGCTCCATTGTAGAATACAAAACTACATTTTATGCATTTCGAGTTTCGGACTCTTAAGTCCTCAAATAGTATACTTACACGTGCATCTCTCATTGACTTCATCTCTCCGCTTTATAATTTTTTTTTCAACCTTTTTTCTTCCTACTCAAATTATTATGCAGCCGACAGAAAAAAAAAAAAAAATATATATATATATATATATATTTTTTTTTTCAAGCAACTAACACATGCCTTCCATCGGTAACAATTTTTATTCTGGTAATGTATAAATGTTAAATCCTTTATTAAAAAATAACTCAAGAGAAACTAAAATAATGCATTATATAAACGGACCGAAGCATGTTTTTGGAACTTAAAGTTTGGTCTAATACAGTATAATAAAAGATATTTTTTCAGATCGGCAATACTAGGAATCTAAACTTGTGAATAAAATAAATTTAGATTATTTGAATTAATTTTTTTCTCCTAAATATTATTCATTTCAAGCCACCTAATTAATTAGACATAAGGTTATAATTATAGAAAATTACTTAGATAAAGACATTTAAAATTTTTTTTAAAGATATTTTTTAATAATTAAAATTTAATATATATATATATATAATCGATTAAATCGTACATATTATTTTTGTTAAAATTAGGTTAGACAAATTAATTTGACTGAAAAAAATAGTGAATTAAATTTTGAATTAGTCTAAATTAATATTATTTTAATAAAAAATGACTACAATATCTTTATTATAGAAAATGACTAAAATACTCATATATATATATATATTAATTTTGAAAATTCTAAATTCTAATCCTATGACCATAAAGAAGTAAATGACTAGAATTTAGGATTCTCAAAATTAATATAAATATAATAAAATTTTAATTATTTTTTATAATAAAAATATTGTAGTCTTTTTTATAAAAAAATAATATTAATTTAAACCAGTTCAAGATTTAATTCACTATTTTTTCAGTCTAATTAATTTATCTGACTTAATTTTAACAAAAATAATACAATTTAATCGATTATATGTATTAAATTTAGCATCAACATACGTAATTTAAACAAAAAAGGATAATGACTCATGTACAGTTATATTTTTTTGTAAAATTAATAATTAAAAATTATAAAATAATAATTTAATTAAATTTATTAAATTATCTAAGAATTTTTAAATATTAACTTTACGGTTTACACTGTATGCGAGTTTTCGGGAAAAAAAAGTCATTGAATTCTGTTTTAAATTCAAATTCCGCCTCCTCTCTTTTATTATTTTTCTCTCTCTAAAAGGTATGCATGAAATAGTCCAATGCATCTTAATATTCTTATGCAAAGCTACAAAATCATTTCAACAGAAGATATATGTCACATAAGTACATGGTCCATGACCTGCTCAAATCATGGCATGTATCTATCTTTATTGTAAAAGTCTTAAAGACGTGACCACATGCTCTATAGATAGATGAGGGGTGGATGAAATTCATTATCGGATACAACATGTTGGAGAGTATGGCAAACAGCACAATATATATATTATGAAAAATGAGATTCGAATTATATATATAGTATACCATCAATTATATATTCGAAGGGTCATTAGCCCTGTGTGACCCCATTATATGGGACACCCCACAAAGTGAGAAATAAGTTATAAGTAACTGTTATCGAATTTATGATGACTGTGGAGCATGAACCTTCTTTATATTCTCAAGGCTATAGAAGTTAGTATATTTAATTTTTTTGGGATCACTTTTAATCAAAAACCTAATTCTTTTAGTCTAATAATTTAGTAATATTCTTTTTATATTATTTTTTATTATTAATCCGTCACTATCTAATAAAAAATTGATGACGTACTATCGACAAAATTAATGAATAACTATAAAATATTCAAATTTAAGAAAAGTAACTAATTAATAAGAGAATCACGAAAAAATTATAGCCAATAATAAAAAAATTTTGCTAACTTATATCCTTTGAGCTAATCTATTCCCTTACCGTTAATTTTACCTATTGATTATGAAATTTTGAGTTATTTAAGATATATTTGATCTAAATTAATATTATTATCTTTAATTTTTTATGACAAACTTGACCTTTAAAAATCCATAACATTGCTAAAGCTTTTCTCCAAAATTGTTAGGTGTAAAATTTAATTCTTGACATAGTTAAGCTCACGCACATGCAATTCTTTTCCTTTTTCTATCATTGCATAACATCTATAACCCATTTATACTTTTATAAATTACCACCTATGAAAAGATCTTTAAAATTACTGGAAAATAAACATAAAATTAGGAATTAAATTCCTTAAAATTTATTGTCTTCAATTTATCCAACAAAAAATAAATGAGTTGTCAATGAATTTAATTCTCTGGCCATCTCATGATAGAAACCAACCATATGTCATTATAACATGATAACAAATAAAATTAAGACTAAATTTAATTTAATTAAGATAAAAGAAAAACAAAATATCTATGTGGTCATATAATATTATCTTATCCTCTAAATAAATTTCTAGATTTATGCTAATACCTTTTGAAATGGTTTTTATATGTATAAATTTAACCATATATTTGTGTAGAGCTCTTTTTAATATCAATCATCAAAATTAAATTCTTCAATTTATTCTTCTTGTTGTTATTATATATATAATTTATCACCTTATAGTTCGGTTATTATTTGTGCATTATGAATTATAATTTGATTTTATTTATCTTCATTTTAAATTTGTAACAGACGATCTTAATAACTATTATTCTGATTTAACAACTAACGGTCATAACATCAACTCTATTCATCAATCCTATGTCTATAAAAGCACCAATTTCTACATCTCAAAGAAAGTCACATGATAAGTTTTATTTCATGTTTAACATTTTATAATCATAGAATTTTTATACCTCTTAAACACTTACTTATTTGAGCGTCAGAATGTCTTTTGCAGATACCCACCCTCCGTGTTCTTCTTGCCGAAATATACATTTTTTTGTAGACGAAGAGACAAGTTCAATTTCCTTTAAGACGAGATATACCTCAGAAGTTCATCCACACAAGAACAATTGGTGCCGACTGTAGAGAGGAGTAAAATAATTCCTACTCTCCTCAAGTTCATAAAATTTGATTTACATTCAAATTTTTTAACCGATCTCAACAATGTTGTTTAAAATTTTATTTAATACCTCTTATTAAATTTATTGTAACTTTTTATAAATTATGTACTTTATACATTCGAATTGCTTCACTTTTACATATCATATCATAATATTTCACATGTCATAATCGATCAATGAATCAATCCGAGAACAAACTCGGCTTTCAATCGATCCGAGAAGAAACTTGGCTTTCAACCAATTCGAGTACAAACTCGCCTATCAATTTTTCTAACTTTTTTCAAAGTTCTTTACTTAGACAACAAGTAAAATTATATATTTTATTCACACATACTTTTATATTTATATTTATTAATTTATTATTAGTTATATATTCTTACAATAATGATATATAATAATTATGTCAATTGAATTTTTATTTCATCATGTATTATATTCTTATTGCTTTAATAATTTCATTTATACAATTAAATGACGGTAATGATGAGTTCAAATTTTAAAATTGGATTCCATCAAAAATCAATTGTATATCAATTGTATATAACTATTATTCTATTCAATTTATACTATTAAATTTTATGTTACTATTTGTTTAATGCAAAAAGTTAAGCAAAAAATAGTTATAAACATGCAAATTTGTTATTTTTGCACAAAAAATATACCTCGTAGGTAAAAAAGATTTATTATGTTATTAAATGATTAATTATTTTATTGCTTTATTAACAAGTTAATGCAGATTCTACGAAACAAAGTTATAATATTAACAAATAAAATTAAGTAATTCACATTTGGTATCTATGACATTTATATGTCGTCTTTTTCTCTACAATTACCAATTTTCAACGTATATTTTCTACTTTGAACTCCTGTACTTTTATAATATATATTATTCAATATATGTTACAATTTTATACATATTTATTTTCTCAATTTATCTTGTTCATGTCATATGACCTTTAATATAAATTGTAAATACTCAATAACTAATTGATTTGAGCGAGAAATTCATTAATAAGTTGTTGTGGGTCAAAAAAATTCCTAAGACAATTAATTATTATATTCTCGGATCATACAATTGATTCCGTTAATGGATATCTATGTCTGAATTTTTTAGTTCACATACAATCAAATGCTATATGCATGTTATGAAAAATTGTTCTCAAACGAAAAAATATCTCCCATACAACTATCTTGATTGAATGACTCTTACTACTCAATTATTTTTTGAATAAGTACCGACATAATAACCCAACTAAGCTTGGGAGCTCACTATATCATTATTCACTTATCTTTTTAACCGAGTTATAACTCATTTTATTTTCTAAGCTTAGCTTGGATCATATAATCCACAGACAAAACTTGGGGACTGTGATCCGTCACCTTATAGCTCGGTTTTTATTTGTGCATTATGAGTCATAACTTGACTTTATTTACTTTCATTTTAAGTTTGTAACGTACGATTTTAATAACCATTATTCTAACTTAATGACCAACGGTCATAACATCAACTCTATTCATCAATCCCCTTTAAAGGCACAAATTTTTATATCTCAAAAGAAGTCACATGATAAGTTTTATTTCATGTTTAACATTTTATAATCATAGAATTATTATACCTCTTAAACATTTACTGACTTGAGCGTTTGAATGTCTTTTACAGGTATTCACATTCTATGTTCTTCTTGTCGAAGTATATATCCTTTAGAGACAAAAATAAGTTCAATTTTCTCTGAGACAAGATATAACTCAAAAGTTCATCCACACAAAAATAATATATATATATATCAAATAAATTATGAGTTAGCTATGTAATTTTGGAATTAATGTTAAAATTATTAATTAAAAATATATAAAAAATATAAAATTTAATTTTTAATATATCTATTGTGTATTTATGAAAATAAAATATTTAAAAATTTTAGTTATTAGTAATACTAACACGTGTCGAAGCTAAATCCATAAATTATTAAATAAAACCTCAAAATAAAAGTAGTTTCGAAATCGGTTTCTTTGAAACTTCCTTAAAAGTAATCTTAAGAGAAGCATTAGCAAACCCCTGTTGGTATGTTGTAAACGATGAACACATGATGGTCGCAATTAGGTGAAGTTAATGTGCATTAGGTGAAGGGATGATGTTCTTAATTGCTTTAGACTTGTCTAATTAAGTCTGATATTGAAACTTTGAAAGCCGACAAATGAATCCAAATGGCTTGAGTTGTTAATGCGTTAAATTAACAGCGATTTATAGCCTAATAATTAAAATTTCTCTTTTGGTTCTTGGGGTTGGCGAACCTGAAATCACAAATCGCAACCGATATTTGGACGTATATTTGAACTAGTCAACTTAGACAATATTCATTCTCACCACAAATAAATTATCAAAGTTGACTATATTATTTATATTATAGACATCGTAAATTTTTATTTAGTCGGTATACTTTATAAAATTATAAAAGCTAATAATCTTGGCGACAATTAAGATTATGCCATTTATTTTGTAAAAAAACCAGTATTTTAAGTAACTTTTTAAATATTTAATTATAAGCCGTCGTCTTGCCCATTAATTTACACACAATTTTCTTAAAAAAATTATCAGTGGGTGTCAACTTTTTCTAAAAATTAAATTGGTTCCCAACTGCCAATATTTTTTGTTTTTGTTGTCGAGACGTGAAATAGCAAGGATGATTCTTTAAAAAAAAAATAAACATGGCTACGCGTATCATAATGGGCCCGTAGAGCCTTTTTTGGACAAGGGCCAGTAGAACTTCATTGAAGATCTTTTACTGCCAATGGAATCCCAAAACGATATGACTTTTCTTTAATATAGGCCATTACACAAAGCCCATCTTCGAGTATTTAGCCCAGATGAGTAACGCGTCAAATATGAGGGAACTTTTGATATTAGACACACCCCCGGTTGTCCAATCCATTGGGGTACTTAGAATTAGGGGTTATTTAATTCACCGAAAAAAAAAAAAGACACAACCCCCTCCTCTCAACAAGTCAATATATATATATATATATATATATATATATATATATATATATATATATATATATATATATAAAAAGAGAAATGGATATCTCGAAAAGCCTATTAAAAAAAAATAGATATCTCAAAAAGAAAATATAAGAAACCAATTTTTACTTAGTTAATATAGTTAATACTGTCAATGAGTTATAGCTCAAATGACATAATTTCCTCATACTCAATTAAGAAGTTGCGAATTGAATCTTCTATTTTTGGTATATATATATATATATGGTTAACAATCACATGCATGCAGTATTTCCATGAAAAGTTATAGTTAAAAATTTTTACATAATAATTTAGTTAAATATATTAAATTATTTAATAATTTTTAACCAACAATATAAAGACAATTATATATAAATTTTTATTAATTAATATTAATTAACTTTAGAGTTAAGAATTCATAATTTAGGGTATAAAATTTAAGATAATTAAAATAATTTTTTTAAAAAAAGTTAGTTTATGTTGACAAAAAAAAAAATCTTTTAGTATTATTTTATCTCAAATTATCTAATATTTTTAGGAGTTAAATTATCTTGTACTTTAAGCACACATGATAAGATTATTAATTATGAACATTTTTATTAAAAATGTAAAATGTTTAAACTTCTAATGTATTCATTTTACATGTATTAAAAAAATGAAAAATTTTCACTAATAACAATCTTAACATATGCTCTAGCTAAACTTTAGTTTTAAACTATTATTTTCGAAGGTAAAATATCTTCATTACTTCATATGTAGTTAAAAAAAAAAAAAGAAAAGAAAAGATATAGTGTGTGATAGGCAAGGTAAAAGTAATAAAACAGGAATGTGAAAATTTTGGCTTGGGAAGCATCGAAGAAATTTCTTACTAATTTGAACCCCCTACGTTGTTGTATTGTAGTACTAGGGTCCGTTCTATTAAGGGGTTGGAACTTCACTAATAACAAGATTCCAAGTCCCTTGTGTTCCAACTTGTAAGCTTAAAGAATTTCCTCTGTACTTTCTATACTTCGATTCTAATCACCACCATGTTTAACAGCTAATTGTAAACACTTTATCATAACAAACAAAACAGGCACTTTGCATTTTCCCTTCATTCAGAGGAACCTTCCAGGAAGGCTCCTATGATATGTGCAAGAAAAATCACTCGTATATAATAAGAGCTTGTTTACTCTCTCAGATTCATCAGATCATCAGTAACTCATCATACACAACAATTGTGAAAAATGGAGATTGTTGAAGTTGGAAGCTGTGGGGCACTTCCTCTGCTCTCATTGAACCACGTGTCTCTCTTGTGCAGATCAGTGTGGGACTCTATGAGGTTCTACGAGGATGTTTTGGGTTTTGTTTCCATCAAGCGCCCTTCTTCTTTCAAGTTCAATGGAGCATGGTAATAAATAATTTACAAATATATACCTAAATGTTATTACTTTCCTTTTCATAATCTCCTTTTACATGTTTTTTATTAGGTTGTACAATTATGGGATTGGGATACACTTGATTGAGAATCCAAACATAGACGAATTTGATGCATGCATGAATGAAGCAAGGCCTATTAATCCCAAGGACAACCACATCTCATTCCAGGTATGTAATTAACACTCTAGAGGCATGATTATTAAGACATACATTGCATTAAATAATGACTTTAATTATGTTTGGTTTTGGGCAGTGTACGGATGTTGGACTTGTTAAGAGAAGGATAGAAGACATGGGAATGAAGTATGTGACAGCTTTGGTGGAAGATGATGGAGGGAACAAGGTGGAACAGGTGTTCTTCCATGACCCTGATGGATACATGATTGAGCTTTGCAACTGTGAGAATATCCCAATCATTCCTATTATTTCTTCATGCTCCTTCAAGCCTAGAACCCACAGCTTCATCAAGAAAGCAGCATCACCACCTGCCAAGTGTGGATTCATGGAGAATATCATGATGGAAAGCTTGAGCATGGACATGATGAACTTCTCCTTTTAATCAATCTTGTCTATATACTCTATATAGTTTTTTCAACTCATTTTTAGATACCAACAAAATAAACATTATTTTATTCTGTGTATCTACGAATGAAATGATAAACTTATATCTATATGAAAATATCTCATGTTAAAATGGATGAACTCCACTTCCTTCATCTTTTGTTTATGTAAGATATAAGCAAAAGATTGTTCCATGAAAGCAGAGAAGAATGCGGGTGGGTAAGAAGATAGAATTGTTATTAATTATTTGTGTTTCAGATCTACGCACAAGTGCACAAGGAAGAGTGGACCAAAAAAACCAAACTATGTTGTGTCATATGGTGTTTGAAATAATAATAATAAAATGAAATTGTGATTTTTCAGTGCTGTTCACACGCATATTTAATTTGTCGTTTTTCTCCCCCCCACCCTCTAAGCCACGAGGAACAAGTTTAATTTGGAGCCTACAAATACCGAATTGCTTCAACAACCACCGGCAATGGCATAACGTTACCACGTAACAAATGCATAATATTTTGTATCTTGTAAACACTATGCATGGCACTGCCACATCTGCGAAGAGCTAAGATGTTGCAATAAAAACTAAGATTGGACTCAATTGAAGCTAGTCTAAGTTAGTCTTTTCATTTCTTTAAGTGTCTTTCACTCTTTTGAGTTCGAGGCTGAATTTTAATGCCGATATAAAAGAGTTAAGAAGTGCAGTGTTTGTTGTTGAAAAATTTAAATGGTTAAATTCTTAAATTATAAATATTAAATTTAAAAATTTAAAACATAAACTATAAATTTAAACTATTAATATAAAACATAATAAATAAAGAATTAAGAATTATTTAATAAAAAAATAATAAGAAACGTTTGAAAATAAGATGAGTTTGAGTTACGCTTGGGAAAAAAATTAAAATTAATACCACCTGGTTTTAATAGTCAAATTTAAAAAAAAAAATCTGATATTCAGAAGATACAAAAAAAAATCCAATTATTTAGCATAGAAGGTTTTCAAGTGAGTTAAAAAACAGGTTGAATAAAAAAACTAATCTTAAAACTAAATAAACAAATTATGCAAAACTCTAATTTTAGAAAATTATTTTTGATTTTGTTTCGTCTCTTAGCGTAGAATAGATCAGAATTGAAATTGCAGAGAGTAAAAAAGAATAAGAGTGAGATCAAGATGTATTTTAGTTTGGCCACAAAGTGTAATATGACTTACGTCTAGTCTTCATTATAAGTATGGTAGAATTTTTACTATGATTAATTTGAATTACAAACACCGATACCAAGAGATTTACACTCTTGTAATTTCATGATTTCATCTAAACTATCTTAAACTTAATCACTCACCTAAGTACTAACCTAACCTAGTTAAGGAGAATCAAATATATTATAAATCGGCACTTTTTTTAAATTAAAACCTTCAAACAACGCAAAAATTGACTTTTGTGTGCACTACTTTCTTTTTTTGTCTTTTGTAATTTTAGAAAATTTAGTTCTAAACAAAGGAGAAGTCAGAACAGACTCAATAAATAAAGAATGAGGATAAAATGTTTCAGCTTCAATTCAAATTGTTACCTTCCTCCTTTGATTAAATATTTTTTTATTGACCTTGATATCTTCTCTTTAATGTTGGAATGATTTTCTTTCTTCATCAATTAGCTATTGCACTATTTATTTAGTTATTTCTGTTGATATTGAAGTGAAAATACTTTCTTTCTTTATCTTGATAATACGCAACAGTTGTCCAAACACTTATAATAATATATTTCCAAATTTAACTTGATATCTTTAATGATATTCTTTTTTTTTTCAAAGACAGTGGCATATTATTTTATTACTAAAATAATTGAATTTGTCCAAAATTGGACTTACAATCAGAATTTGAGAATCTCCTATAGATTGCTAAGCAATAATACAGAACAAACAGGAGTGTAGCTTCGAAAAAATTGAAAGGGAAACAAAAAATCAAAGATGATCTTTCAAGGATTAGGGCTCAAACTCCTCTGTGGGTGGCATTGCAGTTTGTTGCAGAGCTTCAGGACCGACTCCACCACTGCATTGGGTGAGCTGTTGGTTTGTTTGAAGACTCTCAGATTCCTACTTTTTCAGACGCTCCAACAAGTGATAGCAAGAATATTGAGCTCAAAATCTCCATGGTGTTGTTGTGCTATATTTTCTTTCATTTGTGTCCACCACTCCCGGAGGGTCATCGTTCTTTGCAGCGGTAATAAACAACTAATGGGCGTTTTCTTCCACACTCCCTGAGCCTCAGAACAGTAGATTAGGCAGTGGGAGGTTGATTCCTCTTCTCGGTGGCAGACAGGACACTCCCCCGACATTCCTAAAAATCTTTAGTGGACATTTTGTAAGACTGGAAGGTAGTCATGCAGTGACTTCCAGAGGAAGATCTTTATCTTATGAGGGATCTGGAGCTTCCATAGTCCCTTCCACAAGGGGCTTTGTCTGAAATAGTCTGGGCATCTTTCGATTGGACTGTGGAAGAAATTGTAAGTAACTTTGTACCCGGACGCAACAGAGTATTAGTGTGTCTTACTCAAAACCCAATGTAGCTTGTCTTCATTTTCCCCCAGTTAGATTGTTAATATCTATTACTGATGTCCACAGGAAAAAGCTCTTGGATGAGTTGTTAGTTCCAGCTTCTCTGTTCTTAATTTATTAAATCCTTCACTCTGAATATTGGTAGTGTTGTGTTTTGTAGGTACACTGCTGGAAGTAATGTGCAAGGGTATGGCAGAGGTAGCCATGGCTCGCCAACAATTTGGATGTCCTCTCCAGTGCCAATTCTCCATTGAAGCCCTTTCTCCACCACTTTCCTGCCTTCGAGGACACTTCTCCATCCCCAGGAAGGTAATACTCCAACCTCTGCTTTCATTACATCAGAGTATTTGAAGTACTTACTTTTGGGGATTCTGGCGAGGAGTGAGTTAGGATGAGTAATTAATCACCAGCATTGTTTTTTTAGGAGAGCAAGATTTTTGGGCCCTGAGATCTTTTAGTCCTAAACCTCCCTCACTCATATGTCGTGTCATAGTATCCCAACTAACCCATTGCATCTTCCGTTCTTCCCCCTTTTGACCCCACCAAAATTGAGCTAGGATATGGTGAATTTCCATAATCAGAGAATCAGGCAACCTAAAACATGACAGAGAATAAATTGGTATAGCCTCTCCTATAGCCTTAATTAATACATGTCTTCCACCAGCCGAGAGGAGGTTGTGCTTCCAATGCTGAGCTTTTTTCTGGACCTTTTCTTTAATCAAGTTGAAGGTAGCCCGCTTGGATTTATTAATCATAGCTAGGAGCCCAAGATATTTATCTTGTGTCCCAATGTGGTCAATGTGGAGAGCATTAGCCAGTTGGCGCCGAGTCTCCATTGGAGTGTTGTGACTGAAAAAGATTGCTGACTTGCTCAGGTTTACTTGCTGCCCGCTGCAACTTCGATAATGCTCTAATAAGTCCAGAATTCTTTCATAGTTTGGTGCTGTAGCTTTGCTAAAGAGGATTGAATCGTCTGCGAATAACAAGTGGCTGACTCGAGAACACCTCCTGTTAATCTAAACTCCTTGAATCAGTCTATTTTGCTCCGCCTTGTGTAGCATAAAGGATAATCCTTCAGCGTAGAAAAGAAATAAGTATGGCAATAGAGGGTCTCCTTGTCGGATACCTCTATTTGGTTTGAAAAAACCAAAAGATTGACCTTCCACATTGACAGAATAAGAAATAGTAGTGACTAACTCCCGGATCCATCCTATCCATCTCTCTTCAAAGCCCAGTTTTTCCATAATGAACCATAAATAATCCCACTCAACCCTGTCATATGCCTTACTCATGTCCAGCTTAACTGCCATTTCATACTTCAGCCCTTGCCTCTTGTTCTTAAGATAATACATGTACTTATGAGCAATAAGGATATTATCCAAAATAATCCTCCCTTTAATAAATACACTCTGAGACTGACTAATCAAACTGTTCATAATAGGTTGGAGTCTGTGAACCAATACCTTTGACATGATTTTATAGATAACCGT
Organism: Arachis stenosperma; assembly: GCF_014773155.1. NCBI lineage: Eukaryota > Viridiplantae > Streptophyta > Magnoliopsida > Fabales > Fabaceae > Arachis > Arachis stenosperma. The sequence goes on along the minus strand of NC_080381.1, from coordinate 13,659,120 downwards.
GGAAAGACTGATAGGCCGAATCTGAGCCACACTGCTGGCATCTGAAACCTTCAGAATAAGGAATATCTGAGTATGGTTAAATCCCTTAAGAATCCTCCCTCCTGCAAAGAAACTCCACATAGCTTGAAAGACATCTTCATTAATTTCGTGTTCTGATCCCCTGCCTGGAGCCATTTAACTCTAGACTTTTCCTTCCAATACATCTCCTCACCGTGGTAAGCTATCTCCAAACTACGCTCCAACTCGATCATCTCCTCACCACCATGTGTCCCTCTGGCTCGCATACCCTCAATTTGCAGGAGAAGCTCATCAATTTTCACTTTAGAATTTGACCTGCTCCTGTTCTGCCATGCTACAAGTCTGTGCCTACATTTCTTGAGTTTTTGGGCCAAGCTATACATAGGTGAACCCCCCCACTTCATCTCTCCACGTATCCTGAATAATATTCCTAACATCAAGAACCGCACACCATCGCTCCTGGAATTTAAATCGGCGTTTAGATTGCTCATGCCTCGGGTTTGTGTTTAGGAGTAGTGGTGCATGATCCGAAACAGATTCAAAAAGTCTCAGAACAACTATGTTTTGGTACTTCTGCAACCACCCATTTCCAGCAAGCACTCTATCAAGTCTCTCCTGAATAACGTCTCCTCCTGTTTGTCTGTTTGACCAAGTGAACGGCCTACCAATCATACCAATGTCCACCAGTTCACAGTCATTAAGAAAGTTATTAAAACATGCCATAGAAGCTGGGGATTTCTCATTTTCGCCCTCTTTTTCACATTGGTTTGTGATAGCATTGAAGTCTCTGATGATTGCAACTTCCCCATGAACCTGCTGCAATATTAATGATAATTCCACAAACTGCTGTGATCGAATCTAGTCGTTAGTACTTAAATGAACCCCAAGAAAACACCAATCATGATTTGTGACCTTATCTTTAACTGTGACAACAATGAAAAAATGGGTAGAATTGATAACTATTACCTCCAAACCTTCCTTCCATGCTATTACCAATCTTCATGCTATTCCTTCCGGGTTGACTAGGCTCCAGTCTTTGAAACCACATCCTCTCAACTTTTGCTCCAGACTTCGAGAAGGGTTTTTTGTCTCGCATAAAAACACAATCTCAGGGGAGTGGGATCGACTGATCCCTTTAAGATTGTGGACTGTCAGGGGTCTCCCTAAATTCCGACAGTTTCACATTAGGATTTTCATGGCTTCTTAGATGCCATTTTAAGGCTGGCATCCGCCACCTTTGCATTCTCCATGAGTATGTTTCCTGTGCATATTCGCTTGTGGCTCCCGTCCTTTACTTTCCCTTCCAGTTCTCGTTTGTCGCCAATGATTGGTATTACTTCGCTGCTGCCCTGACGGGCCTTTTGTTTCAGTTTCAATGCCTTCTTTGGTTCTGCCATTTGAACACAAAAGCCTGGGCTCCTTAGTTCCATGTTAGTAGCAGAGGTAATGTCTTCGAGAACTGGTGGATCCACGAGTACATTCTCCACTATGGTCTTTCAGTGGCCCTTATTTTCTCCCATTAGATTAGTGCTGCTGCTGCTTGTATTAAGACTGCTGCGTTGCTGCTCCTGGTTATTAACTTCAAGTTTTGCAAAGCCATCAAGTAGCCATGAAGGGACTGGTTTCTTTGTTGGTTTTGGGGCTAAATGCATATGTTGTTTATCATTGCCTTGATTATTTTCCTCCCGTATATCCACCCTCCTTCCAACTTGGTCAGCTTTCAACCCTTCTCCCACCAAGTCTTGGTTCAGTTTATTTGAGGCTGCATCCACTAATAGAACATTACATACCCTCGCACTATGCCCAATGTGAGCACAGTACGTACAAAAGATTCCAATGCGTTCATACCTCAGCCCCACCTCCACCAGTCGTTAGTTTGGTCCTTTCACCCTGAGACTATCTTTCACTGCCTTATCCCCATCAAGCATGATTTTTGCTTTCAGTATCCGAGATTCTTTGCCTCTGACTTCATAGATTTCTATCTCCATAAGTTCTCCCAGTTTTTCACCAAATTTTCGTTCAGCTTCCAACGTCTTATAACATTCAGGGACACCCCAAAATTGCATCCAAATGGAGAATTTTGAATCTGTATTCTCTTCAGAATTACGTGTGTCAGTCCATTGTCACACATGAAGGATGTAATCCTTGAATAGCCAGGGAATCCTTTCTCAATACGCCGCGTGTCTTTCTCTTCATCAAAGAAGAACTGAAACTGATTATTCCCTTGATTGACTACTCTAAACCATGTTGGTTTATCCCAGATTACGGACAGTGTATTCTCCATAATACCTGCAGAGAATTTTTGTGCCGAAAAAATTCGACATGTTAAGCTCTTTGTGCATGCCTTTACACCATGAGAGATATCCGTCTCTTCTAGTACTACTATATCTTCCTCACATCTCCATTGTCAATGTTTTCTACATTAGAATCTCTTCGCATGTCATTTATGTTGCATCATAAAGATTGGTGATTGATTTGGTGTAAAATTTATTGTGTAGCAACCGCCCTAAATAAGTACAATGAAATCTTAGTAGAGCACCAGCCAACCCTAATGGGTACGCAACCAACTTTAATGATATTCTTCTTAATAATGCTAATTTGTGCAATCTCATCTTACTAGTTTGATTATCTTTAATTAATTTTTATATTATAAATCGATGGTTAGTTATAATAAAAAATAATCAATTATATTAATAAGGTATCAAATTAAATCTAGACGCAACAAGTATATATAATTTTTCCTATGGTCAAATGTAGTGATATTAGTAGCTTTTAAGTATGTGTCAATCTAGCTTTTTTTTATTAACCTAATTTGACCGAACTATAAAAATCCTAAGTGTTATTTTTTAGTCAACTATTTTGTTAAAACAACCTAATTTTACCCTTCACTCTCTTTTGGATTTTGTAATGGGTTATGATAAATAAAAAAAACACAGAAAAGAGTTTTAATTTTTTTTTTTGTAAAAAAAATATTTTTACTCATAAAAATTGCCAAATATATAGTATTTATAGATAGTAGCAAAAATATTAGTTCTATAACAAAAAAATAAGATAATATTCTCTATATTAAATTATAAATTGAGAGATAGATCTTTTTAATTTTTTTTTCAATTATTTGATAAGGTGTGATTTCTCATTTTGTATTCTTTAAATAATACAAAAAAATATGTGAAAAAAGATATTGAATAATAAAATATCACATTTTATGAAATAATTGAAAAAAATTGAGAGGATTTACTTTTCTGTGAAGCGAAGTACAATATTCAATTACAAAAATTTTTAATAAGTAAAAAGCAAATATAAAATTCAGTCTCTTTTATTTCTAAATTTACACAGATCATCTGTAATACAATAAGATAATTTTTTTTTCAAGAAATAGATCATAACATTTTATGGTTTATAAAAATTTTCATGAACAATTTTTTTTATATCTTTTTTTCATATATGTAGAACATGTATAATCAAATTCAAAATATTTATAAAAATAAATCATTACACTGCAAAAGAAAAAAATTAACCACTTTAAAATTATTAAAATTTAGATCTCTAAATAGAGACTGAATATAGAAACAAAAATAGGAGAATAAAAAGAACGAAGAAGAAAAGGAGAAAGAATAATTAGGTCGAGAGAAAAAGAAAAAGAATGAAAGAAAAAGGAATGGAGAAAAGGAAGAGGGGAGATAAGGGCAAGAACAAAACTATGGAAGAAAAGAAGATGAGGGAGAAAAAAAAGAGCAAATGAGAAGTGGCAAAGAAGAAGCGAGAAGAGGAGGACTACCACTGCCAAGACTTGGACAGCGACAACAACTCTCTATCACTGATGGCCTTGTCGAACTTGTAGAAAAGAGTTTTTGAAAAAGAAAAGAGAGAGATCAGAAGCCATGAACTTCAAGTGAAATTAATATGAAAAGAGCATCAGTTATTGATGATGCTTCTTTTTGTCAAATTTTTTAAAAATTAACTATTGAATATATCTAAACCAATGGATATCAAATACTTCAGACTGCTAAGATTATTACTTAAAATTAGATTTGAGTATTAAGAACAACGTTGACAAATGGATAAAAAAAATAGAATTTATATTCTTGCAAATTAGATTAGAGATTTTATTGTTATGCTAATTATTTTTAATATGATCTTAAAGTAAGTATAATACTGATATATTGACTTAGAAACGTATAATATACACATATGACTTCAAATTTGAAATTAACAAAAATTATCAATGGTAATTTCTAAAATTACTATTAAATGAAATCGCAACTCACGATTGCAATTTTTTTTTCTTATATAAGTTGTGATTTGTTTTTTAATAAATTTAGAAATTTGTTTTACAAAAATTTATTTTCTTTTTTTAGTCTTTTTCCAAAATCATATTATGTACATATCATGGCTCATAATTTATTTTTTAAAAATTCAGATTTTTTAAAATAAAAAATTGCAAAGTTGTTCCTCATGATTTCTATTTCTTCTAACAATCCCATATTGACATATTTAATTAAATTAGTCCATATTATCGTAAATTATAATTTTATTCCCAATATAAAAAAAATTAGCCTTGATATTATCCTTACTTTTAAAAAAAATTACACATTTAAATAAAGAGTAAACTACTAAAATAATATCCAAAAAATCACATAGCTAGCAAAACGAATTTCAAAAGACACTAACAACAAATAAACCATCGAAAGATTTAAAAATATGATTAAAAGATCTAAATATTAAATATATATTCTAAAAAATAATTTTAGAGATCAACTTTTGATATAAATTTTTGCAATCATCATTAGAAAAAAAATATTTTCATCTTTAAAATTTGATAATTTTTTGTCAAGTAATTTTTTTATATTTTTTATTGTGAATGACCACATTTTTTTAAAAAATAAAAAAAAATTAGAGATCAAATTTTGCTTCGAATTCTTTTTTGTGTACTTTCTAAATATTTACTTAAATATTGTCACAAAAATTTAGATCTAATGAATAAGTCATTTGCTAAATATAAAACTTTTTTTTATTAATCACTTACAAAAAATATAATATTTATTAATTTTTTATCATATTTTAAATTATTCAATAGCTGTTTTGTTAATAACATTTTTGAGAAAAAAATTTTATAAGCGACTAAATCTTTTAAGTACCAAATTATTAGTAATTAACCATTAATTAAATTATAGGTCAAAATTATCCAATTACAATATTTTCAAACATATATTTACTCTATATAGATAGTTACAAGTTGTAGTGGATCACAGTTTATTTTTAAATTGACTGTCAATCTGTCATCATAAATTATGAAACCCAAACACAATTTACAAATAAAAAAAAATTACATACAATTATTTTCATCATGTAACAATACTTAATTATGAATTTCACAGAAAAATAACTTTATTTGAGTATTTACTATTTACCAAAACGAACATATACATCCTCTGGTGGTTTATATGGTATTTTCATTGGAAAATATTTAGTATTTGTGTATAAGCCGTGGAATGTTTCTACGGTTTATATTTTTCTTTTTTTTTTATACATATAAGTAAACCATCACTCTTTAGCGATTTGTATTGTATTTTTTTTTCTTGTAAATTTGAGTCCTATCATTTATGACCACGGTCAATTATTACATAAAATATGAATCAAATTATTATTTATGTATAAATTTTCAATAATAATTTATTAGAATAAATATAAGACTGAAATATAATCATTTTAAAATATTATAATTAGATAACTTTAGTTTTGGATTTATTTAAATATTCAGTGTGCTCTATTTTTAATATACTTATTTTTTTAATTAATAACACAATCTTTCGAATAAAAAAAAGAACAAAAGGAACAAGCTAAACAGGATTACAGAAATCACGATTTATTATTTTTGCTTGAGTAAAAAAATTATGTAAATAAATAGCATTTATTATTTTTCTGTTGTTTTTGGGTTTATTGCTCTGTTGTTAGTAAAAGGAAAAACATAAATTAATACTACACTAAATTTTAAAAAAGTATATATTATTAATAGAAATAATGAATAATATAAATGAGAAAACTATTTAAATATCAAGTCTAATATCAAAATTAAGACTCAGAAATTTAATACATAATAGGTCACCTCCAGAAAATGGAATAGTAGGCCAGTCAGTGGGGTTGGAGATTCCTTATCGTGTGGATATAATTCACAGACATGAAATATACAAAAGGATGATATATATATATATATTGAGACGTTTATGAATATTATAAATATACAAAAGGACAATAAACAACAGAAAAATAATGAATTGGTTAATTAGTTAGAGTTAATATAACTCAACTACAAAACAAATAAAAAAAATTAGTTTTTTAATATTTCTAATGGTGAGTTTAACTATTTCCCCTTTTCGCCGTTTTAAGATGTCTCTTATAATATCTTGTTATAATATTTATCCATTTTCAAGATAATGGTCAGTTTAGATACTTTTAACGAGAAAAAATATAACATCTGAATTTTTTTAAGTTTAATTATTCTATTAGTTTTTATAATTTTGTAATTATTTTAATTAAGTTTTTATATTTTTTTAATTTAATTTTTTTATTAATTTTTTTTAATTATGTCCTTCTTTATAGTAATTGATTTAATTGAATAGGGACTTAATTAAAAAAAATATTGATACAGAGATCCAAATAAAAAAAATATAGAGACCAAATTAAAAATAATTGGTACAAAAACTCAATTAAAAAGAAAAAAAATATAAAAACTTAATTAAAAATTTAGCAAAATTATAAGAACCAATAACAAAATAATTAAACCATTTAAAAAAACACTTGTTAATAATACCAAATAAAATCTTTATTTAAATAGTAAGGTTTTAAATTTTTCATAACATTAAAATTACATAAAATATTTTATTAGAAATTTATTGAGTAATGACTTAAAAATACTTGTTAAAATTTTCAATGAAAAAACGTTTTATTGAATAAACATAAGTATTTATGTATTCAATACAAATAAACAAAAGATGAAAACAACTAAATTCTTTCAATTTTAAGGAGGAGATAAAAATAGCTACTTTTAATATCCACGTTTAGAGTGCATTATGAGAGAACGGTATAACGACTAAATTATTTCAATTTTACTAGAATATAATGGAAAAAGAAGTGTTTTGGACTGTGAAGAACTTTTTTGTTAGAGGTAGAATTTTAAAAAGTTTAACCATACTAATATTTGTCTAGTGCCAAAGATCTCAGATGCGAGCGATATGACTCAGATAAGATCCATTAATTTGTTCTCTATTGTTTATAAAATCATTTCGAAGGTACTGATCCACAGACTTTAAAAGTGTATGAACAAGGTAATTAGAGCTACTCAAAATACATTCTTGAAAGGTAAATTTATTTTTTATAACATTCTTATAGCACAGAAAATGTATGCACTACCTTAAATAAAAGAAGCGAAGCTTGGTATACAAAATGACACTCAAGCTTGATATGAGTAAAGCCTACGACAGGGTGCAGTGGGGAGTGACATTTTCTATGGTTTATTATGGAGAAGTTTGATTTTGAATCGAGATTCATTGATTGAATTCGTGAATTATTGATAACCGTTTCTTACTCTATTATTGTGGAAGGTCAACCCTATGATTTTTTTTAAAACCAAATATAGGCATTCGTCAATGTGACACTCTATCTCATTTTCTTTTCTTATTATGTGCAGAATGACTTTTTTTTTTGCTACACAAAGTAAGCAAAATAGTCTCATTCGAAAAATTTCAGAAAAATAGAAGATGTCCAATTATAAATCACTTGCTATTTGCTAATGATTCCATGCATTCTATTCGGTAAAGTCTCGAAAAATAGTTGTGCCTCTATTATAGAATTATTAGAATCTTATGAAAGCTTCAGTAGGTAAAGAGTTAATCTTAATAAATTTGTCCTGTTTTTCAGTAATAACACTCCAGAGCTGATTAGAACCTCCCTAAAAGTCAAGTTAAATATTTCTCACATAGGTGTATAGGATAAATATTTGGATCCACCTTCTCTTGTCAACAGCTCTAAAAAAGCCACCTTCAACTTAATCAAAGATAAGATTCTCAAAAGGACAAAAGGATGAAAAATGTGCTTGTTATCTAATAGAAGAAGACATGTATTATTCCGAGTAGTTGGTAAAGCCATACCAATATACACATTGTCATGTTTTCAACTTCTGCACAGCTTACTAAATGAAATTCGTAGTATTCTAACCTAATTCTGGTGGGGGCAGCAAGGTTCTGAAAGATGAATAATGTGGATTAGTTGAGATAAGATGACTAGGTCTAAGAAAGAAGGCAGACTTGGTTTCAAAGATATCAAGACTCAAAACCTGGCTCTTTTAGACAAATAGTGCTAGAAAATCATAACTCAATCTAACTCTCTTCTTTCTAGAATACTTAAAAGTAAATACTTCAGATTTAATTCCATTCTTGCAGCAGAAGTAGGAACCTCACCTTCTTGGGGTTAGCAAAGTATTCTTGAAGGGAGGCAAGTCATACAGAAAGGCATTAGTTGGAAAGTAAGTTATGGTGATATCCGAATCTTTAGCAAACCATGGCTCCCTCCTCCTTACCCCTTCACTGTTCTACCATCTACGACACTACTATCAGATAGTTATCATTTGTTATGGGTGAAAATCCTATTTTTGTCAAATAAATAGTAGAATCAAGTATTAATCTCAAATCGTTTCCCTCTAAAAATTGCTCAGCGAATCCTCTCCATAACTCTAGGAGAAGGTAAAAACACAATTTAATGGGTAATGAACAGAGAAAAAACATATGATGTTACATCAGGGTATAAGATTGCTTACCACTTTTACCATACCTATATTGAATTTTTTCCGAACTTCATGCAATAGAGGCCAATTTAGAATCATTTATGGAAGTTAAAAATTTCTCACAAGATTCTACTCTTTGCATGGAAAATCCTCCATGGTAAGATCTGCTTCTCATCCACCAGCTATTCTCATTCACTTCGTCAACTTGTCCAATCTGCAAGTCAGCTCCAGAATCATTCATGCACTGTCTATTTTTCTGTGGAGACGCTAATCTAATGTGGAAAAAGAGTCATTTGACTTATCTCATTCTAAACCATAGATGTTCCTTATTTTTTGATTGGTGGAGGAATTCGGTATTATAAACTGGACTTCAAGGAACAAGCCCTCAAAGAACTCAACTGATTTTGATTATAGCTTAGAACATTTAGAAGGAGAGGTGTCAGTGAGTCTTCGAGCAGGTCCAGGACACTCCAGAAAAAATGCTAGCAACATCGTTTAAGTTGAACCAGGAGCTATCTATTTTGCCTTATGCATAGTGTCCTGAGGTTTTTTCCTATCTACTTTTCTATATTATTTTCTTCTTATAATTTCACCTATTCATGAATATTTGAGAATTCTCATTTTCTATTTTTCTTGTCCTGACTTTTGGACATTATATTTATTTTTTTACTGAATACAATACCACTATTATCTTTGAAAAAAAAAAAAAAGCAAAGTTAAAAATGACTAACTCGGTCACTTATTAGTATTGTATTTAAAGGTAAGTTTTTTTTTTCTTTCTCACACTATTCTTTAGTTTGACAAGTTAAGAATTAATTTACTACAAATTTGAATTTTATTTAAGGGTCTGTCATTGATTAATAGATTGCTACATGTACAAAATAAAATTCGAACCTCTAACACTTAAATAGATAAGTGAATTGATTATTTGACCAACTTAAATTAATTATTGAGTGAATACTCATCCCGACCCTTGATATTTTTTTCGAAGGACTACGAAATTCTTAAAAAAATTAATTTCTCATTTCGACCCTGATAATTAATTTTGTAAAATTGGTTAATTTTCTGTCAATAATTTCTCTCCAAAACATATTTATACAATTCGTTAATCACTAATATATCCTCTGTTTAATTTTTATGAATAAAAATAATTTAAAAATTACTAATATTTTAATTTTTTTACAATAAACAGTCTTATAGAAATAAAATTTAAAAATTATTAAAAGTCTCATTTTTTTTTTCGAAATAATGATGAGAAACCGTTTAAGATTTTTTTCTAATTATTTAAAGACGAGTTCTAGGATATAACATAATGATATACAAAAAAGTACTTGAGATTTGTATTTATCGTTAGTACATAAAAGGGACAAATTGGTTATAGAGGTTGGAATCTCCTTTAGGATTTGAGCTTAGCTAGTTAACTTTTAATTCCTAATCTCTTACAAATCAGCTAATTGTAGATGGTTAAGGAACACAAAATAATTCATTTGTTATTACATTTAGAAATTTAGATATAAGTAATATATATTTATATATCAAGTTTCATAATATACAAATATGACAACAAACAAAAAACAAATTTATATATCAAATTTACTGAAACGTAACCTTAAAAATATTCAACTGTCATAAAAAAATAATAAAAATAAGAAAAGATAAAAATGAAAAAATTGATAAATTATAACTACCATAGATGTATATCAGAATATGTATTGTTCTTAGCAGAGCTGGAGAATTAAGCAAACTTTTCTCGAATATTAATATCCAAATCCAAACTATTAATTTTAAAATGATAAATAAATAATAGTTTAATCAATATATAATTAAAGTAGTAAAATTGATATATAATAAAAATTACAAATTTAATGATAATTAAATTTTTATTTTTGTTAATCTCAATATTCAAAGACTCAAATTTCAAAATGCTTGTTGTCAAGGAAAAAAAAAACCATAACACGGAAGACACGCAGGTTGAGCGAGACCTAGCAACGACCTTGATTAAATTAAATAAGAATTGAATCTGTTGATGCAATGAGTGGAAATGAATAATTTTGATATCTGAAAGTAGAGAAAGTAGTGTAGTTTATCCTTGAGACAATTTAACACAAGAGAAGAACATTAGGGGAAGGAGGGGTAGATGGGACCCAGACTAAAAACTGGTGGGTGAGAATGAAGCGAGAGGTGCTGTCAAGTGAGGAGTGGGCTTTGAACTTGTGGCTACCAAGTAACAAAGTTAGAGGGGGCAACATAGTTCAAAAAGGAAAAACAACTCATTTATTGTGTCAATGCTTTCTTCTGGAATCAACCCAAAGCTGAAAGGTCCCCTCCCTTCCCCTCAAAATCCTCTCTCTCTCTTTTCTCTTTTTATGTAATCTAATCTCCCCTAATTCCCACACTCTCTATCATCGTCATCATTAAGCAGGCAGCGCCCTCAACCCTCAACCGCCATCACCATACAGAGAAAAACAAAAACCATCATAGCCACATGGATTTCGTGAGAATCTGTCTTCTTCTGTGCCCCCCGTCCTCCTTTTCTTTTTTTTTAATATATATATTCTTGTTTTTGTTGTTGCTATTATTAATTCATTAATTAATTATTAATTATACAGAGGTGGAAGGTGTGGGTGTTCCCTTCCTCTGCATCTGACTTGAACTTTTTTGTATTTGTATTTGTTCGGTTAAGCAATGAAACTGAGAGAGCTCAATTATGCGAACGCTTTGTGATGCTTGTGAGAGTGCGGCCGCTATCGTTTTCTGCGCCGCTGATGAGGCCGCACTCTGCCGTGCCTGCGATGAGAAGGTTCTTCTCTTATGTTCATTATCTTTCTTAGTTTGACTTAGATCACTCACTCTCAATGGCACAAATTTATGAGGTTTTATCGGTAATGTAGCAATTTTGAAATCATGAGTTGAATCCTTTAATAGGGATTCTTCAAAGTTGAAATATAAGTTTGTTAGTATTCAGTGGTGAATAATCTAATATGATTCAACTAATGAGTTAAACATTTGAAATCTTGGGTCGGCAGGTTCACATGTGTAATAAACTTGCTAGCAGGCATGTAAGAGTGGGTCTGGCAAGTCCAAGCGATGTGCCTCGTTGTGATATATGCGAGAATGCACCTGGTAGGCACTTTCTTTGTGTCAACTATGATAGTAATATTTCTCAATTGACTTTGCCTTATATGTCTATTTCAATCTGGACGTAGCATTCTTCTATTGCGAGACAGATGGAAGCTCGCTTTGTTTGCAGTGCGACATGATAGTTCATGTTGGTGGTAAAAGAACACATGGAAGATATCTTCTATTTAGGCAAAGAGTTGAGGTGTGTTGAACACACTTTCCTTATATTGATTTCTTATCTAGATGGAGGTCTTTGATTTTTCTCATTAAGATGAATAATATTTGTGTGTTCCATAGTTTCCAGGAGATAAACCTAGTAACATAGAAAACCCAGCTTCTCAACCTGTGGAACCAGGGGAGACTAAGAGGGGACAAAATCCACTTCCCAAGCTAAAAATGGGGGAGAAGCAACAAAACCACAGGATGCCGCTGCTTTCAACACCAGATCCTGATGCTGACGGACATGCCAAGATGGAGACTAAAATGATTGATTTGAACATGAAGCCTAACAGAATACATGAACAAGCATCAAATAATCAGGTAGGAGTTCATGAGGAATAAAAATTTTCTTTTTTGACAGATTGGACATTCTATATATGATAAATTTGTGTTAAACGTACACAAGATCCTGCAAACTAATATTTTAGCCTGTAAGAATTTAACTCCTTACACTAGAGTAAACTTACTCAAATGATCTAGTTATGATTGGGATGTAGAACACATGATGGACTTCTATGTTGTTTATGATGATTATACACAAATGGGATTGGATTATAGGAAGCATGTGACATATTCCTCATAGTTTTAAGTTGTTCAATAAAGTGTCATCCAAATAATAAGAGAGTTAATTCCTTTTGACTACTGCAGCTTACATCAAATTTTGTAAATCTGGAACTAATTTTTTTTTCATCTTGTTTCCTTTTCTGCCTCTTGTAACCATGAAATTTCAGCTTTCCTTTGTTTTCTAGAATTGGTCTTAGTAATGCTATTGAAAATATAACTCAACAACTCTTCAAACATGATTTCAACACCATATGGTTCATCTTTGCTTCTGTGAATTCTCAAGGGAACATAGAAGGACAAAGCTTGTGGAACACAATTACTGTGGTTACTTTTTGTATATATACTATGCATATTTCTCATAATTTGTCTCCATTTTTTTTTTTGCAGCCATAAGTCATGCAATTAAACAGAGCAGTTCTGACATGATAATACACCATAAATCTATCAAATGGCAAAACAATTGCATTGTCTCATGCATGCTAGTCACAATGTTGGAATAGTAGATTAGTAGATTAACATACTATGCTAGCAAACGAGGCATTGCGGCACCAGAATCTTTTTAGGAGTTTGTTTGCCCTTTTGAGAATTCAATTTGGTAGATCAACACTTTAGATCTGTACTGCAAAGCATTGTTAACTGCAAATATGTAATCTCTTTCCAATGAAATGTGTGGTAACTTTTATTTCTTTACACACTCTTTTTCATGTCATTGAGCTCCCTTAGGAAATTTAGGGAAAATATTTATTGTTTTATTTTCATTGTGACGTGTTGCCAAATTGCGTATGATGGTAGAAATTGGAGTTTGCTCTTATGTTTATTTATTTATTTATCTCGAAAAGCAACTTTCTAAATTCCAACTCCTTTTAACTCAATTAAATAATCGTGTGAATTATTTTACTAATAATAATTTGAACATCATATACTATGAACGCATATTTATTTTCACTATAAAAAGAGGATTGAGGCATTTAGATTGGCCTTTTTTTATTTATCACTAGAGTTTCAGTCTCTCTTAAGAATATTTCTTTATTTTACTCTTAAAATTGAGGTATTTAGATTGGTCCAAAAACGTACACCATAAATTCTTAATAAATAAATGACTGTATAGTTGGATAAATATAATTACAAAAAGAATTCTTCAAAGTAAATCAAAACAATATTATTTTGCTAAAGATTAAAAAAAATAAATTTAAGCCTAACAGTAAATCTTAATCTTAAATCTTTGACGAATAAATAATTATATGATGCTGTATACATAATTTAAAAAATGAATTAAAAAGATGATTATATAATAGTATAGATATAGTTAAGAATAACAATTATAATTAATAATTAATTCCAAATTAAATTGGACATCCTTGGAAGGATAACTAATATATATACATTATCACCATAATTAACCAAAGAATATGAATAATAAATCGACTTTATTAATTGTTGGAATGATAATAAATATATCCATTATTTACCATAATTAACCAAAGAATCAGTTTTAGATATACTTTAGTGATGCAATAACTCAGATAAAATTAATTCAATTTAACATTAATTTAACATGATAATCTTTTGTAGATATAGATTGCTTTTCTATCGTTAGTATATATAAATTAGAACAAGTCTTTAATTTCATCTCAAAATATAGTGTGAAATTATTAATTTCAAACAGAAAAAAGGGTCACCATGCAGTGACTATATCACTTTTTTATCTGTAAATAAAATATCATTGTTAAATTATGCTATATGAATATCAAAAGTTAGCTATCAAATAGAGATACATATTTAGTGTTCATTAAAATGTTTAATTATACTCCTGTAAAACTATTTGATTATCTGACAATGATAGATTTGATTATTTTATTATAATGAGTTCATTATTTTGTTGAAAAATATATAATTAATGAGTTAATAGTTAAATTAGTCTCTAAAAGATGGTTTGTTTTTTAAATTTATCCTTAAAAGATTTTATCAATTAAATTGGTCTTTCAAAAATTATAAATTAATTATTTTTGTCAATTAGTCACTTATTAATAATTTTCGTAAACGATTAATGATATAGAACGTTAACTCATATCATATATGACACCTAATATATTTAATTAGATGCTAAATAAATATATTTATAAATATTTATTAATTTAGTATTGTTAGGTTATATTAGAATTAAGATTTATATAATTATAAAAATAGAATAAATTGATAAATTTTTATAAATATATTTGTTCAACGTCTAATTAGACATATTATGTATCATGTATAAACATGCATGGATACATAACTAATTTGATGGTTTATTTTTTGTTATGAAATATTCTTTATAAATTATTGTGCCTAATGTTTATAAAGTCCTGCAAAATAGACTCTTATATTAAATCAATCTAATTTTTAAACATGTTAAATTATTATTATTCCATCGTATAATATTATTTATGAAGGATTACCATGTGTTTATAACACGCAGCGGAAGAAAAGAAGGTAATTCTAAAGATCTATTTTTGTACTTAAACTTTATTCCAATAATAAAGAATATATAAATCAGATTTAAATACCTGTGTGTACGCTAGTAAAAATCACTTTTTCCTTCGATGGTACGAAGGCGCTATGCGTATCCACACCGAGACCAACCTTTGCTGTCAACTCCTTGACCAATGGATATCTGATCTAAATTGAGAAATCTCTTGCAACTCTTTGCATGCCATAAAATTCTTCTCCAAGAATTAGGCTCACATACATTTATGTGTGTAGAGATAAAGGAATAAAACTCTTGTTATTCTCTCGTGACTTTTCTGTACTCTTGACGTACATATATATAGTATGAGATTTGTTATTGATTTTAAATTTGATTCTCAATTCAAATTTAAATCATATCTTGAAATTCCAAATCTGAATCATTCAAATTTTATGAATCATATCATAACTAAATTTGAAAATAGAATCAGTTAGGATCTCATCCAAATTCAGAAATAGAATAACTAATTTTCTCAAATCTCATTTAATGTTCTCAATTATCATACTATTATTATATTCTTGGTGCTAGCAAAGAATATAATAATATTCCATTTGAATTAATATAATTATTTATTTGATCAAATCAAAATAATAATTAAATAATTCTACAACAAATATTAGAACACTCGTTAGTGTGTGACCCCAAAGGTTCAATACTAAGCGGGTAGTAAATTAGTCGTACTAAATTTACTAATCAAGGTTGGCGTCTAGCAACACTCCTCAACGACTCGATAGTATGAAGTAATATATTTTTACTAAGAACCTCAGAAGAACAAAGTATAATTCCTTCCATCTTTCCGGCTCTTGATTAACCCTTAGAGTATGGTTTAATTGTCAAACTCTAACTTGTTACCATTATTATAATAAATTGTGAATGACCTAAGAAACTAATTTCTTCATTCATTCGATCTCCTTGACCAAGGTTTATTCATCTCATTCATTATAATCATAGAGCTCAAACTCTTTACCGAGAGTTGACGGATTCCTTATTGACTGATCATTAATTCTACAAGTATTTACATCATACCCAATATCCATTCAACTAGCACCCTAGGGTATTAGGTGTCCGGAATCAAAGTATAATAAATACGTTGTTAATTACTATGATAGTCGCAGGTCAAAGAAAACTCTATTACTATGTTCATCTTGAGAATATCCTATTGAAAAATATGCTGTAATTATAACCATTAAGAATTCTTAGAGTGAGCCAGTTCAATGGTCATATCCCTATATACACCATCTATATATATAATTTAATAAATAAGATCTATTAATCTTCATCCAATGAAGACCATTATATATATATTGATCTTTCCGGATTATTAATGTCCTTTTTAATAATCCTATGACCAAGAACAATTTAGATTAAATTATAAAAGATTTATCTCTCAATATTATGATCACTATCACAATGATAAATCTCTAAATTTAATCAAGGACCTTATTATATTAACATTTTAATATAATAATAATAACAAATTATTTGACACATGATTGATTGGATTGTGGTCATACTCCTTATTCCCAACAATCTCCCACTTGCACGAGAGCCAATCATGATAGATTAGATCTTGGGCATACTATTATCTCAATAATCTCCCACTTGCACTAGAGCCAATCAATCATGTGTATAATTTTTCAATGCATATTTGTGTTTGTCAAAACTCTTTTGACCTTAAACACCTTTGCTCTTGAGCATATTTACTTGACCTTTTTGTAAAATATACCTAGTGTATAATAAATATCACGTTTTCTCAAAACATGAAATCTCCCACTATAATAGTGCATAATTTTATTTTAAAGACAATCCTTATTGAACATGATTATAAAAAATCTAAGTGACCATTAGATCTATCTTTATAGAATTGTATCATTATACAAGTAGGCTACTTTTTCGAAAAGTTAGTTTGTACTCCCACTCTTTCTTTAAGATGGAATCCATTTTCTAAAAAGGAGTTTTACCTCTTATCATAGACACTTTGTCATAAGAATAGTGATAAAAATAATCTCATTATTTATTTAGGATAAGCAATAAATCTCATTTATTGGACCTAATATCAATTCTATTATTGTGCAATCTCTTAACACATATAAGACATCTCCAAACTCTAATGTTCTTGAGTTTCAGCTTATGACTTTTCCATATCTCATGTGAGTAAAAAATTGATTTAGTGAAAAATTTGTTAATTTAGCCACATTTCTAAAATATAGTCTAAATATTTAACAAATAATAATATTCAACTAAATCAAATTTCATATTTCTTAAACATGATGGAGTACATAGGATACTAGTATTTATGTACGGAGAGAATCTCATTCTCTATTTAATAGAATATCAATTAGATGTTAGAGATTTTACTTTAAAACTCTTATAATAAAAATACTTAATATCTTTATTATTGGTCAAACTAACCCTTAAGAGCAATTTTGATTTGCATCCTCAATACTCATATTGAGTTTTTCCAAAAGGATCACAAACCTTAATCATATTAAGGTCAATTATAAATTGTTGGTAATAAAATAAATCTCTAAAAATGCTTGCAAGAATAATTCTCGTTAAAGCCATTTGGCTAATGATATTCCAACTTCTAAAGTTGTTTAATTCAAAATATATTGTCCAATACTCCCACTAGTTTAAATAAAATCTTTGATAGTCATATTATCTTACTTTGGACACCATACATCTTCTCAAGATGTTCAGTAATAAATAGTGCGTATATGCTTTTGAAATTAAAACCCATGGTTGTCAAAACAACCCATATTATAGTAAAATAATACTTTAGATACTTCACAAGTACTGACTATTTCATCACTAATTTTATTGGACAATATTATTTCAATAGGATTATCATGTCCATTAAACCCTTTTATACATAAGAACAATTCTCAATGTATAACCACTTTATTACTTTCAAGTATGTCAGACGAAGGATGAACATATTTTAAAAATTTAAAATATGAAAGTAAATCAAGAAATCTATATTTCTAGCAAAATTATTTAGAATCGTGAATGAGTACCTTGGTTGTCAAGTTATTACTCATCCCTATTCCAAATAAACATGATTAAATTATATCACATACAATTATAATCCCAAATAATTATCTGGTTGTCAAACAATTATTTAACAGAATTATATTTTATATCCCTAGGTTGTCTAGATTTAAGTATAAAATTAATTCTCCTTATACATCATCATATGCATAAATAAATTCTATCTTTGAGTACAAGTGTCCTGGTTGTAAGGTTACTCCTTGTAAACAAGAGATAAATTTATTTGTTTGGCAATCTCCTAACTTTTAGGATTTATCTCTATCGTTAGAGAATTTTTCATCAGTACTTATATATTAAATTTTATACTCCTAGGTTGTCTAGGCAAAATATAAAATTAAATCCCTAATACATCAAATGTATATACAGATTATTATCTTGAAAATAAAACTCCTGGTTGTTAGGCCGCTCTTTATAATCAAGAACATTAGAAAAACTAATTTCTAAAATTATAGTGTTCAAAACACATCAATCAAATCAAAATTTGATTTTTTATGTACTAAAATTTGGCCTTAAAAAATTATCAAATCAAATTTGACCTTTATATATACACTATATATATATATATATATATATATATATATATATATATAAGAAACAAACAAAAGATATTTTGCATCTTATTCCTTTTAAGCACCCTAAGGTATTAGGTGTCCGGAATCAAGGTATAATAAATACGTTGTTAATTACTATGATAGTGGCAGGTCAAAGAAACTCTATTACTATGTTCATCTTGAGAATATCTTATTGACAAATATACGGTAATTATAACTATTAGGAATTCTCAGAGTGAGCTAGTTCAATGGTCATATCCTTATATACACCATCTATATATATAATTTAATAAATGAGATCTATTAATCTTCATCCAATAAAAGACCATTATATATATATATATATATATATATTGATCTTTCTGGATTATTAATGTCCTTTTTAATAATCCTATGACCAAGAACAATTTAGATTAAATTATAAAAGATTTATCTCTCAATATTATGATCACTATCATAATGATAAATCTCTAAATTTAATCAAGAACATTATTATATTAATATTTTAATATAATAATAATAATAATAAATTATTTGATACATGATTGATTGGATTGTGGTCATACTCCTTATTCCCAATAATTTAGATGGCTTTTTATGTGGAGGTCTGTTTCATATTTTAGACTAATTATACATTCAAAACCTATAGCTTCTCCCATACAAAATCAAGGGCAAATTACATTCGTTTTTCATAATAAGCAAAAAAAAAAATTAATCATGTTAAATATATACTAAAATTAGTCATTAATATAAAATATAAATTAAAAATAAATAAAATTATATATATTTATATATAAATATAAAATAATTAATTTTAGTGTACAAATATTTTTTTAAAAAAAATATGCTCATCTTATGACAAGGAAAAAGGAGATCAATATTAAAAAAATTCAAGCTAATAGATTAAATAATTTAAAAAAATTTAATATAAATTTTTCTGTCTTTCAAAGATTATAGATTAATTATTTTCGTCAATTAGTCACTTATTAATAATTTTCGTAAACGATTAATAATATGGAACGTTAATTTATATTATATATGATATCTAATATATTTAATTAGATATTAAATAAATATTTTTATAAAAATTTATCAATTTAGTATTAATAGATTATATTAAAATTAAAATTTATATAATTATAAAAATAGAATAAATTAATAAATTTTTATAAATATATTTATTTAACATCCAATTAAACATAATATGATATATAAACATACATGGATACATAACTAATTTGTTGGTTTATTTTTTTGTATGAAATATTCTTTATAAATTATTGTGCCTAATGTGTATAAAGTCCTGCAAAATAGACTCTTATATTAAATCAATCTAATTTTTAACATGTTAAATTATTATTATTCCATCGTATATTATTATTTAGATGGCTTTTTATGTGGAGGTCTATTTCAAATTTTACACTAATTATAGATTCAAAACCTATAGTTTCTCCCATACAAAATCCAGGGCAAATTACATTCGCTTTTCATAATAAGAAAAAAAATCAATCAGCTTAAATATATACTAAAGTCTAAAATCACTCATTAATATAAAATATATATTAAAATATAAAATATAAATTAAAAATAAATTAAATTATATATATTTATATATAAATATATAATAATTATTTTTAATGTGTAAATAATATTTTTTTTAAAAATATACTCATCTTATAATAAGAAGAGAGAAGATCAATATTAAAAAAAAACAGAATATTACACATTTAAATATTTTTTTATTAAAATTTATTTAAATAGGTCTAATATCAACAAAAATCATTCTCATTAAAAAAGTGTCAATACAGATGCTTTTTCTTTTTCTCTTCCCAGCGCTTCTTCTTCTTCATTCAAATTCATGCATACCTCATCTTCTTCTTTTTTCAAATTCACTTATACCTCCTCCTCCTCCACTTCCTCCTCCTCCTTCGTGCATGCAGATTCTTCTTCTGCTTCTCCTCCTCCTTCTCTTCTTCTTCTTCTCTTTGGTTATCGTCATCACCAATAATACCAACATTTTGCTAATGGATTATTTTTTCAATCGAATTAAATGGAATACAATTACTAAATTGAATTGAATTGAATTGAATGGACGCATGTGTTCTGAATTGAATTGAATTGATAATCTCCTAAATTGTAAACACGGTTATTTTGAATTTGATTTTATATAATGTTCCGTTCATTTAGTACTATACAATTATATTTATTTCACTTTAGTAACGTGTTCGGTTCATTATGTAAAAGACGGTTTTGAATTTGATTTTATATAATGGATAATGTTCCGTTCATTTAGTACTATACAATTGTTTCACCTTAATAACATATTCGGTTCATTATGAATTGAATTGAATTGAATTGAATTGACGCAGGTCTTCTGAATTGAATTGATAATCTCTAAATTATAGACATGTGTTTTTAATTTGATTTTATATAATGGATAATGTTCTGTTTATTTAGTACTATACAATTGTTTTACCTTAATAATGTGTCTGGTTAATTATGCAGAAAGTTGTTTTGAATTTGATTTTATATAATAGATAATGTTCCGTACTATACAATTGTTTCACCTTAATAACATATTCGGTTAATTACGAATTGAATTGATAATCTTTAAGAGGAGGAAAAGAAGAAGGAAAGAAGAAAAATCTACGTGTGTAAATTTAAAAGAAGAAGAAAGGAAGGAGAAGAACCTACTCGAATTTGAAAGAAGAAGAAGAAATACGAGGAGAAGAAAAAAGAAACGGAGAAAGAGCGTGCTTTAAAAAGTTGTTACAACAACTTTGATAGACTTGAATAAGAATTTTGCTTGAATGTAGAGTTTTATTCTAAAAAAAATTCAAACCAATAGATTAAGTAATTAAAAATTTTTAATATAATTTTTTCTGTAGTGGCGATTTTGATTTAAGAAATTTTAATTTTTATAAATTAAAAAAATCTTTTTTATTTTTAATTTTCATTCAAGATAATTAATTTAAATTGTTTGTCCAAAATCAATTAAATTATTCATGAAATTATCCAAATTAAATGAAAATAGATATCAAAAGTCAATAATTCAATGTCATTTTCGATAAACACAAAAGAGTGAGTCATAATAAAATTCACAAAATTCCTCTAATAATATTATCGTGATTTTAACTAAAATTAATATAAACTGCATTATATTGATGTGGACAATATACTAAAATTTTGTATACATAATCATTAATTCATTATACAACAATTTCTCATCATTCAATGATCAATAGATTGATAAAAATCTAAGGGTAAAAAACCATAATAAGCCAACTGGCTCAAAAAATAACGTAAATACGCCAAAGCAAAAATCGTTTCAGCAATAAGCTAGACCGCATTTTTATATAATTCGAACCAGCTTGGTTCGAACTAGAGATGGTAGTAATTCGAACCAGGGTGGTTCGAATTAGGTTATTTTATTTGTTAATAAATCGAACCAACCTGGTTCGAATTATGAATGAATGTAATTCGAACCAAGGTGGTTCGAATTAGGTTATTTTATTTGTTAATAAATCGAACCAACCTGGTTCGAATTATGAATGAATGTAATTCGAACCAAGGTGGTTCGAATTATAGGGAGAAAGGGTTTTCCGTGTAAATCGAACCGGGCTGGTTCGAATTACACAAATCATAGGTCGAACCAGACCGGTTTGAATTAGGGTGAGACTGACTGAGCTGTTTATCTATGGACGAGGCAGATCCGAATCGGCCAAAGAGGTGCGGCCTATGGCGCCAACCCGGCCTATGTCACCATTCATAGTTCGAACCAGACCGGTTTGATTGTTTATGAATAATGCAACACTTTCCGTGGATGCACAATTTAATAAGAAAAAAATAATCACTAAACTGTTTCAAGATTCGTTGATCGTAGGAAGGGAATGTCCCACAAGAGAAATAAAAAAAAAAACATAGGTGAACAGACTACAACATAATAAAGTAAATGAACAAAATTGGTGGAGTGAAAAAATGGGTGACAAGACATAACACTGTCACCGAATTTCAAATATGATGACGGAAAAGACTCTAACATGCCTCTTTGTTTGAAATGCTCTTCTTTGGGGTTAACTTAGCGGAGAAGTATTATTTAAAGACAATAATTAAAATAAAATATTATTCAGTAATAAAAATTAAATATTGGAAAGTGTCCAAACTATGGAAAAAAAAGTACAAACCACTATCATACATGATTGAACTTTAAAGAAAAAAATACATGAAACATGACTCATCTAAACAGATGCGACCCAGTGCCACAGCGAGGGGGTACCCGTGCCCTCTGACCTCGGCGGATCAACGGCTCCACATCCTCGATGTCATCCTCGTCATCCGGTGGGGCAGGCTGTGCTGGTGGCGCAACATGCAGGGGTGTCGCCGAAATCCCTGCGACAGACTGTGATGCAGCGGTGAAGGCGGATGGAGGAGTACCTCCGAGACGGAACTGGTGACCAGCGGATGAGGATGGAGGCTCATTGAGATCAACATCTAACGGGGCCTGTGTGCCTGAGGTCTGACCACCACTGCGCGGAGTGGCCTCCCCCTGCATGATGGCGCTGATCTCGTCAAGGAAGCGTGGACTCCCGAAGTCCCCAACAAGCGTGTCTGACCCAATGAAGTCTGACCACTGTGATCCGGGGATGCGCCAAGGTGTCCCCCCCTGCTCAGGCTGGTCATCGGCAGGCACACCAACGAAATAATCTCCAAGAGGGCCTGATCCAAGTACAGCATCACCTGTGTATGCCCCGGCACCCATCCCTGTACCATACAACTCACCTGCATGACCATGATCGTGTGTGGTAGCACCAGCAGATGCAGCAGCCCCTGAACCACCCCCACCAACGGGCCGATGCTGATCGTCGGTGTCGTCCCGATGGTCAGGACGACCCCTCGCCCTACCTCGCCGGCCTCGTCCTCCGCCTCTAGCGGGACCGGCGTCGTAATCATCGTGCACACCAAGGTCAGGCCACCTCCACTCACGCTGGCTCCTCCGTGTCCCCACACCCATCCTCCTATCAACCCTACGCCTGTCCGGCACGTCCTCCTGACGATCCATGTCAGGAACTCGCCCCGGACCCCGCTGTGAGGCCTCTAATGGAATAGGAACTGCTCTAGGATCCCCCAACTGCGACTCCGGAGACAAGAACCTCTTACCATACTGACGCCACCAGTCAAGGAACGCATGCGAAGGACCGGGGTCGCCTACAACGTCGAACCTCAGCACAGAGTCCTGACGAGAGTCCCAAAGGAGATGCCATCTCTGCAAAGTAGACGGGAACCATCGATCGCCGCCTCTACCGTCCTTGGACATCAAAAAGTCAATGTTCAGGGCGGGATGCGGAATGGGCTGAACCCCACCAAACTGCGGAAGAACACGATCTATCTGATGCCACTCTATCACAGCAAAGTAGATCAGCGCCGTCACAGAGCGCCACAACGCCATATGCCGAGGCTCCAAAACCTCTGGATGCACAACCTGAAGTACGTCCGGAGTAGTATACGGCATCCATAGAAACTGCAAAAGGAACTCACCCTTGTCAGGGCAACTTTATCACACAACTAGAAATGCTAGATTCTAAAAGGAGACTTGCTAAGTAGCATACTCACCTCCCCATCCTGTAACATGTCTATCCTGAGCCTCCACATCTCCACTCTAGGACCCTTCTCGCTCCCGGAAGGGTTGTAACCTGACCATCTGCACCATACACATTGGTTACATGAACAGAAATATTAATGACTATGCAGTTATGTATGTCAAATTGAAATAGAGAAGGCATAGTATAGTACCTGGATGCCAATGGCCAGCTCGACTCCTCATATCCTGCTGGCCTAAATCGAGGAAAGCGCCAAAAGATCCAAGACTGGAGCAGCTGAAGCGGGCCCGCTAACTTGACCACATGTCTGTTTGCCACTCGGCACATGCACCGGTACAACCAAGCCAGTGCGGCGGAACCCCAGCTGTAGGTACCCATCTCCTCCAGCCTAGCTACGTACGGGAGCCATCTGATGTGAATCCGGTTCCCGGACTTGTCCGCAAACAGCTGCGTGCCCAACAACATCATGATGTACGCACGGGCATAACGGCGCACAGTCTCATCATCAGCATCCTCAGGGCACTCCCCGAAGGTCTCCTGAAACCAGCTGCAGTTCACTGCGTACTTCTGAACCTGGCTGGGAGGAGGTATAACTCCGAGCAACTCCTGGAACCAGACCCAGGCTGGACGGCCACCCTCGATGTATATATGGAACTCGGACAAGCACCCGCTCACGTAACGGCCGTCCACTGGCAAACCCAGCTGGTATGCCACGTCCTGGAGTGTGATGGTGCACTCTCCGAAAGGCATGTGGAACGTGTGCGTCTCTGGACGCCATCGCTCTACGAAAGCACTGACAAGAGCCTCGTCTAGCCGGAACCATCGGTCGTTCAGCCTTGCAAGATGGTATAGACCTGCCATCTGCAAGTACGGAACGTATCTGTCATCAAGTCGCATGCCCTGCTGCCGCCGCATGCTCCTAATGCATCGCTGGGGCTGCTCACAAAATGAAACGCTCAGTTAGAACCGGCTTGAAATCCAACCACAACCATAAGCAGCATCATAAATCATCAACATACCATTCTGCTAAATAAGACCGCATAACATTACATGAAAGATAACCAACTAGAAAACAAATCCATAGACCGCACAACTAAACCGCATAAATAAACCAGCCTAACGAGAAACAGCTTAACTAAACCGGTTTACGTAAAAGAGCTACGGTAAAAACAACTAGCATAAAAAAAGTCAAACAAATCACCAACATAAAACCACTAACGAAAATCACCTACCCTAAACCACTAACATAAACCGTTTGCATAAACCACTCGCAAAAACCGCTAACACAAACCACCAACATAAACCACCAACAGAAACCACTAACTTAAACCACTAGCATAAACCACTAACAAAAACTACTAACATAACCCACCTACATAAACCACTAACATAAACCACTAACATAAACCACCATCTAACCCACATGGAAAACCACTAACATAAACCACCAACAGAAACCACTAACTTAAACCACTAGCATAAACCACTAACTTAAACTACTAACATAAACCACCTACATAAACCACTAACATAAACCACTAACATAAACAACCATCTAACCCACATGCAAAACCACTAAGGCACAAATACCGCTAGAATAAAAAATATTTCCGTACTAACCTCCTCGTCGATGACCCCGGCTATATGAGCGACTCCGTCCAACCGATATAACCGTGCCGGATCGTCCCCCATGAGCAGAGTATTCCGTTCAGCTATTATTCGGAGAGAATCTCGGTCGTTTTCTCTGAGATTTTGTGGGGTAGGGGGGAGGAATAAGAGTTCGAATGAGGGTGATTCGAACTCCTTATATAGCCGAATCAAGAGTAATTCGAACCACCTTGGTTCGATTTATAAAGGAGAGTAATTCGAACCAGCTTGGTTCGAATTACATGCTTTGCAATGGTAGTAGTTCGAACTAGCCTAGTTCGAATTATGTGTGAGTGAAGTTCGAACCACCTTGGTTCGAATTACGTTGAAATAACAACCTCTAATTCGAACCACCCTGGTTCGAATTACTACCATTTTGAGTTCGAACCAAGCTGGTTCGAATTATATAAAAATGCGGTCTGGCTTATTGATGAAACGATTTTTGCTTTGGCGTATTTACGTTATTTTTCCACTCATTTGGCTTAATATGGTTTTTTACCCAAAATCTAACTTTATAACAAACATAAACTTAAATTACTCCAAAAATAAATAGATCAATACTGGCGGCCTGCGCAATAATATATCATCAAGTTCTCATGCTCATTACTTAGCCGATGAGATATGATCCCAACACCGAGTGAAGAATGATGAAGTTGATGACCCGCTATTCTCTCTGTGTTTCTCTCTTGATCTTCATCCCCACACTCACACACTCTGCGAATTCAAGCGCCAACTATTTGACCACTCAACAACTCTGGTTCTCTCAAACCCTCGATCATTACTCTCCCTATGTCAGTACTTTCAATTTCCAGATCCTTCATCTTATAATTCTTTGCGCCATTTCATCCTTTTCATAATTACGCGAATTGCAGTCGCAGGATCGGAGCCAATTCCAGCAAAGATACTACGAGTTCCTTGACTTTTTCCGTAGTCCAGATGGACCTATTTTTATGGTAATTTGTGGTGAATATACATGCAAGGGGATCAAAAACGACTATATTGCTGTAAGTTTCAATCTTTCCGCAAATATGCATTGTTATTGGTGAATTGAGATCATAAGTTTTGGCTTTGCCTTGTAACACACTATAGGTTTTGGCAAAGAAGTTTGGAGCAGCTGTGGTTTCCCTTGAGCATCGCTATTATGGAAAGAGTTCTCCGTTTAAACAGCTCACAACACAAAATTTGAGATATCTTTCATCCAAGCAAGCACTCTTTGATTTGGCTGTTTTTCGCCAGAGTTATCAGGCAAGTTAGATTTTTTCTAACTTCCTGTTTGATGACATGTCAGAAATTAACCAGTAATTCAGTGAAGTAGTGCCTTTAGGGACTAGTTGGGAATTAGTCAATTAAAATCAAATTGTAGAATGCACAAGCTCGCAGATGTCAGTGAGAAAGGAGTTCATTGATTGTTAGTCAGCTCAAGATTGAGCTTATCATTAATAATCAATGACAATCCCCAGAAAATGGGAATATTTTATGTCAATTTGAGTGAATCTTATCATACTTTCCTTCAGGTTTCATGATGACTTAAAGAGTCTGCAGTGTGGATTAGCTTATTGCTCATCATTTTAATTGCTTATTGTACTTCTTGTAGGAATCTTTAAATGCAAAGCTTAATAGAACAAAAGAAGAAAATCCATGGTTTGTTTTTGGTGTCTCATATCCTGGAGCACTGAGTGCATGGTTTCGTCTTAAGTTTCCACATTTAACATGTGGAAGTCTTGCAAGCTCTGCAGTTGTTCTTGCTGTTTATAACTTCACAGAGTTTGATCAGCAGGTGAAGATAGTGATTTTTCCTTTATGTTCATACTCTCACCATATCTCTATTTTACAGATTTTCAGAAGATTCCATACATTGATCAGTGTTCCCTTTGGTTTAGTTTCATTCAAGTGTTGAGTTCTGTCTTAAACATGCAGGTTGGTGAGTCGGCAGGTCCTGAATGTAAAGCAGCATTACAAGAAACCACTAAACTCGTCGATCAAAAACTAGTAACTAATGGAAAGGCATTAAAGGCATCTTTCGATGCAACTGATGTATGCTTTATTACTCTATAGATCATATTATTATTTACCCACATGCATGAGCTACATAGCCCAATAGATTTTTATGGTATGATTTGCACGATATCTGTTGATCTTTGCCTTGCTATGCAGCTCAGAATTGATGGTGATTTCCTGTACTTTTTGGCAGATGCTGCTGCTACAGCGGTAATTCATATGATATCTGCTGTTTCATTTCTTCAAGTCAGTGAAATATCATGTATTCAAGTTCACTTTTTCCCACCGCTCTTCCGGTTTTTTATGAATGTTTCAGTTTCAATATGGAAATCCAGATAAATTATGCAAGCCTCTTGTTGAGGCAAAAAAGGCTGGGGATGATTTGGTGGTATGTTTTTCAAGCTAGCTTCTTAGTTCAGTATTCTTAATTTAATGAATTATACACTCGTGTCAATGTCTCTGGTCCTCTTCCTGGTGGGGATGGTTACCTCTCTAGTAATCTGATTTCACATATATTATCATTTTGCAGGATGCTTATGCCAAATATGTAAAAGAGTATTACCTTGGAGACTTTGGTGCTAGCGTACAATCTTACAACCAGAATTACTTGAAAAACACTGCTGCTAGTGAAGACAGTTCTGATAGACTGTGGTGGTTTCAAGTTTGCACCGAAGTAGCATACTTTCAAGTGGCTCCCTCTAATGATAGTGTGCGCTCCTCAAAAGTTGATACAAGGCAATCTCCTTTTCTCCATTGTTAACTTTGTATACTTCTTTATTTGTTGACAAGATTCCTTTCCTCATTTTTTGCATATCACACAATGGATTTCATTTTTCCAGTTTTTTGTATACTTTGTGATCATGATCTCATAAATTGGAAAAAGTAATTTCTTAGATATTTCAGGTACCATTTGGACCTCTGCAAAAATGTATTTGGAGAAGGCATCTTTCCTGATGTTAATTCAACTAATATATACTATGGAGGCACCAAAATTGCTGGTCAGAATCTTCCCTTGCCTAAATGTGTCATTCGGTGCAAAGCTTTGTTTTATCGTTTTGTGTTAAGTGAACATTCATAAGCTATCTTTATCGGGCCTTAATTATTGTTGTTGTGAACTTAGAAGAACCTAATGAAATGGGAGTCTTTATTGTGTTTGCATATTTTAGTTTGAATCATGATTGAATTAGCCACTAAAGTAATCTATTAGAACTTTTTTATTAGCATATTTTACATGTCTTTATGGTTTTAGTCTGAATATCATGTTATATTGTCATCATGAATTTGACTTCTTTCATCTACCCTAATGTAACGTACATGGACAGGTTCAAAGATAGTTTTTACAAATGGTTCCCAGGATCCTTGGCGCCGTGCATCAAAACAAGCGTCATCCCCTGACAGTGAGTTGGAATGAACTATTTTCAATTTTGAATAATTCCCTTCTTTATTAATGCTATTACTCTGGCACAATGTCAAAATTGCATTTCTTTCAAATCCAACAATTACTATTATCAAATTGCGGTTGAACTTTTCAGTGCCTTCCTATACAATCACGTGTTCTAATTGCGGCCATGGAACTGACATGCGTGGATGTCCTCAATCTCCGTTTAACATTGAAGGTATATATCGCTTGCCAATCTTAAACCTACAGTATTTCCATTGCAAGATCCCAACAAATAGATTTAGCACTGCAAAAAAGAAAAAAATGATAATAACATGATAATTTCTTGTAGAAAGAAAACTCAAATTAGTTGCCAACATCACCTTTTTTGGTTTACTTTTCACAATACATGATTATGCTCCTGCATTTTGATAGCGAAATTTCATTCTAGGTAATGAGAAGAACTGCACCTCCCCTGATGCAGTCCACAAAGTCCGGCAAAAGATTGTGGAGCACATAGACCTGTGGCTTTCTGAGTGCCAGGACACGAGCAGGAGCTGTATATAATTATTCTTAGCATGCAATAAGATAATGTAGGACAACAAAAATTCTGTGAAGTAATGAATTGTGAATCACCTTTGTGAATTATTTGTTATTTATTTCTTGTTCACTCTTAATAGCTTTGGAAATTAGAAGTGAGATTTTTGCTCCTATTATAATAACATCATGTTATGTTCAATGCTTATGACAAGGTGAGGAATTTAGTATCAGCTCACTACAACGTGTTTTGACAACCTTCATGACCATGAGAGCTAACTTCCATAAAACACCATGATTTTTAAGTGACTACATAGGTAAGTTCATATAATTTTTATTCAGTTTAGAGATAGATTATTGATTATCTAATATTGAACTGAATTGAATAACGAATAATCACTGTTTGTATAACTTTATTTATCATAGACATAGAGAATCAGTTAGGCTTGAGGAGGATTCCCTCAAACAAGACATTGTTAGCATACCTTTGCAACTTCAAAAGTCCTGTCAATGCCGTAATTACATTCTTGTCAGCATTCAGCAGTAAGAATGGTGCAAAGCAAAATCGAGTTTGTGAAGAGTCCAAGTTAGTGAGTTACATACCATTTTTCGAAAAAAAAAGCTCCTTGCAGTGTTGCCACTTGCCACCATGACTCACCATTTGAGCCGGGCAACGAACCAGACCCTGCCGTGCTTACTATTAGAACTCTGATGTATATGCAGTTTTCATTCTATTTTTTCTTGCCAATACCGAACTCATCCTGTAACATTTGGCTCAGTTAAAACTTAAAAGCACAATCACACGTGATATTTCTCACTGTAATTTTACTAGAAATTCTTTGGCAAACTTCTCAGCCTGTTAAGAATCTGTGGCCAATCTGTTAAATACCTTGAATGAATGGAACAAAAGATTTAAGAATTTGATGTCATGTGAATAAATGGGCAAATCATTCGAATTCCCAAAGAATAAAGATTGGTTTTTCTGTTTTTTTTTTTTTTTTTGGGGGGGGCACTGAAATGTGCGTCCTTAACCTGTCACATGCATATGGGGCCAGGCCAAGCTATCAACATGAGTTTATTGCGCCTTTTTTGGTGGGTTTGGGGAGAAGAGAAAGAGAGGGAGGGGCAGAAAGAATGAAAGAAGCCAAAACAAACAAAAACATCAAGATATTCCTTGCCAGTTGCATGTGATGTAATAGTGCTGCTAGTGCTGTACTATTATTGGACACGATTAAAATGTTCACTTTCACTGGTATTCAGGGTTACGGTTCAAATTATACTTCCCTTTTCACTTTAGCCACGAAACTTACATTCCAATTCCATCATGTCCCAGGCATTGAGATCATTCCATGTTCAAATTGTTCGTGGATAGCTGGAGTGAAAAGAATATGTAAAGTGGTTCCATCTTCACAAATGGTTTATATAACTGGAAATTGACTTTAAGAATACATCCATTTAAGCTTAATTTTCTTAACCAGAATTCTTGACACAACTCAAACAAAAATAAACAAGACGTTGTCATTCGTATCTGTTTAGAAGGCGTAATTTTTGTCATACATTTCCCATGAAAATTTTCATGCGAACCCATTATTTTAAACAAACATTTAAATGAAAAATGTTTATATGAACTTTTTAATTAACCATCGAGATACGTTACATCACGAGTAAAACAAAACGAACTACAGCATATGGATTACAACAAGATTTTAATCGATTAATTTAAGCGTATACTTATTGGAGAAGGAAAAGAGATAAGTTTGACCAAGAAACATTGATTAAAGCAGGTAAAGTAACCCAGAGTCACACAACGTGATGCTATCTGACACGTAAAGCAATAGAAATTAATATGTATAAACTTCGTGCAAAACGTCAAAGTTAGAGAAGATCACATTATATTACAGAATTCTAATATGTACAATTTAATACCCAGCTGTACAATTGTCAATTTGCCATAGCTCCTTGCCACGTCATGACGATGACAGCTGAACCAAATATTTTTGGAGAAATTCCCATTTACTCCATGGAAGAAATTTCGTACAAACCTAAGCTGCCATTCCTTGTGAAGCTTCATAAACCATGACTGAGAAACCTTTTAACACAACTGAGACAGAAATTAAGATTAACCAATAGTCCATAGAAATTGCAATGCACAAGGATAAAAGATGACTAATGCACGTGTTCTGCAAATTAATCAGTATGTTTTTCCAATAAATGCTGGTCCCTTGATGCTTGCCCAGCATTTTTAAATAGTCACTTTAGCTTAGAAGTCTCTAAATCGATCCAAAAAAGCCTGAAAATGTGTCATATACACACAAACACTCCATTTGGTCCAGACATGTCAGGCATACATTCATTCAGTGCTAATGTGGGGAACCAACTTTCAACTTTGTCTGCATGATCGGCAGCCAAGTGGTTTATGTTTGCTTCTCCCCAAAAGAAAAGTCACATGACTGGCACGTAAACAGTCACATAACAGTGGCTTCTAGGGAGTAAATGGGACACCTTTTGATAATACACAAGCCAAATGGGTAACCACATCTGCTCACCAGTTACCACCTCATCACTTACAGCCCATGGGGACCCAATTTCAAAATTTTAAGAACCCAATCGGAAGCTCTTAAACAGTAACCATAGACTACCATTAAAAAAAAGGTAGAACTATCAATCAATGCATTTATAAGTATACAACAGTCTCACGCTGGTGCAGTCACATGCTTCTATTTTCAGACTTTTTAAGATAAGGGATATATGATTAGATATTTTTGTAATACTTTTTTACATGAGAAGTACATTGAAGTTAAATAAAAAATTAAATCTAACAAAATAAATCTAAGTTAGTAGCAACTAGCTTGGATTCTTGAGTGTTTGCGATTTAGTATTTACACAAGTCAGATCGAGAAAAAAAGATGTGTACCATGATTATGACTGGAAGAGAGTTATGGTTGCAATATAACCATTCTTCATCACCTGCTTAGCATCATAATGGTACAGATTAGCAGTCTCCTTTTATCATCATATAGGACAATTATTAAACAAGCAGCGGACTGTAATTGCAAAGAATGCCATACCTCAAAGGCAATATTTTGATAACCATATACAAGAGTAGAACCAAAAGGGTTACTCGCAGAACCTTGAGTTTGGATCGCAGCTCGCCCACAATCCCCGAGTATTTCCTAACAGAACCAATTGAAAGCTATTATTATACACCAAAACTTTTGTCAACCAATATAAAAAACCACATCAAAGCTTGTCAGTTTACACAATTATTTGCTCTTTCGAAATCAAACCATATTATTCATCTTCCATAAAAGAACATCGATATAAGGGTATCCATTCAACTTCGGAGGGATAGAATATCACCTTTACGTGTTCCCACTTTGTACTAGGTGTAATAGCTCTCTGCTTGCTGTTATTTACTTCCTGAAAAGATTCTCCGGCAGCTGACAAGGAAAATAATAATTTATAACTTCACCTATAGCTGCTAATGAAGGCCAATCTAGATACAGCATTGTAAATACAAGATTGCTTACAATCTGAGCCGTGGATAACAAAGTTACACTTGATGTATGAATTGAAATCAGCATGACCCGGGTAATTAGTATGTAACACAAACTTCTTGATTTTATGAGTCTGAAAAAACAACAGACTTCTAGTGAGTTCAATTGTCGTTTCTGTCAGTGTATAAGAACAAAGGGATGTGTGATTATGCAAACAACAAACCTGCCCATCAAATAAGATGTCCAGACCACGAGTAAAGTAATTATAAAAGTAATCTCCACAAAGAGTTGTTCGAGGCCGAAGATCCGAGGCAGAATGAATAACCATAGGATCTACCTGCAGGGCGAGAGTCAGGATCAATAAAAGATATTCATTCTGAGCAGTTTAGTTCTAAAAGGATAGTTAACAGTAAATCTAGATTTCTACTCCATAAAATAAATGACTAAGTATCTAGTGGACATCAGTGCTCCGTCCATGAAGCTCTGTAATTTACATTGGAACTACGAGGAGAAATAATTAGCTTCATATTCCTATAGATGATAACTCCATTTTGGACAACCCCACATTCCCACCTGGCCATGTGTTTTGAGCTTAACAATGAACTTTCTCACCCGACTTCTTTGCACTCTCTTTACACCTTAACCAAACCAAATTACCAAACATATGCGCAGTCTTAAACATGCAGCAATAGATTGCCAAGCTCCGTATATGATCCTTAAATTAAAGGCAGAACATGCTTTGAATTTACACTTGAAAATGATGGTACAGGGCGGAAGAATCTGGTAGAATTAATAAGGAAGTTATCTTGTCTCGGTCCTTATAAAATTTTCATTTTGGTTTTAGATCCGGTAAAATATGAAAATTATCTAGTTTGGTTTTCATGGTTATTTGGTTAATCAGTTTGCTTTGTTTAGTGTTGATGTGATGTGACAAGTAAACTCTATTTTTTATGATTTATTATCTTAAAATACGGCATAAAATAATATAAATCAATTGCTCTAATAATTTTGTTATATGCATTTAAAATATATTCATGAATAAAATATGTAAAATATATTCATTTGAAAGAATTTACTTAATATGTTA
Organism: Arachis stenosperma; assembly: GCF_014773155.1. Taxonomy (NCBI): domain Eukaryota; kingdom Viridiplantae; phylum Streptophyta; class Magnoliopsida; order Fabales; family Fabaceae; genus Arachis; species Arachis stenosperma. The sequence goes on along the minus strand of NC_080381.1, from coordinate 13,624,571 downwards.
TGATTTTAAATTTTTAATATCATGAGAAAATAAATAATTAAAAGAATTTAGTTTTATGTACCAACATATATATAGATTTTTTTAACATTCATTAGATGTTAATGTTATTATAAATATTAAAGTATTTTTTAATATGATATTAGGTGTAAAAATTAAGGGGAAAAAACAAAAAGTAAAAAAGAGAAGAAACAACCAAGCAAATGTTATTATAAATATTAAAGTATTCTGTTATATGTTAATTAGCTGTAAAAATTAAAAAGGGGGAGCGGGAGAAAAAAGAGAAGGAACAACAAATCAAATAAAAAACAAATAATACAAGTGCATGAGAGGAGATTTGAAACATGGTTCATGGACTTACAAGTGCTCTTTGCTAACAAGCAAACCATAAATACACCTCTGAATACATGAACTGTAAATAAACATAAATTCAAATCTTCATGGTACACAACCAATAAAGATGCAGGGTTTATAAAAAATTTTAGATATTCTATATATTGATAGAATGCCACAAAAAGACCTACAAAATCATCACATTTCATATACAAAATAGTAATCCAAGGAACCTGCTTTTGATGAATGCCACAGGGACGACCTAGCTCAGTCCACACATCCTGAAGAAACAGGAAGTACAACATGAACTTTGCTTCAGACGAATAATACAAATTGAAGGGAAGATGACCACTGAAAAACATGCAATCTCAGAAAGTAATCCAATAAAAGCATAGCTCAAATGGACCTATTGTATGTAATATACATCCTACCTGAGGACATGCACCAAAAGGAATGTGTTGCGTGCCAACAGTGAAGTGCAATTCTTCCCCCAGCTATACAAAAAAAAAAATAATAATAACTGAATTATATGCCATTATAGTCAATTTACCGAAATAGCCAGAGAGTTTGTCTATAACGATGCTATCTGAGAGAATCATCCTATAAACAGATAGAGGACTCAGAACCAAACCTTAACATGAACTTCTTCCATATAAATGCTGCCAGAAGGTAAAGGAGGAGCAGAAGCCTTATCCATCAAGGATCCCACACCAACTTTCTTACCAGAGGAACTATCATATATGGACACACGGCAAGTTACTGGCGTAGTGCCATCTGGAAACTCCAATGGCAATTCCACTTTCATAATGAAAAGGGACAGAGTTAACAAATTCGAATAATAACATATAGTTCTATGTTTCAATTCACGATGATGTAATAAATACCTCCCCCATCATGACAGCAATCTGTATACTGAGTTGGAATAGGAAATGCAAACGACAGCCCCTAAAACCAAACCAAGGAATTTATAGTCTAAATAATATTATGTCAAACTGTAGGACATAAATTTAAATACAAATAATTAAGCATTTGACATCTCAACCACATACCGGGTAGAATAGAGTGTATATGCCTCTTTCCTTATCGAAAATTCCAGGATATGTGGGCCCAAACAGGGCATATACAGCAACGAACGTGGCCAAAGTCGACGGTCCACTAAAAATTGGGAAGACGATCAATAACACAAGACATTATTTCACAGGAAGTAGATGCTAAAATTAGAGGCCCACAAACTCACCCAATCAACGAAGTCGAGTACCGCATTTGAAGACGCTTTACATCGTATATTTCAATAAGGCGCAATCTCTAAACCAATAATGGAAAATCAGGTCATTATAAATTAGGTGCAGACTATAGCCTCAACACAACAACTTTAACCGATTGAAAGCATAAGGGTTACATACATCAGAAGCTACTAATATTCTGAAGGAATTCTTTACACACTTTTTCAATTTGAATTTTGAACTATATTTCCACCTAATTTAGAATGTTTTGATCTTGATCATGAGACACCCATAAAACAAACCAAACAATCAAATAAGTTGTAACCTTCTAGCCTTGCACTACTAGCTAGTCCAGCACTCAACGTGTCAAATAAATATATAATGAACGAATATCTCCAAGACTCCAACTGAGCCACATCATCTAATATTATGAGTAACAAATAAGCCACGCTGGGTAATTAGTTTGCGGAAACAATACCTGAGACCAGGGATCAAAACGAAGGTGAAAACCATGGTCTGGAAAGCTTATAACAATATCCAACTTAAGTGGTTCCTGTAATTGCATAAGAGCAAATATAGATAAGTTTGATACAAAATAAAACAGAGACACCTCGCAGAGGTGAAAGGTGGAGCCATAGCATTATAGCCTGCCAAAAGCATTCTGCCAGTTCAACATAATCAAGGAAACCCACTATCTCCACGAGATTAAACTTCGTTATACAACACAGTCAACAATAACTTTTAAGTCATGAACACATGAAACGAACCTCATCATAATACTTAACATGAACCACATCATAAATGTTCGGCTGATTCTCTATCTGAGCAAATGCTTCACTTATCGGCATCCCTGAACACCACCAATAAACGGGGGTAACCTAAATTAGCAAAATCCCAATAATATCGACTCCTCAACAGTGCCGGAAAAAACAAACAAGCTGAGCTATCGTAAGTGATAATAACCAAAAACCTAATCGATCAAAGTCAAAATTAAATCACTGCGCCTTCAATACAAGTCCACCTAATCAATCAACTGAAGAAGATCCACCACTGCTATAATGCAATAAGGAAACCGAATGGATCAATTGAAGTGAAAATCAAAAAATCCATTGGATCCTTCTTCAATACGAATTCCCAATTCAAAGCATGAACACGAATTTTTTATTGTTTCATTTTAAAACGGAATGGAATTAGGGGAATACCAAGAGAGAAGGGTCCGATTCCGAGACCAGGTCGGAGATCGAGAACGATGGCTCCCATGGCAGTGCCCTCGCAGCGCCGTCTGGGTCTCTGCAACATATTGGGTATTTGGATTTCGGAGGGGTATTTTGGTAAAATAATTCCGTTACTTTCGGGATCGAAGGCCTAAGGATAACACGGCGATACGCGGCTTCAAATTGAATTGAATGTATAAATATGATATGATGGAAATGGGGAATGGGTTTCTTCTTTCTATTTCTTTCCCTTGTTCCCCTAAACAACTAAGATACGTATAACTTGTATAAAAGATACTTCAAATTTCTATTGAAAATTTTTATACATATTACGAATTTGAATAATTTAATCTATCTTAAATAAATACAACAGTAAACTCTCAAAATAGTAGTCAAAAGTTCAAATTGCCAAAACAATTATTCTTAAATATGTTAATGACAAATAAATTTTAAAAAATTAAAAAAATACGATAAAAAAAATTAAATATTAAATAATATTTTAAAAAATATTAAAAAATTATATTTTAATATAATTTTTATAAGTATTATTAAAAAAATAATTTTTTTTATTCCCAAAATTTTATAATTTTATGTCTAATGGATTTTTTAAAAAACACATTTGTTGTGAATGGTCAATTTCTTTTGAAAAATAAAAATAAAAATCTATAGATAATTTTTATTCTAAATTTATTTGTATATTTTTAAATATTTATTTAAATATTACCAAAAAAATCAAATTAAATAAATAAATTATTTACTAAATACAAAAATCTTTTATTATTTATAAAAATATAATATTTATTAATTATTTTTTTGTGTTTTCAAATTATTTAGATTTATTTTGTTAATAATATTTTTTAATAACTTAGTTGTCGACACCTAAATTTTTTAATTCTGACAGTTTAACTCTAAATATTATTATATTATAGATAGCTTTAATTAGAATTTCGCTTAGAATGACATCAGAATTTGTAAACAAAGGACTAAGAAGGGATAAGTATTGTTTTGGTCCCTAACGTTGAAGGTCAGAATCAAAACTGTCTCCCAACGTAATTTTTGATTTAGAATCATCCTTAATGTTTTATTTCATATTAAAATCGTCTTTTTTAAAAAAAATTTTAATTTTATTACTAAATTACCCCTATTCTAATAAATAAAAAAAAAAGTAAAGAACACGAGGGGGAGGGGAAAAGGGGAAAGCCGGGGGGAGGAAAGGGAAAGGGAAAGGGGAAGGGGGGAGGGGGGACGACGCCAACGAAGCTTGGAGTCACCGTCGTCGAAAGAAAGAAGAAAGGAGAGAGGGGTTGCGACGGGGGAGAAGAGAAGAGGGAAAGAAGAAGTGTCGGCGCTGCTAGGGCTCGCCGCAACCGTCGCGTCGCCATCGGGCCTTGGAGGAGACCACGCCGTTGAGTCGTCGCCGTCGATTCCCCCATGAACTGCCGTCGGGGAAGCGCCGGTAGTTCTGCTTCGGCTTCTACATCTGCTCCTGTTTCTGCATCTGTTTCTGCATCTGCATCTGCTCCTTCTTCTGCATTTGCATCTGCTTCCGATCTGCTTCTGCATCTGAATCTTCTTCTTCTTCTGCTTCTTCTTTTGTTTCGGTTTCTGTATCTGCTTCATCTTCTGCATCTGTATTTTTTTTTGCTTTTACATTTGCTTTTGCTTTATTTCTGTTTCTGATTCTAATTCTGTGTGTTGATTTTGTTGTTGAATTGGGTATTCGTTGAATTTGATGTTGTTTCTGCTTCTGAATTTGATTCTGATTCTGATTATTAGTATTTGATGGGAGTAAGGGAGGTGGTGGCGGTGGAGCAAGGGAGGTGCTGGCAATGGAGTAAGGGAGGTGCTGGTGGTGGTAAAGGTGCTTGTAGTGGTAAAAGGTATTTTTGTCCAGAAAAAGTTAAAAGGACGATTTTAATATGAAAAAAACGTTAAGGATGATTCTAAATTAAAAATTACGTTGGGAACAGTTTCGATTCTGACCCTCAACGTTAGGGACCAAAACAATACTTATCCCGACTAGGAACGAGGCAAAGCTCCCCACTCTCCAATAAAAAAGACTAGCTTGTTTTTTAATAATGTTACACATTCGATGGTTTTTTTTATAAACTAAATTTAATCAAGTTAAATAATAAGATTTAACTAATTTAAATTGGTCGAATAGTCAGTTCACTCGTCTACTTAAATAAGTGTCAAAAGTTCAAATCTCGTAATAAAATTTAGAATAATATTAATAACTAATTTTTATTATGTTTGACTAATTTGATTGAAGTTACTTAATAAAAAAATTAAAAAACTTGGATTTGTAATATTGTTCTTATTTTTTTGATAGAGAAGTATAAAATATTTGGATAGTCAATAAATAATTAAGAAAAAATAAAGAAAAAAAAATAATTATAAATACTAAGAGTTAAAATAGTAAAAAAAAGGAGAAAGAAAAACATAGATATTTGTTGGATTATTCCTCTTAAATAGGATAGAGTTGAACAAAAATATATTAGTTGTAATTTAAAAATATATCTAAAGATAAAATTAGAAAATAATTTAGATACTAGATTGATCATTTTTGAAGAGAATCTTCAAATAAATATATAAATAATATTAAAGATAATTAAATAAAATTAAAGAGATAAAATGCAAATAAGTAGTCAAGAACTACTTTTTAAAATTGAATTTTGTTCTTGTGTGGATGAACTTTCAAGGTATATCTCATCTCTTGTGCTGGTGTAATACGTCTTTTCTTTGATGGAGTGAGTATAACTTGGACACCAAAAAAACGATTGGTGAGTACCTGCAAAAGACACTCCAATACTCAAGTTAGTAAGTGTTTAAGTTGTATAAGAAATCTATGAATATAGGATGTTAAATATAAAATAGAACTTATAAAACTTATCATGTAATGTCCTCCCTTAAGATATAAAAATAGGTGCCTTTTATAGGTATAGATTTGATGAATAGGGTTGATGTTGTGGCCATTGGCCATTAAGTCGAAATAATAGTTATTAAGATCGTCTGTTATAAATATAGAATGAAGTAAATAAAGTTGAGTTATAACTCATAATTCATAATAAAAATTGAGTTATAAGGTAACAGATCAAACTTATTTATTCATAAGTATATCATGTCACCAAAAGGAAGTTAGTTATTATCCTCAAGCATATGGTGGAGTATAAACATAATAAAGTTATAATTTGAATATGTAAATAATTCAAAATAAAAATAAGAGAAAAAGATAAATAGATCCATAATTTTTTATTCTATGAACATTTTAGTATCTAAAAATTGAAAAATACATTTAAGACCCTAACTTTCTCAAAATTTAGACATCTAGATCTCTCCGTCCATTTGAACTTGTAAAATGTAATGAAAACGTCTAACGTGGATGTCATTTTGTAGACGTGACCATTACGGAGTCTCACGTGAATGGTATGGAAAGGTAGCAGAAAAAAAAAATACCCTAATGCTGAAACGATATCATTTGAGTCTCAACCCCCTCCCAGCTTGTTCTGAGCGAGTGAGTGAAATTATTGAGGCTTTCCGCTTTCGTCTTTGTCTTCTTTGATCTTCACGTAATGCTATGTTATCTTCGTTCACTTCCTATTCTTAGCCGGTTTTTTATGTGCAATGCATCAATCAATTGCTTCATTCATATTCGATTACTTATTCCTTGTTCTTTCACTTGCTTTCCCCTTGCCCTACTCACTAACTCACCATCGCATCTATTTGTGCGTAAGTACCATACAATCTTAGCATCTACATATTACTTATTGCTATGCTCATTTATGTATTGTTTGTTTTGTTATTTACTGCTTATACATCACCTGTTTGATGCAATTCTTCAACGATAATTTGAATTTTCAACACATCTTTTTCATTATTTTTAGCTTCTCTCTATTTTCTATTTTTCTTTTAGATTTTGACTGCATTTATTCTCAACTTTTTTATACTCAATGGTTACAAAAGTTACTTTCTCTTTTACTTAATTACTCTTTCTGTATTTATCACATTTTTACTCTATATACTCTACTTAATTGTTGTCTAGTACCAGAGTTATTGTATCTTTGTTGGTGTCTTGAAAATAAAGAAAGTAACTAATTGTTATTACTACAATGCATTAAAGTGAAGAAAAGCATAGATGTGGTTATCCTTTCTCCTATTTTATAAAGGATTGAAAGAGTATCGTAGAGAACTACACCGTCACTATTAACAATAGGAGACACCATGAATGGTCCAAAATTAAGGATATCGCTACAAAGAGAAAGAGATTAAAATGCATGTCCTAAGATGTTATTTCAATACTGCGAGTTTTGTTGTCCTTAACCTTTTATAAACTATTCACGTAGTACACCGTAACAACTATCGTAGTATAACGGATTTATGTCAGACATTTTTATTACATTTTACAACTCTAGATAGATAGAAGAATGAGTAATAGTTAAAATCGTCCCTATAAGATACATCGATCTCCATTTTCGTTCCCGAAAGATAAAATTAATCAAATTCGTCCCTGAAAGATAACCAACCTGGTTGCGTTAGTCCTTCCGTCATCTTCTGCGCTAAGATGGCTAACGCTCGCTTAGTGTACCATCTTGTTGCTGATAAGATAAGTTTATTAGATCTATTCAAATCAATCCCTAACTCCATGAACCCTAATCCCAAATCCAAAGGAACCAAACTTTACCTCCATAGCAGATTCCATGTTCCCAGGTTGTCCTTGCTGCCGCCTGTGTCACTACCATAAGGTGGAAACTATGAGGCCAGATTAAATGAGACTGCAAACATTACAAGGAGCAGGACATAAGAAATCGTTGTTAAGTAATTTATTTAGCACGGGAAAACAGTGCTTTCAATTGGGTATATACTTTCCACTCCATTGATAATAGAAAGAAGAGCAGTGCAAGTGCAACCGGCTCGAAATCCCATGAGTTTGACAAAGATTGCTCCATGGTACACAGATGATAGTTTCCAGCAATTTAGGTTTCAAACAAGAAAGCCAAGTATCTAATAACTCTATGGTGACAAAATTTGTGTTGTATGATTTTACACACTCAAGACCAAGTGTTTCACATGAAACAAAGTCTTTCTATGAGCAAGATGCTTTTGAGAGACGAAAAGCTTCCAAGGAAGAGACTTTGAGGCTGGATGAAGAGAATTTTGCAAGTAAAAACAAACATCCATACAAGTCTCTATCAACTGGTGTCAAATTGGATTACTCAGATTCTTATCATTCATTGTCCATTAGATCATATTCAAACGTTGAAAGTGCTGCTATTGTTTTAGAAATTTCATTTTTTAGGAGAGAAAGCTTGAAGTACAAAAGAGGAGATAGAATAAGTGCTAAAGAGTACTCTAGTATTAGGGATCAGAGTAGAAATAGTCTTCATGAAAGCAAATTCCAAGAACAGTTGAAGGTGGTGATACCAACAAAAAATCATGGTTTACCAAACATCGAAAGTCAAGGTCCGTCATCATTACTTGATCGATTGAGACATGGTGGTGGTTGTGACTGTGGTGGCTGGGACATGGCGTGTCCCCTTATTCTTTTAGGCAATCTTAGTATTCAATTTTTCGAAGACTGCCCTCTTATGGAGGAATATCAAGCACTGTCACTATTCATTCAGGTACATCTTGGCGGCGTTGAAGGCGTAGGCAGTGACGGGTGGCAGCAAAGACAACTTGGGAACATGGAATCTACTATGTAGGTGAGGTTCGATTGCTTTGGATTTGGGATTAGGGTTTATAGACTTAGGGATTTATTTGAATAGATCTAATAAACTTATAGTTGAAGTGTTTGAATATGTTATATTATCAAATGTACAGGGAATCAGCCTCTTTATAAAGGAATTACAGAAATAGAAATAACTAGAAAATAAGAAATAAGGGAAAAATACTAGCCTAAAATAAAAGAAAGATTTCTAATCATAAAATCCCTAAAATTAAGCTAAACTAAAAAAGGAAAAGATTTATAATTAATTCTAGTTACATAAAAGATTTATGAAAGGAATTAGGAATTTGATTTTGATTTGATATAGTCAACACTCCCCCTCAAGCTGGCTTGAAGATATCATTCATTGACAGCTTGCTTATTATGCTATCAAAAGTCTTCTTGGGTAATCCTTTAGTTAGAACATCTGCTAATTGTTCTGCGGTTGGAATATATGAGATGCAAATCTGTCCTCTTTCAATCTTTTCCCTGATAAATGTTTGTCAACGTCAACATGTTTAGTTCTATCATGCAACACTGAATTATGAGAAATGGAAATTGCTGATTTGTTGTCACAATACAACCTCATTGGTGGAGAAATGAAAACTTTTAGTTCTTGTAGGATTTTCTCTACCCATAGTGCTTCAAATATTCCATGAGTCACTGCTCTAAACTCAGCTTCTGCACTACTTTGTGCCACAATACTCTATTTTTTACTCCTCAAACTAACCAAGTTTTTGCCAACAAAAGTACAATACCCAGATGTTGACCTTCTATCCATGACATTCCCAGCCCAATCTGCATCTGTATAAGCTTTTACTTGAAGATGTCCATGCTTTTTGTAGAGTAACCCTTTTTCAGGTGACCCTTTCAAGTACCTTAGGATTTTAAAGATAGCATCCATGTGTTTTTGACCAGGTGAATGCATAAATTGGCTTACCATGCTCACAGCAAAGGCTATATCCGGGTGTGTATGGGATAAATAGATTAGCTCCCTACCAACCGCTGATATCTCTCTTTGTCCATTACATTTTCTGATTCAGCTGACTTCAATTTTAGGTTAGGCTCTATAGGTGTTTCAGCAGCTTTACAACCAAGTAATCCCGTCTCTTTTAAAAGATCTAGGATGTACTTTCGTTGATTCATAAAAATGCCTTCCTTAGACCTTGCAAATTCAATTCCAAGGAAGTATTTTAATGAGCCAAGTTCTTTGATTTCAAATGCTTTGGCAAGATTCTCCTTCAAGTCTTTTAGCTCCAAAAAATCATCACCTGTCAGAAATAATGTCATCCACATATACAATTAAGATGGCAGTTTTATTAGCTGCTGAATGTTTATAGAAAAGTATATGGTCAGCTTGGCTTTGAGTATAACCAAGTGTAATACCCTAGCTACCAAAGCTCATGCTTCTGGCTGCGCGACTCTGATAGCTTGGACATTACGACAACACTTATACTATTTAATACTAAAATATGAGTCTGTTTAAAACTTTTTACCGCAATATCGCTCCCAAGATACTTCATTCGATAACGTACATCCATAAATACCATACAACTTACAAAAACTCATAAAAAGTGCATCCATATATATACATGTATATATAAATAATATTACAAGAATTCATCAATATAATTCCTATTCCTCTTACAGAATATGTCAAGATAACGGCGAGGGGACAATAAATAATAATCTAAAGCAATACAGAGCATTACAACAACAACTAAGTAAAATCTTCGAGACTTCAGCGCCCATATCCTGAAAGAGAAAAAATGTAGGGGGGTGAGAACATCACCCTCGAAAGGGTTCTCAGTAGAGGGTTTTTGGGAATTACTGTAATAGGATACGTGAAGATAAACTGTACCAGTGATTAATAACCGTCCTATGCCTCTTTTAAAAAAACAACGGTTTACAATAAAGTAAAGTCAGAAAAAATTTTTTCTGAAAGAGGAACCGTTCAATTCTCTAAAAACTCAAAAGCCTTTCAAAAAGATTTATCTATACTGAACCAAAATAGCTTTTCATATTCTTCCAAACCAAAAACACAAAATCGAAACCAACCATCGGTCCATCTCATTTCAACCACGGCCCTAGGCCCAAACAATCCAACCAACAACCAATCACCACAATCCAATAGAGCCCCAGTTGCTAACACAGATAGGAAGTTCAAGCACAAACAAACAGTTACAGCCTATGAAGCACAGACACGGACACGGACACGGGACACAACATGACACGCGACACGGCGACATGCGAATTTTAAAAAGTTGTCAGACACGGGGACACGCATATATTAATAATATAATATATTTAAATAGAGATATGTCTTAATAGAGATATTTTCAAAAACAACCATATGATATGCATTTTTCCTAAAGTGTATAGGTATTCAAAAGATAACATTCTAAACTCCTATGTCTTAATAGAGATAGTAAGAATTTTGTACATCACATGCACACAAAAAAAAGTTATCTAAAGTCATTCTTTCTCCATCATATATGGTTGATATCTTCATCATTAGAAAAAGTCACTCTTTCCAACTCCGGTTCATCAAGAGAAAGGTGAGCAACTTCAAGAACACCATTTTCTTCATCAATTGGTGAAAGAGCATCTCCAGCAATATCCCACATCATAGTTTCTCCTTTATTATATTGTGAAATTTTTCTTGAAAGAAGACGAATATTAGTCTGGACAAATACTAAATTTTCTCCACGTTTAGGCTTCAACTTATTTCTTTTCAGGGAATGGATAAAAGAATATGTGCTCCAATTCCTTTCACAACAAGAAGATGAAGATGGTTACCCTAGTAGCCTAAGAGCAATTGGTTGAAGAAATTTTGCTTTACTACCATGAATTATCCACCAAGACTTTGCATCAACTATGCCTCTATCATTCAAAGAGTCATAATCATCAAAGACACCTCTACCATCATAAAAGCTTGCAAATTTAATGTTTACCTTTCTCCTCTCTTCTTCATTAGGAAAATACCTCTTCAAGCATTTAACTCTCTCATTAGTGATCTCAATATCTTGATGAGGAGAAACTCGTGTAAGATCTTCTCTCAACCATTGGTGGCTATAATACCTATATAATTAGTGTTTAAGCATAAATTAATAATGATTCAATTATCTTCCCTTATAAATAAAAGTTATAAACAATAAATGTAAAAAGTTACCTTGGATTCAATGAATGTGCTAAACAATGAAGAGGTGTGCTACTTTTTGTCCATCTTTGAACTAATATTGAGTGCACAACATCGTAGAAGGATGATGACTCTTGTTCATCTTTTCTTTCATAGAGATATATAGCACTTTTTACTTTCTTGATCATTGAATCCCACATCTCATGGACCAAATGAAGAGTAGGTGTATCTGTGTCTGTACTTCTTAGAACATCATAAATAGGATTTGTGAAAGCAAGAATATAATCAATTTTTTGCCACCAATTTTCACTCAAAATCTTTTCTGTAACAACCTCAGCTCTGCCAATATTATCTTCCTTGTATGAAGACCACTTCTCACTTATAACCATCTCTTTGAGGCCTTGCTTTAACAACCTAAATCTTTTGAGCATCACAATAGTAGAAGCAAATCAAGTAGGAGCAATATTAAGCAACTTCAATGTATTAAATTCATTGAAAATAGATAACCTCATATGATGATTAACAATAAAATTTTTTATAAAAGAAGCATCGTCAGCAATTTGAGTAATCGATGAGCATTCTTGATAGAAAAAATTATTATTCTCTGTATTCTTAGCTGTACAAATGTCCTTTAAAGCAAGGTTGAGAGTATGAACAACACAAGGAGTCCAAAAAACATATGGAAATTCAGCTTCAATCAATAAACCAGTCGCTTTACAAACCGGTGCATTATTAGTCACAATTTGCACTCTATTTGAGAGACCGACTTCTCTTATCACATCTCTTATTTGCTTTGCAACATAATCCTTGTCTTTGATCTCATCTGAACAATCTACAGCTTTCAAAAACATAGGCCCACTTTCAGTTACAGCCATAAAATTAAGAAGAGGCCTCCTTTGGGGATCACTCCATCCATCACTTACAATGCTCACTCCCTTTCCACTCCATGAATTCTTAGTAGGTTCTAACATTCTCTCCACATGTTGCTTCTCTTTCTCAAGCAAAGTTGTCCTCAATTTATTATATCCAGGAGGAATATAACCATCAATATAATTATTGACAGCATAAGAAAAAGCTTTGACAAAATACAGATTTTTTGCTAGATGAAAAGGTAATCCAGATGAAAAAAATATTCTAGCAATATGTAAATCTAGAGTCTCCCTTGCATTCACATTAAAAGCTTTCTCTAAAGGTCCAGTAGCTCTTTTTTTTCTTGAATCAAGTTCACTTGCATTAGATAAGGGTGGAAGAGAAATTGACTTAGCCTTTTTACTTTCATGCAACAATGTACTTTCACTATCAAGTTTCTTAAGTTCTTCAAGCTTTGTTGATGTAACTTTTGCACAAAATCTAATTCCTTTTTCTGAAATCTTCAATAAATGTGCTCTTACTCTAGTATAAGAATCATTGAATAAAACCTTGTAAAATTTACATTGAAATTCAAGATTTCCGCCCCCTTCAATTTTATCTTTCTTTGTTACAAATTTTCATAAAGGCTTATTAACACTTTCTTCAAAATTATTTTGAACACTCTCTGAACTCATCTCTCACAACCCTACAATAATTTAAAAACCAAAATTATTTTTTTACAATTCAATTTCTTGAGCAAAACAGAACCAAAAAAGCATAAAGAGAAAACAAAACCAAAGAAAATTATTATATAATACTAAACATTTGTGTAAGTAAGCTGAGTTCATTCCCAGCTATTATTGTTTAATGTTTACTAAAAAAGAAATAGATAAAAACATATTATAAGAGGTGCGAATTGCCAAGGACCACAACAAAACCTTAACAAATAATCCTTCAATATGAACATGATTACTAAGAAGAGAAAGATAACCTAAAGTTATGAATCAGGATTAGCATTAGAACCATGATATATATAATAACAGCATATACATAAATGCATATAGAACAAATTATAGACAAATTGCTATCTAGAGTCTAGACATTTACACTAAAACTCAAAATAAAATAAATTGATTTCTAGGAATCTTACAAGTCACTGCCTTATTCCTCTTCATATACATAAGTGATGAATACTGGCCCCATTGGTCCCTTAGCCTCTGAACTAGAGCCACCACCACCGCAACTCTTGCTCCACTTCTCACTATTGAAGCTATTAAACCAGCCACATCACTTCTATCATCTTCAGGTCCTAAGTCCTAACCCATCAGAAAGTGAGACTAGCTCCACTTCTAAACCATCAAGACTCAAGAGTAACCTTACCATCAATCCAATTTTTTTTTCTTGTCTTTCTTCTATCAGTTCTGTGTCTTTCTATTACTTTCTAATTTCTAATCTTCTCATAGCAGCAGTAAAAAATTATGAAAGATCAAAGAAGTATCTAACAATACCAAATTCCAGAAGTACAAAACAAAACAAAACAAAACAAAACCAAGAAGATGCACAGAACAAAATAGAAATCCAAAATCAAATGGAAGCACAAAACTGACAAAACAAATCAAAACCAAAGAGAAGCACAGAGGCCAGAGAAAAATAGAAATACAAAACCAAAAAATTGATTGATATAAAAATAAATATTCTCCCTTACTTGAAATAGAGGATGCAGAAAAGCACAGCAGAAGAGCACGAGAGCAGGGCAACGGTCACGGTAGAAGTGGCGACCGGAGAGGTGGTGAACACGGCAGAGAGAACTAGAGCAATGATGACAACAAGTGGTGGCTGGAGAAGCAGTGATCAGCAGCGAACAACGATGACAAGCACCGCAGAAGAAGTGGCAGTAGTGAAGAGGAGATGTTGAGATTAAGAGTGAGTGGGTGTGGAGAGAGATGATGAACATCCACGGCGGTGACAACCGGAGGTGGCGGTAGACTGGCGGTGAGGAGAGGGTGAGTGGGTGTGGAGCCACGGAGCCAGAGACGGGTTTGGGGGTGGAGGTGAAAGGTTAGGTTTTTAACTTTTGTAATTTTGTTAAAGTGAAGCATGAAACAGATGAGAAGAGCTTTCCAAAATGTCATTGGGCCGTGTCCGGCTGATTTTTTTTATTTTTTTGGACAGGACACGTTTGGACACGGGAGACACGCGTGTCGGACGAGTGTCTCCGTGCGTCGTGTCCGAAATGTGTCCGACACGCCGACACGGCAATTAAACAAAGTGTCCGTGCTTCATTGGTTACAGTAAGTAGAACAAGTAGCAGTTCATCTCAAATAGTCACAAAGGCAAACCAAGTACAATATACACACCCCAAACAATGTCACATAGATGCATATGATGCATGCCTATTCTTAGTGGCTGATGATATCATCTGTCGGTTATAGAGCCAACCTGACAAGTCCTGGTAGCTAACCATTAGACTGTCCCTCTGTCGCGCATCCCCAACTCGAGTTATACTCAACATAAACTTGATCATAATCATGATCCATATCCAACACCCTCACTGGTGTATATTCACGAGGGCGAGCTCATCCGGGACTTTCACAGTGCCCGGCCACACTTACAACATAGGGTCAGCAGAGTCTCGAGTCTCCACCTGGAGCACGTGGTGGCTAGCCACTGCTTTCTCCCAGGGAACTCGTGCCTCTAATAGTGGAAGTGCAAATCACAATTATCAATAATTCAGCATATACATGCATTCATTCTCATCCATGGATCAACATCCATCTTAGCCATCCGGCTCACGGTTCATTTCAGAACCAGCCAATATTCATATCATACACAGCCATTCCGGCTCACAATTCAATCTAGAACCAACCAATATTCATAATCATACACTCCGGCTCACGGTTCAATCCAGAACCAGCCAATATTCATAATCATACACAGCCATTTCGTCCCATAACAAAACAGCACTTCCACCATTCAACATCATCAAATTCATAAAATCGGCCTTTAAGCCATAAATCACTTTTTCTCAATTCATTTCACTTTGAAATCAAGTTTCAACTCTTTTCAGCCTTGGCTTTAAAGATCTCATTTCTCAAATCATCTTAGGCTCATAAGCCACTTTTACTCAAGGTAAATTCCCTTTTGAAAACCATGCCACTCTCGGCATCCTCTTTCCAAAACTTCCATAACCATGGCAAGTTAAAGACTTATTTTGAACTATTCAAAATCATCCATCCAACAATGGAATTTTATGGCAAAAGTTTCTTGACAGAGTCTCAAGTCTTTAGGGGAGAATAACATAACTCATTTCGCCAAATTCATTTAAAATCATTAAAACCTTGGCTTTTCGATTTGAGTAATAAAATAGGATTTAAGCCAAACCGAGTCACGTAATCATCTACTTCTTTCAAAGCCGTTTCCTTTACTTAGGCAAAACCAACTTCAACCCCCATGATAAATTCTAAAGCGTTTTAACTGTTCAAAATTGTTTTAGTCTTGCAAGAATTCAGAATTCAAAGAGTACTTAAAACCTTTCCCAAAATATTTCAAAATGAAACTTGTCAATAGACATTCAAGTTCTTTCAAAGTCAAAGTCAAATTCAAAGGCATTGTCCTTGTCACATTCAAAACAGCTTTAAAACATAAGTTTCATCTAAATAACTTTCTCCTGAAACAGATACAATACATTTCTTAAGAAGCAAGACTAAATCACAATTTCCTTTTTAATAATTCATTTCAAAAGCATGAATCATCCTTTTCTTGATAATTCAAATAAAATATTAGAAGTCTTTAACTCGTCATTTTTCCAGACAACATTTCAATAAAGACTCAGATTTTATAGAAATTTCGACAGCACATCCCCTAAAACTTGGACTTTGTCACCCGGTTCGGGTCCCAACTAAACCATTTTACAATCCTTTTCAACAGCTTAAAATCCAAAATCAATTCAAAATCAAGCTAAATCCAACAGTCACCTTATTTGCATATCTCAAGGAAACCGTTTCAAAATCAAATAATTATCAACCGATTAAACTCATTTCCAAAGCTTTAAAGAATCGGTTCAGCAACAAATCATTTATCAAAACCAGATCAATTAAAGCAAACCAAACTGAATTCAAAAGGGCATTCAACTTTTCACATCATCAAAATAATTAACTCAATTCAAATCAATCCTTAATGGATTAAACTCAGATATCAAAGCTTTAAAAGAATCAACTTCAAAACCATTTCGTTTCACAAAACCACACAACAATCCAACCAACAAACGTTCAAAATCAATCAAGACAAAACAAACCAAACATAAGGCCGATACAATCACCAAATACACATTCTCTCACAGCAGTATCCATATATAATAGTTCCAATATATAAGAATATAGTTTTTGGAAAGCGCCCCTACCTCAAAACGCAAATTCCATAATCCAAACGCCTCATAATTTCTTTTCGCCTCAACTCGAAATCAAAGGCAGCTTCAAAGCACAGCCCCACACATTTTCGCAGCAGCATAAACAGCTCTAAATTACAACAAGCAACCTCATTTACTAAACTCTTAGGACATTAATATCATAAGGGCTTTAATACACGTAGGGACACTAACGTAGGGCTTTCGAAGCATAATTTCTTACCGGAATAACAACACAAAGTAATTGCAATTTCGAACCGGCTCCGGCGGCGGCCAGAAGCTACAGTGGATCAACTATAAAAACCGCACAGCATCAAAACCTTCCCAAAATCCAAAGTGGTAGAAACCTCAAATAAAACCCTTACCGGCAATTTTTTCGGCGACGGCAGAAGTAGCCAGAAGCTCCGGCGGTGGTTTCGGTGGCCTCAGAACTCCGGCAACAGTATCAAAAGCGCCAGCCAAGCACCGCGGAGCAGCAGGTCAGTAGAGGTGGAGGTAGGCGGCAGTGAAAGGCAGTGGTGAAGGTGGGCTTCTCCTCCATCGCGTTCTGGCCCTTCGGCGATGTGGTGTATGGCGCCGGCGTGCAGGGCGATGGCAACGACCCCCACTCACGGCATCGACGGTGACAGCGGGGGCTTCACCCTCCCGTGCGCGTTGATGAGCGGATAATTTGTACACTTTTTGGCATTGTTTTTAGTATGTTTTTGGTATCTTTTAGTTAGTTTTTAGTATATTTTTATTAGTTTTTAGTTAAAATTCACTTTTCTGGACTTTACTATGAGTTTGTGTGTTTTTCTGTGATTTCAGGTATTTTCTGACTGAAATTGAGGGTCCTGAGCAAAAATCTGATCCAGAGACTGAAAAGGACTGCAGATGCTGTTGGATTCTGACCTCCCTGCACTCGAAGTGGATTTTCTGGAGCTACAGAAGCCCAATTGGCGCGCTCTCAACGGCATTGGAAAGTAGACATCCTGGGCTTTCCAGCAATATATAATAGTCCATACTTTGCCCAAGATTTGATGGCCCAAACCGGCGCTCAAAGTCACCTACAGAAATTCCAGCGTTAAACGCCGGAACTGGCATAAAATTTGGAGTTAAACGCCCAAACTGGCATGAAAGCTGGCGTTTAACTCCAGAAAAGGTCTCTACACGAAATTCCTTCATTGCTCAGTCCAAGCACACACCAAGTGGGCCCGGAAGTGGATTTTTCTGTCATTTACTCATTTCTGTAAACCTTAGGACACTAGTTTACTACTTATAGGATCTTTTGACATTGTATCCGTACCTTATGACCTCATAACATTTTGTACACGTTTCTTTCCACAGTATGAGCCTCTAAACCCCATGGTTGGGGGTGAGGAGCTCTGCTGTGTCTTGATGGATTAATGCAATTACTACTGTTTCTTATTCAATCATGCTTGCTTCGATTCTAAGATAACACTTGTTCTTAATCCGGATGAATGTGATGATCCGTGACAATCATCATCATTCTCAACTATGAACACGTGCCTGACAACCACCTCTGTTCTATCTTAGATTGAGTAGTTATCTCTTGGGTTCTTTAATCGGAATCTTCGTGGTATAGGCAGGACCTGATGGCAGCATTCAAGAGAATCCGGAAGGTCTAAACCTTGTCTGTGGTATTCTGAGTAGGATTCAATGATTGAATGACTGTGACGTGCTTCAAACCTGTAACCTACTGGGCGTTAGTGACAGACGCAAAAGAGGGATTCTATTCCGGTAGGGGAGGGAACCAAACCGGTGATTGGCAGTACTGTGACAGAGTGCGTGCATTAGCTTTCACTGCGCGGATGGGAGGTAGCTGCTGACAACAGTGAAACCCTACACGAGCTTGCCATGGAAGGAGACTTGCGTGTTTGATGAAGAAGACAGTAGGAGAGCAGAGATTCAGAAGATGGAGCATCTCCAAAACCCCAACCTATTCTCCATTACTGCAAAACAAGTAACCATTTCATGTTCTTTTACTTTTCACAATCAATCCTGATAATTTCTGATCTCCTGACTAAGATTTACAAGATAACCATAGCTTGCTTCAAGCCGACAATCTCCGTGGGATCGACCCTTGCTCACGCAAGGTATTACTTGGACGACCCAGTGCACTTGCTGGTTAGTTGTGCGGGATTGCAAAAGTGTTATTGCAATTTCGTGCACCAAGTTTTTGGCGCCGTTGCCGGGGATTGTTCGAGTTTGGACAACTGACGGCTTATCTTGTTGCTTAGATTAGGACTGTTTTATTTTTGTTGGTTTAGAGTCTTTTAGTTGAGTCTAGTTTCATATTCTAAGTTTGGTGTCAATTGCATGCTTTTGTTCTTCTCTTAATTTTCGATTTTTGCATGTTCTTAGTCCCTTTTTTATTCATAAAAATTCTAAGTTTGGTGTCCTCTTTGTGTTTTTCTCTTAAAATTTTCGAAAAAATTAGTGTTTGATTTCTAAAAATTTTAAGTTTGGTGTCTTTTTGTGTTTTTCTCTTTCCTCTTTTTTTAAAAATCAAATCTTTTTCATAAAAATTTTTCAATCATATCTTCTTAATTGCTGTTTTCAAAATCTTTTTCTTTACTAATTGATTCAGTTCTCAATTTGCTTTGATCTTATTTTATTTTTAATTTTCGAATTTTATTTTATTTTCCTTTTGTCTTATTTTATTTTATTTTAATTTTCTTTTTTTTGGTTATTTCAAAAAAAAAATAATAAACAAAATTCATCTCTTTGCAATCATTCTCATTTCCCTTTTGTCCATTATGGACTTAAGTGGAATTAATCAGTCCAAGAGGACTCTGGGGTCTTATGCTAACCCCATTACAGCTGCATATGGGAGTAGCATCTGTATACCTCCCATCAAAGCAAGCAGCTTTGAGCTAAATCCTCAACTCATTATCATAGTGCAGCAAAATTGCCAGTATTCCGGTCTTCCACAGGAAGAACCTACTGAGTTTCTGGCACAGTTCTTACAAATTGCTGACACAGTACATGATAAAGAGGTAGATCAGGATGTCTACAGACTATTACTGTTTCCATTTGCTGTAAAAGATCAAGCTAAAAGTGGTTAAATAACCAACCTACAGCAAGCATAAAGACATGGAAACAGTTATCAGACAAATTCCTGAATCATTTTTACCCTCCAAAAAGGATGACACAGCTAAGGCTGGACATCCAAGGCTTTAAACAAGAGGATAATGAATCCCTTTATAATGCCTGGGAGAGGTATAGAGGTATGCTAAGGAAATGTCCCTCTGAAATGTTTTCAGAGTGGGTCCAGTTAGACATTTTCTACTATGGGCTTACAGAGAAAGCTCAGATGTCTTTAGACCACTCAGCTGGTGGATCTATACACATGAGGAAGACAATTGAAGAAGCTCAAGAGCTTATAGACACAGTTGCTAGAAATCAATACTTATATTCTAGCAATGAATTCGTTCCAAAAGAGGAAGTCATGGCATTAGTCACTGATCCTAATCCTCAAGAACAGATGAATGAGCTTAATCAACAATTGCTCCTGATGACAGAACAGTTAGCAGAATTTAAAGAGATGCTCCATGAAACTAAAGTTGCTAATAAGAGCATAGAACTACAGTTGAATCAAGCAAAACAGCAAATATCTAAACAGATAACAGAGGAGTGTCAAGCAGTTCAATTGAGGAGTGGGAAGACCTTGAATAACACTGCCCAAAAGAGCAAAAAGCCAAACAAGGAACAACTGACAGAGGACAACTAAACCACTGTTCAAAATCCCTCTGAGGACAGTAAGAGCCCAGAGAGGAATATTGGCGTTCAAACGCCAGAAAGGGAAGGAAAACTGGCGTTAAACGCCCATTCCTTGCCCAGTTCTGGCGTTCAAACGCCAGAAAAGGGGGAAAAGTTGGCGTTAAACGCCCATTTTCCACCCATTCCTGGCGTCCAAACGCCAAGGAAAAATCAGACACCTGAGAGTGCTGACAGTAACCCCTCTAACAAGGCTTCTTCAACCACTTCTGTAAGGAATAAACCTGCAGCATCTAAGGTTGAAGAATATCAAGCCAAGATGCCTTATCCTCAGAAACTCCGCAAGGCGGAACAGGATAAGCAATTTGCCCGCTTTGCAGATTATTTAAGGACTCTTGAAATAAAGATTCCTTTTGCAGAGGCACTTGAGCAAATACCTTCTTATGCTAAGTTCATGAAAGAGATCTTAAGTCATAAGAAGGACTGGAGAGAAACTGAAAAAGTGTTTCTCACTGAAGAATGCAGTGCAGTCATTCTAAAAAGCTTACCAGAAAAGCTTCAAGATCCTGGAAGCTTTCTGATACCATGCACATTGGAAGGCACTTACACCAAGATAGCCTTATGTGATCTTGGAGCAAGTATCAATTTAATACCTGCATCCACTATCAGAAAGCTTGGGTTGATTGGAGAAGTCAAACCAACCAGGATATGCCTCCAACTTGCTGATGGCTCCATTAAACACCCATCAGGCATAATAGAGGACATGATTGTAAAGGTTGGGCCATTTGCCTTTCCAACTGACTTTGTGGTGCTGGAAATGGAGGAGCACAAGAGTGCAACTCTCATTCTAGGAAGACCCTTCCTAGCAACTGGACGAACTCTCATTGATGTACAAAAAGGGGAAGTAACCCTGAGAGTCAATGAGGATGAGTTCAAGTTGAATGCTGTAAAAGCTATGCAGCATCCAGACACACCAGAGGACTGTGTGGACGCTGACATTATTGACTCTCTGGTAGAAGAGATCAATATGGCTGAAAGCCTAGAATCAGAGCTTGAGGACATCTTCAAAGATGCTCAAACTGATCAGGAAGAGCCAGAGGAGGCAAAGGAATTTTCGAAAATTCCTCAGGAGGAGGATAAGCCTCCTAAGCCTGAACTCAAACCACTACCATCATCCCTGAAATATGCATTTCTGGGAGAGGGTGACACTTTTCCAGTGATTATAAGCTCAGCTTTAAATCCACAGGAAGAGAAAGCACTGATTAAAGTGCTAAGGACACACAAGACAGCTCTTGGGTGGTCCATCAGTGATCTCAAGGGCATTAGCCCAGCTAGATGCATGCACAAGATCCTATTGGAGGATAATGCCAAACCAGTGGTTCAACCACAGAGGAGGCTAAATCCTGCCATGAAGGAGGTGGTGCAGAAAGAGGTTACTAAATTACTAGAGACTGGGATTATTTATCCTATTTCTGATAGCCCCTGGGTGAGCCCTGTCCAAGTTGTTCCCAAAAAGGGAGGCATGACAGTGGTTCATAATGAAAAAAATGAACTGGTTCCTACAAGAACAGTCACAGGGTGGCGCATGTGTATTGACTACAGAAGACTCAATACTGCCACCAGAAAGGATCATTTTCCTTTACCATTCATAGACCAAATGCTAGAAAGACTAGCTGGTCATGACTACTACTGCTTTTTGGATGGCTATTCAGGCTACAACCAAATTGCAGTAGATCCTCAGGACCAAGAGAAAACAGCATTTACTTGCCCTTCTGGCGTGTTTGCCTACAGAAGGATGCCTTTTGGTCTGTGCAATGCACCTGCAACCTTTCAAAGGTGCATGCTCTCTATCTTCTCAGATATGGTAGAAAAATTTCTGGAAGTCTTCATGGATGACTTTTCAGTATATGGAGACTCATTTAGCTCCTGTCTTAACCACCTATCACTTGTCCTGAAAAGATGCCAAGAGACTAACCTGGTTTTAAACTGGGAGAAATGTCACTTTATGGTGACTGAAGGAATTGTCCTTGGGCACAAAATTTCAAGCAGGGGAATAGAGGTGGATAAGGCAAAGGTAGAGGTAATTGAAAAATTACCACCACCTGCCAATGTTAAGGCAATCAGAAGCTTTCTGGGGCATGCAGGATTCTATAGAAGGTTTATCAAGGATTTTTCGAAAATTGCTAAACCTTTGAGTAACCTGTTAGCTGCTGACACGCCATTTGTGTTTGACACACAGTGTTTGCAGGCATTTGAGACCCTGAAAGCTAAACTGGTCACAGCACCAGTCATCTCTGCACCAGATTGGGCATTACCATTTGAATTAATGTGTGATGCCAGTGATCATGCCATTGGTGCAGTGTTGGGACAGAGGCATAACAAACTTCTGCATGTCATTTATTATGCTAGCCGTGTTCTAAATGATGCACAGAAGAATTACACAACCACAGAAAAAGAGTTGCTTGCAGTGGTCTATGCCATTGACAAGTTTAGATCCTACTTGGTGGGATCAAAGGTGATTGTGTATACTGACCATGCTGCTCTTAAATACTTACTCACAAAGCAGGATTCAAAACCCAGGCTTATAAGATGGGTGTTGCTTCTGCAAGAGTTTGATATAGAAATAAGAGACAGAAAAGGGACAGAGAACCAAGTGGCTGATCATCTGTCCCGGATAGAACCAGTAGCTGGGACGTCCCTCCCTTCTACTGAGATCTCTGAGACTTTCCCAGATGAGCAACTCTTTGCCATTCAGGAAGCTCCATGGTTTGCAGATATTGCAAACTATAAAGCTGTGAGGTTCATACCCAAAGAGTACAGTTATGTGCAGAGAAAGAAACTAATTTCAGATGCCAAGTACTACCTTTGGGATGAACCATATCTCTTTAAGAGATGTGCTGACGGAGTGATCCGCAGGTGTGTACCCAGAGAGGAAGCACGAAGGATCCTATGGCACTGCCATGGATCACATTATGGAGGACATTTTGGAAGTGAGCGAACAGCCACTAAAGTTCTCCAGTGCGGCTTCTACTGGCCTACTCTCTATAAAGATTCCCGAGAGTTTGTGCGTAACTGTGACAGTTGCCAAAGAGCTGGTAACCTGCCTCACGGATATGCCATGCCTTAACAAGGAATATTAGAGATAGAATTGTTTGATGTATGGGGAATTGATTTCATGGGACCATTCCCACCATCATACTCAAACACTTACATTCTGGTGGCAGTGGACTATGTATCTAAGTGGGTAGAAGCAATTGCTACACCCACTAATGATACCAAGACCGTGCTGAAATTCCTCCAGAAAAACATTTTCAGCAGATTTGGTGTTCCCAGAGTACTAATCAGTGATGGGGGCACTCATTTCTGCAATAAACAGCTATACTCTGCTATGGTTAGATATGGAATCAGCCATAAAGTGGCAACTCCGTATCATCCACAGACAAATGGGCAAGCTGAAGTCTCTAACAGAGAGCTAAAAAGAATCCTAGAACGGACTGTAATGGCCCGAAGAAAGGATTGGGCAAAGAGCTTGGATGATGCTCTGTGGGCATACAGAACAGCATTCAAGACTCCTATAGGAACCTCTCCATACCAATTGGTGTATGGGAAGGCCTGTCATTTGCCTGTGGAACTGGAACACAAAGCCTACTGGGCAACCAGATTCCTAAACATGGATGCACAGTTAGCTGGTGAGAAAAGACTGCTCCAGCTAAATGAGCTAGAGGAGTTCAGACTCAATGCCTTTGAAAATGCAAAAATTTATAAGGAAAAGGCAAAGAAGTGGCATGACAAGAGATTGTCAACCAGAGTCTTTGAGCCAGGACAAAAAGTTCTGCTCTTCAACTCCAGGCTCAAATTGTTTCCAGGAAAACTCAAGTCCCGGTGGAGGGGTCCGTATGTGATTACAGGAGTATCACCATATGGATATGTTGAGCTTCAGGATATTGATTCTGACAAGAAGTTCATTGTTAATGGACAGAGAATCAAGCACTATCTTGAAGGAAATTTGGAGCAGGAATGCTCAAAACTGAGACTTGAGTGATTCTCAGTGAAAGTCCAGCTAAAGACAGTAAAGAAGCGCTTGCTGGGAGGCAACCCAGTCATTAGAAGGTTGTATGAATTGTTCTTACAAAGGCAAATATCACAAATGAAGGAATTCACAGAGTTACAGAAGGATGCAGCTCAAAAAGCAGAGAAAATGAGCTTACTGGCGAAAAAACGCCAGTAAGGGGGCATTTTGGGCGTTAAACGCCAGAATGGGCACCATTCTGGGCGTTTAACGCCAGTAATGGTACCATTTTGGGCGTTAAACGCCAGGTGTGCAGCATCCTGGGCGTTTTGAAAAAACGCCCAGTGAGGAAGAATTTCTGGCGTTTAACGCCAGCCAGGGTACCTGGCTGGGCGTTAAACGCCCAAATAGGGCAACAAATGGGCGTTAAACGCCAGAATGGGTGCCATTCTGGGCGTTTAACGCCAGCTTGGTGGGGGGACCACAATTTTGTTTTCAAATCAAATTTTTTCAAACTTTCCTTTTCTCACCCATGCTTTTCTACAAAATCACACTTCAATCATTCATCATTCACTTTCAAATCTTCAAAAAAAATCAAAACCTTTTTTCAAATTTATTTCAAAACAATTACAAACATTGTTCAAAAATTTCACCCTTTTCTCAATTTCTTCTCATATCTTCTCAAATCTCTTTTTAAATTCCTCTTTTTTTTCGAAAACTCCCCTCCCCACCTTATAAATACACGTTTGTTCCCCTCTTCCAACCACACCATTCGAATTTTCTCTTCCTCCCCCTCTCTTCTCTCTTTTATTTTGCTTGAGGACAAGCAAACCTCTAAGTTTGGTGTGCTTTTCCGTGATCACTAAGCCAAGATTCATCAATATCATGGCTCCTAAGGGAAAACAAACCAATTTAAGAGGCAAGAAAGAGAATAATCTAAAGAATCTTTGGAATGAAGAGAAGTTCTTAACCAAAGAACATGAAGACCATTATCATAAAATAATGGGTCTGAGGTCAGTGATCCCGGAAGTTAAATTTGATCTGAAAGAAGATGAATATCCGGGGATCCAAGAGCAAATTCGAAACAGAGGATGGGAAGTTCTAACCAATCCTGAAACAAAGATTGGAAGGAACATGGTTCAGGAATTCTACTCAAATCTGTGGCTGACAGATAAGCAGAGAATGACTGGAACCGCTTACCATACCTACAGAACCATGGTCAGAGGGAAAGTTATATACTTTCATCTGGACAAAATAAGAGAAATCTTCAAGTTACCTCAACTGCAAGATGATCCTGATTCCTTTAATAGGAGGATGGTGAGAGTAGATAAGGGGTTGGATCAAGTTCTAGAGGACATATGCCTCCCTGGAACTAAGTGGATAACCAATTCTAAGGGTGTCCCAAACCAACTCAAGAGGGGAGACCTCAAACCAATTGCAAGAGGTTGGCTAGACTTTATTGGGCGTTCCATATTGCCCACTAGCAACCGTTCTGAGGTCACCATCAAGAGAGCAGTGATGATTCATTGCATTATGCTTGGAAAAGAAGTGGAGGTGCATCATGTGATTGCTTGTGAGATCTACACTATTGCAAATAAGAATTCCACTGAAGCCAAATTGGCTTATCCAAGCTTGATTTCCTTGCTCTGTAAAGAGGCTGGGGTGAAGATGGGAGTGGATGAGTTCATACCCATTGAACACCCAATCACTAAGAAGTCAATGGAAGGACAAGTGCAAGATAACTCCATCAAGAGGAGGGCGCAGGAATTCCTCCCTGAATTCCCAAGAATTGACTACTGGTCCAACCTAGAAGCATCTATTAACAAGTTGCAAGAGACTATGGAGCAACTGAAGGAAGAACAGCAGAATCAGAACTGCATGCTCTGCAAATTGCTGAAGGAACAAGAGAAGCAGGGGCGTGAAATTCAAGAGATGAAACGCCAAAAGCTCTCCTCTCAATTTGAGGGAGCATCCACTTCTCAAAATCAAGGTTGTTGAGTTCTAACTCTGTGAAAACCTCTATCATTAGAAGCCTAATTTTTTTTCGTTTTTGTTCTTGTTTTTCTATTTCTAGTCTCATCTTATATCTATATTTGAGTCTTGTTCTTAATTAATAAAATTAATAAAGTTTATGCCTTAAAGCTATGAATGTCCTATGAATCCATCACCTCTCTTAAATGAAAAATGCTTTAATCACAAAAGAACAAGAAGTACAGGATTTCGAAATTTATCTCTGAAACTAGTTGAATTAGCTTGATGTGGTGACAATACTTTTTGTTTTCTGAATGAATGCTTGAACAGTGCATATGTCTTTTGAATTTGTTGTTTTAAGAATGTTAAAATTGTTGGCTCTTGAAAGAATGAGGAGAAAGAGAACTGTTATTGAGGATCTGAAAAATCATCAAATTGATTCTTGAAGCAAGAAAAAGCAGTAAAAAAAAAAAAGAAGAAAAGAAAAAAAAACAAAAAAAGAGAGAAAGAAATAAAGTTGTGATCCAAGGCAAAAGAGTGTGCTTAAGAACCCTGGACACCTATAATTGGGGACTTTAGCAAAGCTGAGTCACAATCTAAAAAGGTTCACCCAATTATGTGTCTGTGGCATGTATGTATCCGGTGGTAATACTGGAAGACAGAGTGCTTTGGGCCACAGCCAAGACTCATACACTAGCTATGTTCAAGAATCAATATACTTAACTAGGAGAATCAATAACACTATCTGAGTTCTGAGTTCTTATAGATGCTAATCATTCTGAACTTCAAAGGATAGAGTGAGATGCCAAAACTGTTCGGAGGCAAAAAGCTACTAGTCCCGCTCATCTAATTGGAGCTATGTTTCTTTGATATTTTGGAGTCTATAGTATATTCTCTTCTTTTTATCCTATTTTGATTTTCAGTTGCTTGGGGACAAGCAACAATTTAAGTTTGGTGTTGTGATGAGCGGATAATTTGTACACTTTTTGGCATTGTTTTTAGTATGTTTTTGGTATCTTTTAGTTAGTTTTTAGTATATTTTTATTAGTTTTTAGTTAAAATTCACTTTTCTGGACTTTACTATGAGTTTGTGTGTTTTTCTGTGATTTCAGGTATTTTCTGACTGAAATTGAGGGCCCTGAGCAAAAATCTGATCCAGAGACTGAAAAGGACTGCAGATGCTGTTGGATTCTGACCTCCCTGCACTCGAAGTGGATTTTCTGGAGCTACAGAAGCCCAATTGGCGCGCTCTCAACGGCATTGGAAAGTAGACATCCTGGGCTTTCCAGCAATATATAATAGTCCATACTTTGCCCAAGATTTGATGGCCCAAACCGGCGCTCAAAGTCACCTACAGAAATTCCAGCGTTAAACGCCGGAACTGGCATAAAATTTGGAGTTAAACGCCCAAACTGGCATGAAAGCTGGCGTTTAACTCCAGAAAAGGTCTCTACACGAAATTCCTTCATTGCTCAGCCCAAGCACACACCAAGTGGGCCCGGAAGTGGATTTTTCTGTCATTTACTCATTTCTGTAAACCTTAGGACACTAGTTTACTACTTATAGGATCTTTTGACATTGTATCCGTACCTTATGACCTCATAACATTTTGTACACGTTTCTTTCCACAGTATGAGCCTCTAAACCCCATGGTTGGGGGTGAGGAGCTCTGCTGTGTCTTGATGGATTAATGCAATTACTACTGTTTCTTATTCAATCATGCTTGCTTCGATTCTAAGATAACACTTGTTCTTAATCCGGATGAATGTGATGATCCGTGACAATCATCATCATTCTCAACTATGAACACGTGCCTGACAACCACCTCTGTTCTATCTTAGATTGAGTAGTTATCTCTTGGGTTCTTTAATCGGAATCTTCGTGGTATAGGCAGGACCTGATGGCAGCATTCAAGAGAATCCGGAAGGTCTAAACCTTGTCTGTGGTATTCTGAGTAGGATTCAATGATTGAATGACTGTGACGTGCTTCAAACCTGTAACCTACTGGGCGTTAGTGACAGACGCAAAAGAGGGATTCTATTCCGGTAGGGGAGGGAACCAAACCGGTGATTGGCAGTACTGTGACAGAGTGCGTGCATTAGCTTTCACTGCGCGGATGGGAGGTAGCTGCTGACAACAGTGAAACCCTACACGAGCTTGCCATGGAAGGAGACTTGCGTGTTTGATGAAGAAGACAGTAGGAGAGCAGAGATTCAGAAGATGGAGCATCTCCAAAACCCCAACCTATTCTCCATTACTGCAAAACAAGTAACCATTTCATGTTCTTTTACTTTTCACAATCAATCCTGATAATTTCTGATCTCCTGACTAAGATTTACAAGATAACCATAGCTTGCTTCAAGCCGACAATCTCCGTGGGATCGACCCTTGCTCACGCAAGGTATTACTTGGACGACCCAGTGCACTTGCTGGTTAGTTGTGCGGGATTGCAAAAGTGTTATTGCAATTTCGTGCACCACGCGTCTTCCTCTCTCCCAGCGGCGCTCACTCACAGCGGACCAGGGAAGCAAAAATGGAGCTCCATCGTGCTTCTCGTTTGGAGCTGGCAAGGACGATGGTGCGGTGACCCCGACGGCGACTAATCGGCGAGGATGAGCTCCTCTAGCTCGCGTGCGACAGCTGTTTCCTCAAACCCTCCTCTGCACGAACAGTGGCAACACAGCGTGGAGGAAGGCGGTGAGCTGGGCACGATGGTGGCGCGGTGGCGGCGCGACCAGACGATGTGGAGCGCGGCTCACCCCTTCCCCTGCTCGCAGCTCTGATCCATCTCTCTCTCTGGTCCATTTCTCTTGTTTTCTTCTCCTACTGTTGCTGCACATTGAATTGGAGAAAGGGGAGAAAGTGGGTTGCTTGATGCTGGGTGAGGGAGCTGTGCGTGTGTGTGTCTATTTGGGGAAGGAGGGGTTGCAGCTGCGGAGGGGAAGAAGAAAGGTGGCGACTGCTGGGTATAAGATTAGGGTTTCATTTTTGAAACTTAGGGTTAGGGACACTTTAGTAATTTCACTTAAAAATAGGGATAATATAGTAATTAGAAATAAATTCTAATCCAATAATAATAATGTATAAAATACTATTTGTTCATCAACTTCACAAATTATTTTCAATAAAATATTCAAATCCAATAATTGGAAACAATATAATTAAATCCTTTATTTTCTCAAAACAGCAGTATTACTATTTTAAAATATTAATTATTTAGTCCAAATCATATAAAATCCTTATTATTCACAACTGCTAAATTTATAATCTAAATATAGAAAATAGTCCAATAATTATATAATTGGATAATAATCATAACTTATCTCAAATTCAATAAATCAAAACTTGCCTTAATTATCTTTAATAAAATAATTTCTGAAATTAAGGCTATAAATAATTATATGATTTTAGAATTGATCATAATAAGACTTTTCGAAAGTTCTGGATCTTACACCAAGTCCCTTTACCACCATTCCAAGTCGTTCAAACCAGGCTCTTGGAGATTGTTTTAATCCATAGAGAGATTTCTTTAGTTTGCACACTTTATTCCTCCCTAGTTCAGCCTCAAATCCAAGTGAAAGTTTCATGAACACCTCTTCCTCTAACTCCCCATTCAGGAAAGTATTCTTTATATCCAATTCATGTAAAGGCCAATTGTAATTCACCGCAAGAGATAAGAGAATCTGCATAGAGCTGAGTTTGGCAACTGGAGCAAAAGTCTCTCGATAGTCTACTCCATAGGTTTGTTTATATACCCTAGCTACTAACCTAACCGTATACCTCTCTATGCTTCCATCAACATTGCACTTAATGGTAAAAACTCACCTGCAACCAACCAATTTTGTATTTTGTGGCAGATCTACAATCTCCCAAGTTTCATTCTTCTTGAGTGCATGCCACTCTTCCATCACTGCTAATTTTCAGTTGGGATCATCTAGTGCTTCCTCTATGTTCCTAGGCTCAAACAGATTTGTAATTTTAGAAGTAAAAGCTGGATGTTTTTGAGAGAGATTTTGGTAAGAAACATAATTGGAAATAGGATGGTTGGTGCTGGTTTTGAGTACCTTTTTGGTGCAGGTTCTGGTTTCTTTCCTAAGGGCTATTGGCAAGTTATTATTAGAAGTGACAATTTCAGATTTACCTGGAAGTTCCTAAAGTACTACAGTTGGGCTGTCTTCCGGGTTTTCAGATTGGGTTGGTGCAGAGATAACGGACTGGTCTCTAGTCTTCTTGGGATATTTCCGAACATAACACCGAAGCTCCTTTTCTGATTGTGGTATTTCTTTTCCTGTTTGGATTCCAACTAATTCTGGCACAATTTCAGAATTGGTTTCCAAATTTTATTTTGCAATTGTTTCAGAATTTACTTGATTAGTAAAAGTTGTATCCTCAATATGTAAGATAGGAGTGGGTAAAGGTTCATTCAAAAAATTTTCTTCCTTTAGACTCTCTCGCTGAAGAGAATTTTTCTTAAAAAAATGTTTCATGTTCCAAAAAAGTAACATCCATGCTCACATGAAATTTCTTGGTATGTGGATTGAAATATTTATAACCCTTTTGACTTGGGAAATAGCCAATAAAAATGCATTTTTCTACCCTTGGATCAAGTTTACTTCGATATGAAGGTGTATGTAAAAACACAGTGCAACCAAAAACTTTTAAAGGTAAATCAGAATGCAACCTACATGCTGAATTTTTTTTAAAGTATCCAATGGTGTGCAGTAATTTAACACACGTGTAAGCATTCAATTTATGAGATAGGCTGCTGTTAGAATAGCATCTCCCCATAAATACTTTGGAACATTATCTTCAAACATAATGGCACGTGCTACTTCAAAAAGATGTTTATTCTTCCTTTCAGTAATGCCATTTTGTTAGGGTGTATTGGGCATGTAGATTGATGTTGAATACCTTTCTTTTGAAGAAATTCACCAAGATTTTTATTAAAGTATTCAGTGCCATTATCACTTCTTAATATTGAAATTTTTGTGCCAAATTGTGTTTCTACCATTGTTGAAAAATACTGAAAATTTTTAGAAACCTCAAATTTTTCATGCATGAGATAGATCCAACATAGTCGTGTGTGGTCATCGATAAAAGTTACAAACCATTTTTTTCCAAATTGAGTTGTTATTTTCGATGGACCCCATACATCACTATGAATCAAGTGAAAAGGTTTAGATGCATGATAAGGTTGAGAGTAATAAGGAACTCTATGACTCTTTGAACGAATACAACTTTCACATTTAAGTAAGGAAGAATCAATATTCTTAAACAAACTTGGAAACAAATGTTTGAGATATGGAAAACTAGGGTGTCCCGATCTATTGTGCCAGAGCATTATTTGGTCCTTTATAGGCATAGAACTTATACCACTAAATCCTTGAGCTATTGTATCCTCTGAGATATCCTCAAAATGATAAAACCCATCCATCATCTTAGCACTGCTAATCATCTTCCCCGAGGTCCAGTCCTGAAAAATACCATGAGTGTCAAAGAATGTCACAGCACAATTGGAATCCTTGCAGATTTTACTAATAGAAAGAAGATTATAAGAAAGCTTTGGTACATGTAGAACATTTTTTAGGTCAATATTTTTGGACAGTTTATTGTACCTTTTCTAGCAATAGATGAAAACTACCATCAACAACTCTAATTTTCTCATTTTCAAAGCAAGGAGAATAAGTTTTAAATAAATGGGAGAGGCTGGTCATATGATCAGATGCACCTGAATCGACAATCCATGGTGCATTCAAGTTTGAAGTGCAGTTAATGGACATAGGAATACTAAAATTACTTTTATTTGAGCCAAAGAACCACTAGGAGTACTAGACATAGAATTGAAATTTAATAGCCTTATGAGCTGCTCAACCTGTTCCTTACTCAATGATGATTTTTTAGCCTAATGAGCAGTTGGGTAGAGCGTATTTTGGGACCAAGTTTGCTGCCTTTAAGATGTGTTGGTTTTCCATGAATCTTTTAGCAGGTTTTTCGGGTGTGACGAGGTTTATTGCAGTGGTCACACCAAAGATTGGAGGGATGTTTATGATTTGATGAACTTTTAAGTGCAACAGGTGCCACTAAGAGTGTATTAAACTCCAAAAAAATCGGTTCAGTCTTGCCTTTTTTCATCATCACAGCTCTATGAGTTTTCTCTCTTCTAACTTTAGCAAATACTTCTCCAATTGAGGGTAGGATTGCTCTTCCAGTAATTCTGCCACGAACTTCATCTAGCTCCACGTTGAGGTCTGCAAGAAATTGGAATATTCTCCCTTCTTTTACTGTTTGTTGGTGGTGTTTGGCATCAGCGGCTAAATTCCACTTGTAGTTATTGAAGTGGTCAAGATCCTGCCACACCCGCTTCAATGTGTGAAAATATTTGGTGACTTTATCACTCCCTTATTGAATTCTCTAGCTTTTAGAGTAAGTTCATAAATTTGAGATTTATTCCCAAGATCAGAGTACATCTCCTTGACACTATCCCATAATTCTTTGGCAGTGGTATAGTACATGTAGTTATTGCTGATATCCTCCTCCATTGAGTTC
Organism: Arachis stenosperma; assembly: GCF_014773155.1. Lineage (NCBI taxonomy): Eukaryota > Viridiplantae > Streptophyta > Magnoliopsida > Fabales > Fabaceae > Arachis > Arachis stenosperma. Next base: position 13,591,464 of record NC_080381.1, on the reverse strand, counting down.
ACCAACCATGTCATCACCATAGAATTTTCGGTATCCCACACATTATATTGCGGATCAGTGATGTTAGGCTGGCTTCGCTCACCGATAAGATATCCAATCTTCCCTCTTTCACGGATATACATCTAAACTGATTGAGACCACCTAAGGTAGTACCATTGAGTCGAAATGTGGTGATCTGAACTGAATGGGAGTCACCACCAACTAGTACCCATTGCTCAGATTTAAAATCTGATGGAGTAGGAGTGGTGTTCTCCTTCTGTTCAGGATTAATGACTGAGGAACTGTCAGCCATAGCTATAAATCAGAGGCATAGTGCAGAGATCCTGCTCTGATACCAAGTTGAAGTGTTTGAATATGTTATATTATCAAATGTACAAGGAATTAGCCTCTTTATAGAGGAATTACAGAAATAGAAATAACTAGAAAATAGGAAAGAAGGGAAAAATACTAATCTAAAATAAAAGAAAGATTTCTAATCATAAAATTCCTAAAATTAAGCCAAACTAAAAAGAAAAAATTTATAATTAATTCTATTTACATAAAAAATTCATGAAAGGAATTAGAAATTTGATTTTGATTTGATCTAGCCAACACTTATCTTATCAGCAATAAGAGGGTACACTAAACGAGTGCCACATCAGCGAACTTTAACCACTTTAGCGTATGAGATGACGGAAGGACTAACCCGATCAAATTAGTTATTTTTCGGGGGCAAATTTAATTAATTTTATCTTTCGAAAAAAAAAATGGAAATCGATATATATTAAAAAAATCTAAGTATCTAAATTTTAAAAAAATCAAAGACTTAAATATATTATTTTAATTTAATTTATCATCAAATTTCAAATTGTAACACAGTATCATTTGCAGTTCTGCACAGAGCCCGTTACCATAAATTTTAATTTATTTCCTCATTGTCGGATTTTTTCACATTCCAAGCTTGTCAAATATGCCTTGGTGGCTTGGTCCATCTACAGGGAACTGATCTGCATCACACACACCTGGCCAAACTATAACTCTGGCTCGGCTAACCCAACAAAACGGCTAGGCTAACAGCTAATTCCCAGCCTTTAATTACAAGCGGACACCGGCAACAGTACACTTCTCAAGTTCAACTGCTCCACCCGGTGGACACCTACCGTAAACTCCTGCTCTTGGTGTACACTCAAAAGAACTTCCCAGGATCTTGGCCATTCACATTAATTTATATTATATCTAGGTGGCTCAACATGACGGAAAATCACGTTCCGCTCCCTAGGCGTGAACATCTTATGATATGATTGGGGAACTGTTGAATAATCCAACAGAAGAAAGGAAAAGAAATGAAGCAGGGGTTGGATCATGTTTCGGGCGTTGAAAGAAACAGGGAAGTGGGTCCCCACAGTGTGTGGCATTTCCTGGGCACCCCGAACCACGTGGTGCTCGAGAAACACATAATGGAGTTTCACTCGAAAGGAGAAAAAAAAGAAGAAGTAAAAATAAATAAGTGTCGTCGCGTTTTTGTGATTCATTCCAAATTCTCATTTCCCACACACACAGATGAAAAAGCAAAATAAGATTAATTAAATGTTGCCAGAAAAGGCTACAGCAAAAAAGAAAATAAAAGAAAATAAAATAAAAAACAACCACGGGTGAGAGTAGTAGAAAAAAGAACAGTAGTAATATAGGGTGGGAGCTTGGCACATTCAACAAATACGCAGCGAGAGAGAGAGAGAGAGAGTTCTCTTACTACTATTGCGACTACTACTCACTTTCTCTCTCTAGATTTGGTTGGGTATTTGACACGAAAATTAAATTAGGAACGAAACAAACAATGCCTTGTTACATCTGCACCTAGTCCAATCCAATTCTATGTGCCCACTCACCTCACCAGACCGACCAAGCCCCAATTCCTCTCAATCCCAATCTCAATCCTAGCTAGGGTTTCTCTCTTTTCTTTTCTTTTTTTTTTTCTCTCTCTTTCTTTTTACCTCATGTTCCTTGATTCCTGATTCCCTCCCTCTTTCTATTTTCTATCTTTTTGGTTCGATTCGTTTTTTATTTTTACTTTTTTTTTTGAGATGGAGCAACAACAGCTTCAGCAGAGTGGAGCTGCCACCGCCGGAGCAGCACCGCCGGTGGAGGGAGCTAGGGATTTGGGAGATTCGCAGCTCGTTGGAGTTCCCGCTGCGGTTGCCGGCGATGTTGTCATGGCGGAGAGGGACGGCGGCGGGAGTGTTCCCAATCTGGAGGTGGCCGTCGGGGACGGCGGCGCCACGGCGGTTAAGAGGAAGCGGGGCCGTCCGGCGAAGGGTGCTCCGAGGGCGTCGGCGGCGGGAGTGGCCGCGAGGCTGCAGCAGAAGAAGGAGGAAGAGGAAGAGGAGGATGTTTGCTTCATATGCTTCGATGGTGGAAGCTTAGTTCTTTGTGATCGCCGGTGAGTAATCTTGTTGGTTTCCGATTCTCTGGGAAACTTGAACCTTTCTAAGTTGGGCACTTGGCAAAATTTCAGTTCATGGGTTATTGAACTCCATTTTGGCTTTTAGCTTGCAGCTATGGATCATGCATTATTCAGCTGTAATGATTGGTTTCACCGTTTCAGCATTTAATCATTTATTTCTCTCTCTCTCTCTCTCTCTGTGTGTGTCTATTTCCTTTCTTTTTTAAATAAAAAAATTTCCCTTTTTTTAGGGGTTGTCCTAAAGCATATCATCCCGCGTGTATTAAGCGAGACGAGGCCTTCTTCCGTTCAAAGGCCAAATGGAATTGCGGTATGTAGCTTCTTTAACTACCTTGACACTTGTTTTTGGAATGTAATTAAATTCATATGCACGTGTCGTTTTTTGGTGTTTATACTTCGGAATTTCTGAGTAATGTGTTGGATTATGCAGAATCAAATCAATATATTCCAACGCTATCATTAAGTTAATTTTTCGGTTCTTAGACGTCTAGTTCTTGAATTTGTCGATTGAGTGCACACTCGGCATTTTTTAAAACAGTCTCCGTTCTGTTTCTGACTATAATATTTTAGTATGTATTAAATGGTGTGTCTTTCCTTTAATAAACGTTCGTTTTCGTGATGCTCAGGTTGGCATATATGTAGCTTTTGTCAGAAGGCCTCCCAATTTTTGTGCTATACTTGTACATATTCGGTGTGCAAGAGTTGTACAAAATATGCTGATTTTGTGTGTGTCAGAGAAAATAAAGGTTTGTGCGGAATATGCATGAGAACTATAATGCTGATTGAAAACAATGGCCAGGGAAATACGGAGAAGGTATGCTAGACTTTCTTATCTATGTGGATACACGAAAGTACTACTCCCAGCTTCCCCCACAATCCCTCTTCTATGTGCCTGTGACTCTGAGAGAGAGAAGAAAAAAAAAGAAAGAGAGGGGGGGGGGGGGGGGGTACTTGAAGTTGAGTTGATGATACATGACATCTGGATTTTCTAATTTTTATTTTTCTCTCCTTGTACAACTTTTACAGTGTGAAGTGGATTTTGATGACAAAACCAGCTGGGAATATCTTTTCAAGGTGTATTGGATGTTTTTGAAAGGGAAGATATCTTTAACATTTGATGAGCTCCTTCGAGCTAAAAACCCCTGGACAGGTGTTTCTCCATTGGGTGGTAAGGTTGAATGTCCCCGTGAAATTTATAATACTAAGGATGACAAAGGTTCTGGTTCAGAGAACTCCTGTATTGACATAGAATCAAATAATTTGAAAAACAAGAAATCTAGGAGACAGCCAATGCTTCATAGCAATGGGGTTGGCTCCGATATGATAACTTCAGCCGGTGACAACTGTGTGCCTTTGCCTGAATGCTCAAATTGGGCATCAAAGGAGCTTCTAGAGTTTGTTGCACATATGAAAAGTGGTGATACATCTCGCCTGTCTCAATTTGATGTCCAGGGTCTCTTGTTAGAGTATGTGAAGAAGAACAATCTTCGAGACCCCCAGCAGAAATGCCAAATTGTTTGTGATCATAGACTACTAAAATTGTTTGGAAGAGCACGTGTTGGTCACATTGAAATGTTAAAGCTCCTTGAACCCCACTTTCTTACAAAAGAGAATGGCCCTGCAGAAGATACACTTAGAGCAGGAGTCACGAACACTGTTGCTAGCGAAGGGGAGGCAAAAGACAATTGCAATAAGCAGTTGATGTTAGTTGATGATAAGGAATGTAAAACAGATAAAAAAGATGATGTGCATTTGCCACAAAATAATCCAGATGTGTATGCTGCAATAAATGCTCACAACATTAACTTGATCTACTTGCGGCGAAGTCTTTTGGAAAATCTAACTGAAGATGCTGAAAGTGTTCGTGACAAGGTTGTTGGTTCATTTGTGCGGATAAGGATCACTAGTAGTGACAAAAAACAAGAGATGTATAGGCTTGTGCAAGTTGTAGGTATATGAATCTCACAAATTCAATACTTGGTAAATTCCACTTCTTATGAGTTGCACGTGATATCAATTTCGTGTGGCACAACCATTTATGCAGGTACAAGTAAGGCTGCTGAGCCTTACAAAATTGGAACAAGAACAACTGATATGATGCTTGAGATTTTAAACTTAAATAGGAAGGAGGCCATATCAATAGATGAGATTTCAAATCAGGAGTTCTCTGAGGTTTGTGTGATATGCGGTTAATGTGTTGATCCTTATTCCTGTTACTGTTACCTTTGAGGAATCTCTAGACTGAGTTGAAGAGTTAGTTTCTTGAAAGAGTGCTTCCTAATGGTTAATGTGTTGATACTTTGTCCAGGATGAATGCAAGCGCTTGCGTCAAAGTATAAAATATGGGCTTTCCAATAGATTGACTGTGGTTAGTGTGTATATTATTTTCTCAACTTCCATAATATTGTTGCATATTGTGTTAGTTTGTGATAACATTTTTGTGTTGGTTGTAGGGTGAGATCATGGACAAAGCATTGACATTTCAAGCAATGAGAGTTAATGATGTAAATTCCTTTCCTCATTTTTTTTTCATTTTAGATTATATAGTATAGAAAAAGGTCATGCTCCTTTTATTATATCCGTAAATCTAAAGTATCGCGTCGAACATGTATAGTGTATTAGGGTACTAAATGTGTCACTCAGCTAATTTGCATTCACTTCTTAATGGATTGTTTGAATGGCATGCATTTTACGGGCACATTTGTTTTTTGTTTTCAAAACTCATTTGGAAAAAGGGTCGTGTCAAAAGAGGAAACATTCAAAATGGCCCCTATCAATTTTTGCTTTAAACAAATTAGTCCCTAATAAAGAAATTGATAATGTAATTCCCTGTTAATGTTTTTTAAAGTAGTCCCGAATAAAATAAAAGGACTAGTATTTCATCTTTTAAAACTATTTCTTTAAAAAAAGTTAAGGAGTAATTTGTCTTTTTATTATATTAGGGATAAATATGCCTAATATTTAAAAAACTAAGGACTAGTTTGTCAATTTTATTTATTCTATAATTGATCTTGTAAAAATTTTGAGGATCACTTCGGGGTTTTATTTTATAAAGAAAATGCAATATATAGTTTTTGACTTTTTTCTGTTTAGAAAACAGATTTTTATTTTTATTTGTATTTGTTAGAAAAAGCTGAAACAAGCGCTCTACATGTTACTTGGTATTTGCTAACTGTGATAAATCTGTGAATTGGATGTAATCTACCAGTCAAAACAGCAATGCTCCTATCCTGATAGTTTTTCCCCCTTATTTTTTTTTATCCTATTAGATGTATTCAAAGCTATTCATTATTTAATGTTAGATGTTTAAAATTTGATTATGCGTTTAGTTGGCCAGAAGTTTTAACTATTGTGCTTCTTTCTTGATATAGTTGCTGGAAGCTGAGATACTGCGGCTTACTCATCTTCGTGATAGAGCAAGTGAAAAAGGGCATAGAAAAGAATATCCTTAACAATTTTTAGTTTACTCTCTCTCCTATTCATTCTTCTCCCAAAACACTTAACTGTGGGTGCTGAATGATACACAGTTTGGTTCTAAAACTTCTTATCATGCATAGGTGAAATATCTTCTTATTAATACAAGACGAGTTTATAGGGTTAAACAATTAAGCATGCCAATGAAGGCTACAATATTGGGAAAGCATATAAAACTATATGTTAAAAATATAATGTATTTTTCTTTATTATTTTTTATTTCTTTCTTTTCATGTGCATCTATATATTTTGTTGTGGAAATTCATTGTTATTTACTTTGTTGTCTTCTACATTTATTATCTATTTAATGTAAAAATGAATTTGCAGTCTTCACATGTGATGTTTTTGGTTTTCGCATGAATTTGCATGCATTCATGAAATATTTGTGAACTATGTAGAGTTTTTTACGAATATGTTGCGTATGGAATGGAAGTGGTGGTTTATCCTCTATGCTTATTATTCATGTGTGAGATACATCATACATGGTTGAGCCTTGACCAAACTGCACGCTCAGAGAATGTGTGGAGAAGTTACAGCTACTAAACACACCAGAGGAACGACAGCGCAGGATGCGTGAAATTCCAGAGGTACACTCTGACCCAAATCTGGATTTGATGTTCGAGTCTGATGAAGATGCGGGAGAGTCAGATGAAAGGAAGCAAGGTAAACATCCATTTTCTTTATTAACCTTTGTTTTCATGCTGTCCAGATAATGCTTTTCTCATGGTAACTATGGCAATATTTATGTAGATGGCAATATATGGTCAAAGTATCCTGGTTTTGACAGAAAAGAGAAGGAGCCCACTTTGCCTAAAAGTTGTGATAGTGTCTTGAATGATGATGGATGCAGAACACAAGATTTTTCTGCTGCTGCCCGTGAACAGAATGGCAATGCCTGCGTGACAAAAAGTCAGATAAAACCTAATGATAGAGTGTTTGATGATGACCCTAATGTAGTTGTGAAATCAGAACCATCTGGTGTTGCGTTGGACATTTCATCGTCTCCTCAATCTGTAGGGGTAGAACAGTCATTCAATGATTTTGTGAATGATAAATCATGGCATTATCAGGACCCAACTGGGAAGGTTCAAGGACCTTTTTCCATGTTGCAACTGTTTAAGTGGAATGCAAGTGGAGGTTTCCCTCCTAATCTCAGGATATGGAGGATAAATGAAAAACAAGATAGCTCTATATTGTTAACCGATGCCCTAAGTGGGAAGTGTTCCAAAAATGTGTCAATGCCATATTTCAGCCAACTGCTGTCTTTGGGGATCAGTGGTACAGTGGATACCAAAGAGGATAGTAAAGATTATAGTCAGGATGGTTGCAGCACTGCAGCAAGGAATGAAACTCATTCAGACAACCAAATTAATGAGCAGAACAGGGAGCTAAAGGTGGATGATACTCGTACCCAGTCTGATGGTAAAGATGAATCTGTTAGGAGCAATGGATGGCAGGAACAGCCCCATGCATACCATCCACAACCTTCAGTGGCCATTTCTGAGAATATGAAGGAGAATTCTGATAAATTAAATGAAGGTAATCGGATTGGGGGAAACTCTGCAGATAAAGGGAATCCTGGTTTGAACAGGACTTCTGATGGTCAGAGTAACAGTGGGCAGAGTTACCAGAAGCAATCATACAGTGAAGATAATTCAGGGCAATCTTCTGAACAGAACTGGAGAGGCCCTCGTGTTAACAATTCTTCCAATTGTGTGGTTACCACATCAGCTGAAGTTTTGGTTACAAAGACATCACCACCTAAGCTAGGATTTGATTTACATAGTTCTCCATCCCATCCTGACCAGAACTGGATAGGCCCTCATGTAAATACTTCTTCTGATTGTGTGGTTCCCACATCAGCTGAAGTTTCTGTGCCAAAGACATCACCACCTAAGCTAGGATTTGATTTGCATATTCCTCCATCACAGCTTGAACAAGACTGGAGAGACCCTCATGTAAATACTAATTCCAATTGTGTGGTTACTACATCAGCTGAAGTTTCTGTGACAAAGATATCACCACTTAAGCTAGGATTTGATTTGCATAGTCCCCCATCCCATCCTTCGTGGCAAGCATTCATCGGTGAGACCACTGACTTTAGCTCATTAGTTGACGTTGATGAATCAGTCTCAGATCTGTTAGCTGAGGTGGAAGCAATGGAATCACTTGGTGGTGGTGGTGGTGGTGGCGGCGGTGGCTTGGAATCTCCCACTTCAATCATGAAATGTGGTGAGGAATTGACTGACAGTTCTAAAAATGATTGCCTCAGTTTTGCAGACGGGCTTAGCCCAGTACTTGATGCAGGTAAAGGTGATGCACTTAGCTCCACTGGTGATTTGCACTTGCAATCTCAGTCAACAGCAGCAGAGGAACCATTGCGGCAAGCAGATATACATCATCATCATCATCATCAGAGAGTATCTGGGGAACATTCTTCAAGGAGTTCTGAAGTTAAGGTGGGTGCAAAGAGCATTAGTGTTTCAGGTTATCAATGGGAATCAGGCTCAGAAAATTCAACCATTGGTCCATCGACTGCAACCTGGAGCATTGCTACAGACCCCACTTGGAGAGTCGGGTCAGAGAATACAAACTTGGGATGGAGTGGAATGGATAGAGGAAATGTGAACATTGGCTGGGGAGTGGGGCAGTCAGCTGTGCAGGAGAACAGGAGCACAAGTTCATACACTCCTACAGTTTCTCCAAGCTTTGGCGGAAGTCAAGCAAGATATGGCAGCGATCGACCTTCTGTGCCTAGAGATCGGGGTTTTCATGGTCATGGTAGAGAATCAGCTGTTGCTAGAGGCAGAACTGCGTGGAACCGGCAAACTTCATTTGGTGTTGGAAACGGAGGCTCACACAGGCCTCTGCCCAAAGGGCAACGAGTCTGTAAATTTTATGAAAGTGGGCGCTGTAAGAAGGGGGCATCCTGTGATTACTTCCACCCATGATTTTGGGTTCCACTAGGCACTAGCATTGGTCACATTTGATTTTTGTAATCCTTAACACATCTGGAAGTTGTCTATTTCCAATTGTTGTAATTTAACCTGACAGTAATAGTCAAGTGGCATAATTTTTTTATAAGAAACTACTGTAGCATATCTGAGGTTGGTGATTTCCCACTAATATCTCGTGTATCCTATTGTTAATTTTACAACTCTTTTCTATGTTAGTTGTGATTCATTCTTTAGGACAGTAATTTTTTTTTTCGGGTAATGAAAATGAAAAATTTTATTATCCAATTCGTTCAATGGCTTGCTGGAGCTGAGAAGCAAAAAATGTAAATCTAAGGTATAAGCTTTTATTAATTGATTTCATATTTCCAAATATCCGGTGGCACTTCTTATTTTATTCAGTTATCATGTGTGTGGTGTTAATGACATGCATATTTAACTTTGTCTTGATCTCTCTCTTGTTATCATTTCAAATTAGATTCTAATTGTACTGCTTGCAGAGCCTAGTGCTTGAGATCACATGGTCTGGATTTGTATCTATGAGGAGAACAAGGCAATGAGAAGGACAGAATGATTACTTGAAGAGGTACTCATCCCTATGTCTTCCATCCAATAAGGTTGTGTTTGGGCATTAATCATATGAATCATATAGCTAATAGGTGTTGATACATTTGTGAATGTTTTCCTTGAATGCTATTTTCATTGGCCAAGGATTGTTGATGTCATCATTAGACATAAGCGATATTAAAGGAAAATTACCTTATTATTATATTATAATCACCTTGTCTTATATTGTAATCACCTGTAAGAATTGCAATGTGAATATTCTCAACCATTAAAGAGCAGTCGTAAAGTTTGGTATGCTACACTGGTGTCCAAGAGTCAGGATGTTCTTACCGCATTGTTTAAGGAAGTAGGAATCCCAAGACGAGTAAAAAGGAAGTAGGAATTCAAAGTGTTGATTTCCAATGAATATATTAAGGCTAATTATATCATGTATTTTGTATTTATATATAATTTCCAATGAATATATTAAGGCTAATGTCTATTATGACTATGAAAGCAACCAAATTTTTATCTCAAACAAAAAATAGACACGTGTCATAATTTTGTATTTATATATAAATTTTAGTATCTAACTGAACTAATTTGAACAATAAAATTAATTTTGAATGTTAAATATCAATAATTTATTTTTGCCAAAATGAAATTCTTTTTATTATTTAAAAACTAAATTAGAAGTAAAATTATGTGTTTATTAAAATTTAAAAATAGTGTTATTATTATATTAATTTTAAAAAAGTGAACACAATGAATAATGATACTTCTTTGACATGCTGGGTCATAAGTAGCAAGAAGAAGAAATTATTAAAATGTTTAGTAACTAAAATAAATTAATAATAATTATTATTATAATAATTAATAAATATTAAATAAGATAAATTTTAACTATTATTTTTTGGTTCTCTAAAATTAATTAGGTTATGCTAGGTAACCAATGACTTTTTTGAACTAACATGAACAACTACCAGTCTACCCGTAAATAAAAATACACTATACCTTCAAATTACTCACCTAAATTTTAATATTAAAATAACCATCTACACATCTAGTGAAATGAACATCCAATATATCAATTATTTACATTGTTTAGTATTTTCATTGTCTACCTATACTTTTCTTAATTACAATTCATAGGTACTTTAAACATGGTAACTATTAACTATACTTATCATAGAAGCCCCATGTATTTAACTTATCTTTTTCATTTAAGCTTTTCAGTTTTAGTACCTTAATCAATGATTATGAAATTTGTTAGTGCAATCCTTTTAACATTGGGAATTGAGATGAAGCTAATGAGGCAAAGGTGGCCCTCATGATTGTAGCTTGACCCTCTGCACTCTGCAGTACATTAAGCAACTGATTATGTAGGCATAGCACGTGGACCGTTCCTTGCAACTGGTTTGCTTATTTTTATCTCTTAATTACAAGTACCATGCATGTAGCTTTTAATTTGCACCGTGACGGAGAAAGCATCTTCTTTCTTTCTTTCTTTCTTTTACTTAATCCCACCAGCAATTCGCTGCTTTCAACTTTCAATAATAATCGTTTCTTAGTGGATGGATACTGCCACGTCACTTTATTCTCAAGGTTGAAAATGAATACCTGAAAGGCTGAAATCAATTTAAGCCGCCTCAAATTAAAAAAAAAAATGAATGGCTAAGTTCCTATTATATCTATAGTGCACATCAATCTTAAAGCACAAGCACTAGAGAGTAAATAACAACTAATCTAGTAGCGTATATAAAACGTATCGGCTTGCGTTAACTATATCAAGCAATATTCTACTTGTTTTCTGAAAAAGGTTGAGGTTTAGTTCCGTGTTTTTGTTGTTAAACGTGCATTTCTTATTATGCGTTGCAATTTAGTTGCTCTAAGTTGATTAAACCCAGTTTATTACAACCTAAAGTAAATATTAATTGACCTATGAACTAACTGAAGTTGAAAAGACACGATTAAAAAGCATTTAACTATAATTTCATTAAAGAAAAGGCAAAAGACAAAAGTTCTAAAATCACAAGTCCGTGGACTCGCGTGATGTAGGGAGTAAATAAATAAATGTGCATATTCACGGCAAAATGTTGTTATGTATGGGCAGTATTGTAGTAATAATTGATGAACAGAATGCCTCTGCTCCACGTTGAAATGACTGGTCAGGTACAAGTTAAACTTGTAGTGGTAGCTGGGTACTCACATATTTTGAAAGAAAGGTAAAGAGAGGATTATTGGTTACTACGGTATCTATTCTTTTGTGGGTCGAACTCCGTTTAAGAATTTGTTGTTGGCCAACATATAGAACGTTTAAATCTCTTACACTTATTTAAATAAAACTTATTTAAACAAAACTAGTAAGTGAGCTACTAGTCCAATCCAAATTAGCTAATAGAGGATTATACTTCGATTAGTCAAGTTTGTATAATGCCATGTTAATTTTTTTAAGAGAAATCTTATTTGTACACTAAAATCAGTCATTAATGTATTTGTGTATATAAACATGTGTGGTTTAATTTATTTTTAATATGTATTTGTATTCCAACATGTATATTATACTGATGGCTAATTTTTGTAGCTAATTTAATTTTAGTATACACGTAACAATTTTTTTTAAATATATATATGTCATTTAACTCGATTGGGTTATTACTTATTAATAGAGTAGTCAATATTGAATCGCATTTGTGCTCTAAATCTAAAGATCATCCCAATCTTAAAATTATTTTAGGGTTTATATACCGGTGACATGCAGTTGGCCAGTTGATGCTTCTTGACTAATTAGCTTGACCTTTTCTGTTTCCAACCCTTTTTGATATTCTGATTAATTTTGATGCACCAAAGTTTCTTTTTATTGGTCAATTTTTTACCTCACATTATTGAGCAAGTCCATTTTTTCTGGCTTGCATGTGTTGGCTTTGGCTATAAGCAATCTCGATCCTATATGGGGTTTTATAATAGAATATGTTCGAAAAAATAAAAAACGAGAAATGTAGGATAGATAAAAATTTATTATTTTTTTGTTATTATTTAGTCATTAATTTAATTTTTTAGTATAAAAATTTAATAATATATTTTATCTCATATTTTTAATATTGATAATTAATTATAATAACTAAAAAATAATAAATTTTAATAGTCGTCCTCTTATGTTTCAGGTAAAAAATCACCCAAATATACATTGAAAAAGTGAATGGTAATAAAGAATGTATATGATTACGTATTTAGGGTACTCCCTGATGTTTTGATTTCCTAAAAGAGAATAATAATGTCATAAGACAAAAGTCAATGTACCAGCCATATTGATCAGAGCACAACCGCACCAGCATACAGTAATAAATCAAGAGTGCGTTTGTGAAATTTTAAAAGTTGTTTATTTTTTGTTTTTAATTTATAAAAAATAATAATATTAATATTTAGTGTAATTTTTAAAATTAAATTATAATTTTTTAAAAAATTATTTAAATATTTATAAAAAATTAAAAAAAAATCATTTCGCTCGTAATAAATTTTTTTATTATATTTTTTTAAAAGAAATATTTTAAAAATTATAAAATTAAATACAAAATAATTTATTTATAAATTATTTTTAATATAACTATTTATTATTTAAACTATTTTTTTCAAAAACATTTAATTAAATTATTTATTTAAATTGGGCCAAACGTAATAATAATATAATTTTTTAAAGATCTATTGGGGTGCCCATTCAACTCGTTTTAACTATCAAAACAAGTAAACAACCCACAGTTAAGAGAAGTCCAAATTAACAGGACAGGCAATTGCATAGGCGCATACTGTAAGCTTTGTCATGAAATCAATTTTTTTTAAAAGTTTAAATTAATAAAAAATATATAAATTATTATATTTTTTAATTTGCATGTAATTTACATATTTATTTAGATAATTTAAAAATTTTCATAGATTTTCTTTTTTATTTGTCTAATATCAATTTCTTTTAGGAGTCAACAAGAATTAATTATCTATAATATTTTAGTTATAAAAATTATGATATCATATTATAAAATTATTTCTTCCAAAAAATTAAACTAATAGATGAAAACACTTGAATAACATGCTTCTTCATACATTAATTAGTCACAAAATGAGTAGCATTTCATGGTTTATTCCTGCATGCAAACACACCAAGTAGTTAGAATGTTTTTTTTAGCTACATGCAATATATCTCAATTTAATAAGTCAAAAATTAATCTATCAAAAATTGAAATTTCATTTAAAAATTTGTTGTTGACTAATGAGTTGTTGCAACACATGATTCAAAACTGAAATTCAGAATATAATGTTAATGATAATGCATGGCATAGACATATGGTATGGAGGTCTTCAATAATTGCCCCAATGTATATATTACATATCAGCAACGTTAAAGGAGGAATCAAAGAAGAGCAGAAACGTAACCTTAGCTATGGTGCATGCATCATTTCCCCAACAATCATTTCAAGTCCAATTTCAGTCTGATAAAATATGCATAATTTAGGGAACGATGTTTGTCTTTATCTCTTAGCTTGTTTATGATGGAAGTTGGAAGTTGCTAGCAACCCACATATAAAAAGGCGTGGAATTCAAGCCACCATGATTGGAATAAATAATAGTAGCAATATAGATAGATAGATATGGTTTTCTTATAAACTCAACGTGTCCCAGATGTGCCTTTGTTGATATAAGTTAGCCTTCTATTAGCACATGCTATTCTGTTGTGTATGTATATATGACTGCATGCAATAATACCAACAAGAAATTATGGAGCTTTATAAGTTCAGGAATCTTTGTATAGGATCTGTTGATGCTAATGTATGTCTATAAATAGGAGATATTTTAAATAATAAGGATATGTTGATGTAATAATTAATAAATATTAAATAAAATAAAATTTTAATTATTTTTTATTAATTTTTGTTGTTACTATATATATATTGAGAATCAATTTTTTTTAATCAAAAATAGGAAAATTCAAATTCTTGACTTCTTAGATGAGTATGAGAAGATTATGTCATTTGAGTTATAACTCATTGGCATCCAAAATATTTATAATTGTTATATTTTATTATGGTGTTTTTATTATTTCAAAATTTATGGTAAAGAATAAATATTAATTAGTTGTCACTTCTAAATTGATTATGTCATTTTCATTTAGCAGATCTTATTTTCAATACAAATCAAAGTATATCCATAAAAAAATTGTCAAATTAAGACTAACAATATTATATTTAATTTCTAGCTAATTCTTTATTTTTAACTAACTTTGGGATTATGGCTTTATTACCTCCATAACTTTGTCATGGGATCATGCTTGGATGTTTTTCTATAATTGTTTTCTGAACCCAATGTGAACGGGACCTATTAAATATTGGGGAGGGGGAAGCAATATTAGCCATAAACAATGTATATGCACGTGAATCACATATACTCTCATCTACCAGGGAAAATGGAAAATATTCAACCCGGAAGAAGAGGATATTTTATTATACCCATGAATTCAACATTTGTCCAGCAAAACCAACCAAAAAAATTAAATTGATAATTATATTTCTTCATCTTCTCATCAAGTGATAGAAACCACAAGTCACACCAAGCATTTATCACGACAACATGGTTTACACCTTTTTTTCTTTGGTGGATTTAGGGGTAACATCTTATTAGCTAGCTAACATCAATAATGTGGGATCTTCATGACAGGCACAATGATAGTGACGTAATTATCCTTATTAATGTGAACAACCGTAATTATCCTCATTTGTTATAACACGAGAGATTAAATAATTCATCACGCGCTCATGTCATTATAAGCCCATTATATATACTTAGTTAGGAATAATATATAGTAATGTTGATGATAAAATTGGATACATCGGAACTTTACAACATAATAATAATAATAATAATAATAATAATAATAATAATAATAATAATAATAATAATAATGGTTTTGTGAGTAACTGTTTTTATAAAACTAATTAAAAATACTAAATAAAGAATATTTTTTGTTAAACATATAAATTAAAGCAATTTTTATTTTTAAGTTTTTTTTATGTATTTAATACATTGGAATATCAAACCCTTTTACTTTTATTCTCTTAATTAATGTCCTTAAGACACTATTTAACTTAGAAAAATTCTAATAATAATATACTAATTAGTATTTTTCAATTAAAAGTACAATATTTTACTTGTGAAATGATAAATGAATCATCTTAAGTAAAAGATAATATCTCTGTAATAAAATCAAAACTATATGTGATTTAAATACTTGAAACAAATATGTTTATTAAATTTAAATGCAACTTATAATTTGTATTAGGATTTAGTTAAAATATATTTTAATAACATATGTTAAAAGGTATAAAATAAAATTTATTGTAAAATATACTTTAATAATTGTCGGTAAAAAATAATTCAAATTGATAATGAGCATATCAAGAATGTTGTTTGAATATTATCGAGCTAGTTTTTTAAAGTTAATCGAAAAAAGGTTATTGACGAGTAATGTGGACTGATCGAAAATATTTGTCGAGTACAAATTTTCGTGATCGAAGCAGTGATTCCATGATCAAAGCAAGTAGAAAGGTTAAATATTTAAAGCAGCTGAAGACGGTTATTCCATCATTTATATGGCAGGAACGGTTACACTTAGTTTTTTCGCACTCCCACATCTCCAACAACTTTTTAAGTTTGCTTAGAGCTTTTTTTTTCTGTACGATTCCTTCCATATCTTTTAAATTCCTTGTAATCTTTCTTTTCTTGCAAATTTATTTGTTTATGCAAAGTTTTTTTTTCCTTCCTTTAATATTTCTGCATTGTATTTGAATTCAAATCCTACGACCTTGTTGAAGGCATTTTATTGCTTTTCTTTCATTTGAAGCCATTTACTTCCTTTTTAGCAATTTTAATTTTAAGTCATTTACATTCTTTTAGGGTTAAATACTTTTTTCGTCCCTAAAGTCTGAGGTGAAAATCGAAATCATCCCCGACCTTTTTTTCTTATTAAAATCATCCTCAACATTACAAAACGTTATAAAATTGTCCTTTTCGACTTTAATTTTATTATATTGACCAAATTACCCTTAATATTTAATAAAAATAATAATAAAAATAAAAACAAAACAACCCCATCAACCCCCCTCCCAAAAAAACCCCACCCCGTCTCTGTATCTTAGTTTTTGGCCTCCCATCCACTTTTTCTTATCCTTCTTCCTACCTCTCTCTTCGGAACCCCCATCTCAACCACGACCCCAATTCTTCTTCTCTCTCTTTTCGCCACCGTATCATCTCTGCCCCGCCTCCTTTTCCACCTTCTTCTTGTGATTTTAAAGCTAAGTTGGTTGTGGGTGTGGGTGGATGCAGTATTCAAGTATGAAGCTCCAAATGCGATGAACCCTTTCCAACACCACATGTACTTGTTTCCGAATTTGTGGAGCTTCATGAAGTGCAATATTAAGAAGGCGAAGAGGGTGGCTAGAGCAACACAAGGAGGAGAAGAATGATTCAAGTTCGTGTTGAACAAGTGGCAGCCTTACTACTTTGCTTGCGGTGAGAAAAATGGCTTCCATTGCAACAATGGTCTCATGAAGTTCGCTATTTTTCCAATGATTTGCCCATTCTAGTCTTTTCCATGATTATCAAATTCTTACCTTATTATATCTTCAACATGCATTAACTTAAATAAAGTGAATTTAATTTATTCTTGCATTGTGGTCTATTTTAGATTTTATATATTTGTTATGTGATTCTCATGACCAAGATATATGTACTAGTGGTATTGATGAGATGAGAAGCTTGCTTGTAATAATAAAAACAAGAGATTTGCAAATTTTATTTTAGTACATAGTTTGTGGGTGGAATATTTTTTGTTGTTACGGTTGTTGTTAATGGTAAGAGTGTAGAGAAATTTTGGTTTAAGGAGGGAAGAAGAATTGGAATTTGGGGAAGGAGAACGGAATGGGGGAGGGAACAGGGAAGTGTTGTTGAATTTGGTTTGTGGGTGGAAGATTTTTGGTTGTTAGTTGTTACTGTTGTTAATGGCAAGGGTGTGGAGTATTTTTGGTTTAAGGAGGGAAGAAGAATTGAAATTCTGGGGAAGGAGAATGGAATGAGAATGGAACAGAGAAGAGACATCGGGGTGGGAGTGGGGGTAGGGGTGGGGGTGTGTTTTTGTTTTTGTTTTTATTTTTTAGTATTATTTTTATTATTTGTTAAGGGTAAGTTGGTCAAAAAAATAAAATTGAGATAGAAAAGGACGAGTTTATAACGTTTTGTAACGTTGAGGATGATTTTAATAAGAAAAAAAGGTCGGGGACGATTTTGATTTTCACCTCAGACCTTAGGGACGAAAAAAATACTTAACCCCATTCTTTTACATTTCAAGTTTCTCTTTATCTTTTCGATCACGGAATATAATCTTTGGTGCACAACTCAAAAACTAGTACTCATGAAGAGGAGTAGATTTCGCTCTCAGATAATTGAACTAACCTATATTTACAAAAAATCTGCATAACAAATTAGCACGCCCAATGGGACAATTTTAAAAATTAAGTGTGTCAAAAAGATTATTGTAATGATTTAGTTTGTGCGACTTAGAAGCAGAAAAGTTATACATATGGCAAATGATATTTCTAATACTAATATTGGATCATCTACGAATGATAATATTCTTGTGGTAATTGCTCAAATGTCTATGGAGTTGACGTCGCATACGGAGGGTAGCACTCAAAACCCAGGAGTTGTGTCTAGAGAAAATATGGTAGTTATTAATCCACCTTTGGGGAATAATGGGCGCAATCAACGCTCACGAACTTCTCAAATATAAACACAACCGCCTGTAACCGTTAGTTGGCTCCTTTTGGTCTTCCTCCTGATTACACCCCACCTATGAGTGGTTACGTACCTCCAATTAGGTTTGAAAATGCACAAGGAGCGGTTAATAATTACCCACCAATACATCATCTTGAGTCTGCCTATGATTATCAGGTAGGGTCGACATCGAATAATTTTGGTTCGATGGCAGCAGTTCGACAATATGTCGATGAGAGTCATCATGATTTGGTCAATTTATTGACTCAACAAATGACTACTATTTTGAATCCAATGATGCCTAATCATGAAATAAAATTTGAGCATGCGGCGAGACAAGTCGAATGAATCGCTCAGATTGTTGATTATGATGAAGGTGATCGTCAAAATATGGAAGCAATCCCAAGATATTTAGGGATTGATCCGAGAGATAGGATTGATCCGAGAGATAGGATTGATCATATAAATCTCGATGGAAATGCTCCTCATATAATTCGACGTAATCAAAATGTGGTTGAAGTGTTGGCTAGAATGCCAGTTAAGCAATGTGATGAACGTTATCAAGTAACAAGAATAGTTGAAGATATTCTTAATAGGGTTGGAATCAATGTGGAATTTAGGAATCAACCATATTTTGTTTTCTCATTTTCTGTTGTAGTGCAGATGGCAGAAATGCCTAAGGGTGTGAAGAACCCAAAAATAGTAACAAAATTTGCAGGAGAAGTAGGTGCATCGACTACTGAGCATATTGCTCGATATATGGTCGAATTAGGTAATTTGACAAATGATGGGAATTTGAAAACAAAAGTATTTCCTTTTTCGTTGACGAAAAATACTTTTACTTGGTTTTCAAATTTAATACCCAATTTGATTGTGACTTAGGCACAGTTGAAAAATACTTTTCATTCTCAGTTTTATATAGGTGAATTGGACGTGACAATTACGGATTTAGTGGCTTTAAAACGTGATGATGGAAAATCAATCGATGATTTTATGATCTATTTTTAGAATGCCCGAAGTTGATGTTATGTTTCACTTCCTGAAAGTGAGGTAGTGAAGATAGCCACTATGGGATTAGGGTTTTATATTTGTCGAAAGTTGCTTAATGTACATGTACCTGATTTGGCTCATTTAGCTGAAAGGGTTCGTCAAGTAGAAATTCTTTAGAAAGAAAAATAAAAGTTCAAAAATGAGAAAAAAGTACAAAAGCAAACTTTTTGCTAGAAAAGAAAAAGTTTTATATGTTGTAATGAGATCTTCGAGTGAAGAGTTTGATTTTGAATTTCCTGAAGTTGATTTGGCTGAATTAAAGAAAAGTCCACCTTACGTTCGCTCTTCGCTTATGAAAATTGCAAATGTTGAAAAATACAATGATTTGAAATATAAGAGTCGAGAAAAGTATAGTTTCGATATTTCAAAATCGAAACAGATATTTGATGTGTTGTTTAAAGATAAACAATTGATTTTGCTAGAAGGCAAAACTTTACTTTTGATAAAAGATTTGAAAGAAAAGTCTTATTGTAAATTTCATCAAGCAACTAGCCATTCAACTAATAATTGTGTCCGCTTCAAGGACTTGATCCAAGAGGCCATTATGGAAGGAAGGTTGAAGTTTGATGATGGTAAGAAAGATATAAAGGTTGATACTGATCCCGTTGACGCTGGAGCAAACTTTGTTGAGCTTCATTTCATGGGGATCAATATGGCTGGCTTTACCTCTTATGAGTTCGACTCTGCTTTGGGAGACTTCGAAACCAATGTGCGCACAGTATATCCTGGTGTGGGTGAAGGATTATTGAAATTTCTGATGCAGCAAAATTAAAAGATCGAGATGTTTATTTGTGTCCTCGATGTAATGTTGTTTTCGATGCTGAAGTTGCAGCAATTTTTGAGAAGGAAAGAATGAAGAAAGAATTAGCTCGTAAGGAAGAACAAATTCATCAAAGGCATCTTTCTCGAAGGTAAGAAGGTCAAAGTTCTCAAAATCCCCAATGAAAATTTCCTCCTTCGCTAAGTCACTCACAAGTTTTGGGAGTTCAATGGATTAAAAATTGCTAAGAGTTTCACAGTTAAGACGTTCAATATAGACGTCAACCCCAAAGAGGTCATCGAGGTTTTAGTCGAGGTCATTATCCATATCCTTGAGGAAGGGCTAGAGAAAATCGAGGTGGAAGATATGTGCGTCAAGCAATACCAAAAAGACCATCGATTTCAACAGATAAGGGGGCAAGTCCTTCTGTTCATACTCGATTAATTTTTTTGTTTGATAGAGAAACTTATCCCAAAGGGATTCCTTTCCCAGCTAAGGTGGAAAAGGGCAAAGCTTTTGTAGTAGTCCCAATCGAAGTTAAGGAGAAGGGCGTTGATCTTGATGAAGAATACTTTGATGAGGGAGATGAAGATATGGTGATACTATTTATATCATACCAACAGAGTATTTAGGAGAATATGAAGGAGATTTGAGCGAAGATTATGATGTGGAGGATGATGAGGCTTTTACCTTTGTATATGAGGAGGAAGAGCTTGGATGTTTCAAAAAGTCAACTAAAATGCAAAAATCACATTTTTGACCTCTACACATTAGTACTTGTATGAGTGGTATATGTATCAATAAAGTATTGGTTGACAGAGGAACAACAACCAGTTTGTTGCCAGAAAGAATATTGATGAAAGTTGGAAAGCACTTCAATGATCTGATTCCTACTAATATTTCAGTTACTGACTAGGGTAGAGTATCGACACTTGCAAAATGCATGGTAATTCTCCAAGTTCAAGTAGGATCATCATCTTGTATGATTATTTTTGTTGTAGTTCCATCAAATGCCAGTTATAATGCCTTGCTGGGTCGGGATTGGATTCATGATGTTAGGGTTGTACCTTCGACTGTGCACTAAAGCATCCTTCTCTGGACTGATGAAGGAAAAACTGAAGTGATAAAGGCAGATTCAAATCTTTATGTAGAGTAGATGCATGTTGACTTTAAGGTTTATAACAACAAATTAAAACCACTTAATGTTAACAGGATGCTTAATTATTATAATTGTGAAAGCTTTTTTTTAACTTCAGAAGGGCTTAATGTGAAGCTGCGACATCCAAAGCTTGATTACACACCTACTGGTTGGGAGTGAAGGTCAAACACTCAGTTCGATTGTATCTTGTCATGGCTAATGGCCAAGATGTATCAAACTATCTATGTTCTTTAAAACGTTATTTAGATAATTTAAGCATCTCTCATATTAAGAATGATTCTTCTGATGAAGTTGAATCAAATAGTAATTTAAATTCAATATTTTCAATCCCTAGCATAGCTTCGATTCCTAAAATCGAATCTAGTTTTGTGTTAGATCTTACATGTATTTTCATTCCTAGGGTTAGGATTATGGACCAGTCTGACATATTTAAAGATCTCATTTTTGTAAATAATTTGATTGCTGACTCAGTCAATAATAAAGTTTGCTTTTTTTTCATATGATCTAGTCGATCTCTCTTTTGATCGCATTTATGATTTGGAGCCTTTAGGTTTTGAAAAAACTTTAGTTAATAACAATAAAAGGTTTCGAGTCTCAAGATCCACTTGAAAAAATTAATTTAGGAACTAATGGTGATTTTAGACCTACATATATTTGTAAAAATATTGATGAGCAATTTCGAGAGAGATTGATTAATTTACTAGTCGAATACAAAGATTGTTTTGCTTGGGACTATGATGAAATGCCTGATCTAGATCGTTCATTAGTGGAACATACATTAGCGTTGAAACCATTTTCTCGACTTGTGAAATAGGCACCTCGACGTTTTGCTCCTACAATCAATCTTAAAGTTAAAGAAGAAATCGAAAGACTAATCAAAGCAAAGTTTATTCCAATAGCTCGCTATGTCGACTGGGTATCAAACATTGTGGCAGTAATAAAAAAGAATGAAAAACTTTGTATTTGCATTGATTTTCATGATTTGAACAATGCTACTCCTAAGGATGAATATTTTATGCTTGTGGTAGATATGTTAATCGATTCTGCAGCTGGTAATGAGATTTTGAGTTTCATTTATGGTTATTCTGGTTATAATAAGATTTTTATAGCTGAGGATGATATATCGAAAACAACTTTCGATGTCCTAGTGCTATGGGGACTTATGAATGGGTAATGATACCTTTTGGTTTAAAGAATGCTGGGACAACATACCAACGTGCCATGAATACTATTTTCCATGAATACATTGGAAAATTTATGGAAGTATATATCGATGATGTAATGGTAAAATCGAATTTGATGGATCAACATCTCGATTATTTAAGCTAAGCATTTCAAAAATGCGGCAAAAAGGTTTGAAAAAGAATCCTTTAAAATGTGTATTTGGAGTTTCGACAGGAAATTTTTTAGGGTTTATAGTACAAAATAAAGGAATTGCAATCGATCAGAATAAAGCCAAGGCAATTTTCGATTTGCCACCTCTTTCATCAAAGAAGGAAGTTCAGTCATTTTTAGGAAAAGTCACTTTTTTGCGATGGTTTATTTCTAACTTGTCTGGTCAAACCCGTGTTTTCTCATATTTAATTTAAACTTAAATATGAATCCCAATATTTACGGATGAATGAACATCAACAGGCATTCAATTCGATCAAGGATTATTTGTTGAAAGCGTCAGTGATGGCGACAGTCTGCCCTCTCGAACCTTTAAAATTATATATCACAGCTTTGACAAATACTATTGGGTGTATGATAGCTCAAGATGATGAAGAGGGGCATGAAAGAGCAATTCATTACCTAAGTCGAGTACTATCTGACATTAAGACAAGATATTCTCCCATCGAGAAGTTGTTTCTTTCTCTTTACTATGCTTGCACAAACTAAAGTGCTATATGGTTGCGAAAACTATAAAGGTCACAAACTGACTTAGTAAAATACATGTTATCTTACCCAATATTGAGAGGTCGATTAGGAAAATAGATTCTTGCTTTGACGGAGTTTGACTTACAATATATCCCAGCCAAAGCTGTTAAAGAATATGTCATTGCAGATTTTCTGGTCGATCGAGCGAATAATTTTAATGACTAGGGGGCAAATATTGTTAATATTGATTTTGAACCTTGGAAGTTATATTTTGATGGATCGATGTATAAAGATGGTGTTGGTATTGGCATTTTGACTATATCCCCAGAAGGAATCTCATCAAATTTTTTGTTTGGATTAAAGTATCCATGTTCAAATAATATTGTTGAATATGAAGCTTTGATATTGGGATTAGAAATTTTGATTGACAAGGGGACATTAGATGTTCAAATCTTAGAAGATTCTCAGTTAGTTTCAAAACAGTTGTCAAAAGAATTCAAATGCAATAATGAAAAATTGCAAAAGTACTTGACGACGGCATAGAAGTTATTGGTGTCTTTTCGAAAAGTATCTTTGGTTCATATTCCAAGGATTCGAAATGAGGTCGCTAATGAGTTGGCCCGAATTGCGTCAAAGTATAAAATTCCTTTTGAAACTTTAGAAAAATTGGTAGAGGTTCGACAAATCTTTGTACCTATCGAAGAAAGAGAAATCTTAGTCATTGTTGAGTGGGATAGTGACAATTGGAGGAAACCAACTGCAGAGTATTTAAAGTATACTAGCATTCAGGTCAATCAAAAGGTCAAATTAAAGGCAATGAATTTTGTGGTGATAGGTGATGAATTGTATAAAAAAGATATTGAAGGAAGTCTCATGAGGTGTTTGAGTCAGTCTGAAAAAACAATTGCTCTTGGTGAAGTCCATGAGAGTATATGTGGTGCCCACCAAGCTGGTGAAAGAATGACATGAGTACTTCGACGTGATCGAGTATATTGGCTATCTATGGTCAAAGATTGTATTGATTTTGCAAAAGCATATCAAGAGTGTCAGAAACATGGGGTAATACAACAGATTCCTACTTCTATGTTACACTCGATTATAAAACTATGGCCATTTAGAGGTTGATCTTTGGATTTAATTTGAATGATTCATCCTCCATCATCTAAGAATCATAAGTTTATCTTATTAGCAATTGATAATTTTATGAAATGGGTCGAAGCTACTCCTTTAATAGATTTCGGCCAAAGTGAGATTATCGCTTTTATAGAAGAACATATAATACATCGATTTGGAATTCCTTAGACTCTAAGTACTGATCAAGGCATGATGTTCACAGGCCAATGCATGCAAAATTTTGCAGTATCAAGAAGTATAACTATAGTAACTTCAACCCCGTATTATGCGCAAGCAAATGGCCATGTCGATGCTGCAAATAAAATTTTAGTCAATTTGATTAAGAAGTAAATTAGTCAAAAACCTCACACTTGGCATGAAACTTTGAGTCAAGTGTTGTGAGCTTATCGAAATTCGCCAAGAGGCACAACAAACACATCGTCTTATAAACTAGTTTATGGTCATGACGCAGTTTTATCTTTGGAAATTAATCTTAATACCATAAGGGTAATGCGACAATGATTTCTTACTAACACTTAATCATATTATTCATCAAAAAGAGAATGTGGCTTGTATATATAATCGATGAGTAAAAGAAAAAGTGTTTGATATTGGTGAATTAGTTTTAAAAGTTATTTTGCCGATCGATAGAAAATCAAGAATTTACAGAAAATGATCCCCTAGTTAGAAAGGACCTTTTCAAATAATCAATTTGTATTCAGAGCATGCATATCGAATTAAGCATATTGATATTGAAATCAAAATTAAATCAATAAATAGAAAGTATTTAAAGCGGTATCGATGTTTGTGAAGCAATAATTAAGTTTGAAGCTAAAGTAAAGGTAAATTCAAAATGTCTTTACAAAAGAAACTTGGCATTCCAAACCTTTAGTCTTCATAAAGTTGCAAAAGTTGGTCCAATTGTTCCTTTATCTGTGTGCGATCCTATGCAAGCGACCGAAGTTCTTGGAGACGTTCGCTTTCTGTAGTCTGATGTTGGAGAGCTCGATTCTCTAAATCATATTTTTCTTTTGATAAAGAAAGAACCTCTTTCTCAAGAAAATGTTTGGTACTTTGAAGTTTGTCGAGAGGCTTTTGAAGCAGAATTTTATTTTTCCTGATTTTAGCAAGTTCTCTTTCGAGCTCTTTTTCTCTAGTGATTAGTTGATTCATTTCGACAGAAGCATCGATTAGATGAGTTTCATAATTTAATACTTTTTTTCTATTAGCTAAGGAAATCTCAACCTTAACACTTTTATCTTTAACCTCTTTCATTCCTTTTCGATGGAGCTCAAGCTCATTCTAACATGAGAAAAGTTTTTTGGTGTGATTGATAAAAGATACAAGTGGTTTGATATGATCAGAAAGATCTTGAAGAAAAATATTAGAGCTTAAAATCTGGTTAAGTGCAGCATTAAGACCATCTTGTGAGAACCATGCTTCAATAGGGTTGACAAGCAGAAGTTTCATTTTTTGAAGAAGATCGAGAACACTGGATCAATGGGATTCTTTTGTTACATTTGGATCATGTGTGCCTTCAGAAGGATTAGGAACTTATGGATTCTGATCTAGATGAACTGATTTATTCTCGGAACTTGATAGCCTAGTTTCTTTTCCATTGGAGAACTTCAAGATGACTCCAAGAAGCTCACTCAAAGCATCATCACCCGATGGTTTCTTCCTTTTGGGTATTGACGTCATGAATGGTTGATGGAGCATGAATGACAGCTTTAGTTTGCAACAAATTTGTTTCAACATTTTTTGTCTTCTCTGGTTAAATATTGATTGGTGGAGTCGAATTGGTACTGGAAGATATAAAGGATAATTGGTGAATAGTAGGACTAGCATTGGTTTTCCTTGGAGGAGGAGTTGCTTCCTGCAAACAAACCTTTTTGATAAAAGGATTGTACTTTTTTTTTTCTTTAATAACAAAAGAAAATACAAATACCTTGGTAGTTTCCGAATCTGCTAAGTTGTAAGAATTGGAAGATATATCTTCGAATTCGACCTTGAAACCTTCAGTATTCGATGGAGAATTTCTGGAACTTGAATTTTCTAAGGGGGATTCAACAGACTTGCTAGTGTATTGTTGTTTAGCCTAATAAAAATATACTTTAGACAACTTTAATATTTGAGATGTAAGTATAGAAATGAATACAAATATTTAGTTTGTTTGATACCACTACTAAATTAGATGCTGCAGAAGAGGCTTTCGAGACTTTCAATTTCTTTCTTGAAACTTTTGAAGACTCTACTTTCCTCTTCGAGATAGCAATGGTGGCAGGCTTTTTACCCATGCTTGGGAAAAATCTCAACATACCTTTAAGAATTTCTTTAAGGCTGTGATTATATTGAGAATAGTATTTTTACCACAAAACAAGAAAAGATTTGGTCACATATCGACTAGGGACAAAGTCGATTACTTCGTACTCAAATCGACGACCTTTGTTGTGTTTTGGTTCCCGAATTATAAGCGATAAGAAGTTGTAGATTTTTTGGCTCAGTTGACTTGATAATTTTGAACCAAATGGTGCTGGTAAGGCTTGAGAAAATTTCATTTGTCAAGCCACAAAATGGAGAGCATGTAAAGTGACTCGATATTGGTTTTTCTTGTACATAAGGATGCCAGTAGTGAAAACTTGGATGGCAGTATAATTGTCCAATTTCTATCATTTGAGCATTTCACCTTCTTATTATTGTCCTTTGAAATTCTTGGTGCTCGAAACTAAGTGGAACCACATTTGCAGTCGACAAAATGTGCAAAGTTAAGTTCCATTCTGAAAGGTTTTTGCATGATAGAATTTGGTGAAGACTGCCCAAAAAGATCTCCGATTTTGGAACCATGAAAAGTTGGTTTCAAAGATACAAGACAGATGTCTTTGATGGATTGTTTAGCTAAAATCAGGACGCCATTGACTTCAATGAATTTCTCAAAGACTGCATTTAATCACAATTGAAGAAGTCATAGTGATCCTCCTGCACTAAGAGGAGATCAATTTTTGAGACTTATTACCATGTGGCCAATCTCATCATACAAGTTATCTAGGAGTAGTTTAGAAAGACATAAAATTGATGTACTCTCATGGATCAGGGCAACAAGAGGTTGATAGAGTCTTTGCATGGTGACATTTTGAGAGCAAAAAACTACAACATTCAACCAAAAGCATAAAAAGGCTACGTGCTCATTGTATACTCCGAGTAATTAGCAATAAATTAATTATTATTTAAAAAAATTAAAAAATTAAATTTTATAATTTAATGAAGTAGAAATAATTAAAATATGAAATTTGATACTAATTTTAAAGGTTTTGGCCCAAAATTAGACTGAACGAGCCAAATCGAACAAATCGGACTCATAACGGGCCCAAAGCACAACCCACTTAACCATTTATAATGAGCTTCAGCTTTCTTCTGTAAAACCCGGTTAATTAACGGCTAATTAACCCATAAATGAGAATTTATTCTAGAAAGCCTAAAATGTGATTTTTATGGCTAAATGTGATAGAGGAGATTGAGACGAGAATTTTGGTACCAATTTTGTAGAATTCGGACCAAGATTGGACCGAACGGGCCAAACCGGGCCAATTGGACCCAAAGTGGGCCCTTGGCCCAACATAACTTAACCAAAACCCTAGTTTTCAGCACTCTCTCTCCTCATTTGTTACACACACAAGCTGAAATTAGAAAGAAAGGGAGGAAGAACACTCTCTCAAGTTCTCTCCCTTTGTTGATCTTCAAACCACCATAACTTTTGATCTAGAGCTCCGATTGCCGCTCCGTTTGCGGCCACGCGTTCACCGCGGAGAGCTCTACAAAACCCATACAACCAATCTTGAGGTAAGCCACACTTTACTGTTCGAAATTCCAGCCCTCATTTTCGAGTTTCATGGGTTAAATGTTGAGATTTTGGGTTCTTTGATGTTATAGGACCCAACTCTCTTGAAGGAGAAGGTTAATCTTGTCTCCTTGGACCTTGGGTGTGGTAAGATTCTCAACCCTAGTGTATTTTGTTGTTCTATGATGTTTGGGTTTTGAGATGTTGTGTATGGGTATGATGGTTGTGGCTTAGGTTGTGTATTTGTGGATTTTGGAGCTTGATTGGTGACTTTGAAAAGCTTGGAAAGGGGTTTGGTGGTGAAAAATCTGTTCTTGGAGGTGTTGAGGCCTTGAGAGCTTGTGGACAAGTGGTTTGGAAGTGCTCCGGTGGAGCTTGGGAAAATCGGCTAAGGTATGGTTTCGGTTTCCCGTATCTAATATGTAATGTGGTAGGAAATACTTAGGCTAGAGGCCCTAAGATAGGCATTGAATTGTTGATGTTGTTGAATGATTGAGATATATGATGTGGTCATATAAGTGATGATGATTATTGATGCCTTGGTGGTATGATGTATGAGAAATATGCATGTTGTGATATATGCTTGATGATTGGTTATGGTTGAATTGTGGGTTGAACCATGTTGAAGGTGAGTATGATGTTGATTGTGTACAATAATGATTTATTAGAATTGGTGTTGTTGAGGATTGGCATGAGGAATAGTATATGATATGTCAATGTGTTTGAGTTTGAGCCACTTGGGTGAAGTGGGGTAAAATGATGAGATAGTGACTTTTGGTAATTTGTGGTAATGTGTCAATGTGTGAGTTGAGGAGACTTGATGTTGAATTTGATACATTTTGATTGATTTCAAAGAAAAGGGATGAAATTGGCATGTTTTGATTGACTTTGAAAAGAGTTGGAAATGGTTTGTTTTGAAAATGGCATATTGTGGTTTTGTATGAAAATATGGTTTTTGGGCATACTTTGATGAGACATAACTTGGACTACGGATCTCCGTTTTGTACCAAATCTGTTTAGAAATGAAATTGGATCCGGGATGTCCATACCGTTCGAAGAACGGGTGAAAAACGATTTAAAATGAGGAAGTTATGTCCGTTGGAAGATTGGGGTGTAAATCTGTGAAATTCTGCAGCTTTTAACTTAGAAAATTTTTAGCAGAATGACCCCTTGCGCGTGGGCGCACCTGGCGCGTACGCGCCGATCTTCCAAGAAGTGCCATCCACGCGTGCGCGTGATGTGCGCGGGCGCGCCGATTGTGCTGCACCCAATGCCCAGCCATTTTCCAGAGAGTTATGCCAGAACTGTGCCGGTGTTGTGCCTAGGGCACGAGAACACCCGCGCGTACGCGTGGTTGACGCGTGCGCGTCGATGGGCAAGTTTGGAATCCACGCGTTAGCGTGCATGACGCTTACGCGTCGATGAGTTTTTGAGGCCATCCACGCGTGCGCGTGGAGTGCGCGTACGCGTGGCCCTGTTTTCATCCCAAAGTTGATTTTTGAGTTTTAAAAGCCAAATCTCATACTTCTAGGCCTCCGATCTCACCATTTATGTCTTAAATCATTATGACATGCCTAGCTATTAGAAAGGGGCTAGTGAATGAGTTAACTTGCGAGTGAAGCAAGGGAAAATGAATGATCAATGAGGATCAAAGATGAGTAAGTGAGATGCGGAGGACGGTGGTGGAAGTGCTTGTTATGCCATGGGCCGAAAGGCTGTAATTGTTAATGAAATGGCTGGTTATGGATTTAACCGTGAGCCGGAATAGCCGTGTATGCTATGAATATTAGCTGGTTCTGGATTGAACCGTGAGCCGGAATGGCTGATATGGATGTTGATCCATGGATGAGAATTCATGCATGTTGATGCTGAATTATTGATAATTGTGAATTGCACTTCCACTATCAGAGATACGAGTTTCCCTGGGTAGTAGCAGTGGCTAGCCACCACGTGCTCCAGGTTGAGACTTGATACTCTGTTGACCCTATGTCGTAAGTGTGGCCGGGCACTGTGAAAGGCCCGGATGAGCTCGAACCCCCGTAAATATTCACCAGTGAGGGTGATGGATATGGATCATATTTATGATCAAGTTTATGACGAGTATAACTCGAGTTTGGGGATGCACGACAGAGGGACAGTCCAATGGTTAGCGACCAGGACTTGTCGGGTTGGCTCTATAACCGACAAGATGATATCATCGGCCACTAGGGACAGGCATTCATCATATGCATACTATGTGAATTGTTTGAGATTGCCTATTTGACTGCATATTACTTGCTAATTGTCTAAATGTCTTAACTGCTCCTATTTGTATATTCTTTGTCTGATATAACTGTGCTTGCTATAATATACTCTTGTTGGTGGATGGGAGGTTTGAAGAAATTGGAAAGGGAAGTATTAGTTAGACTGAAGAATCTTTAGTCAGATGCCCTTATGTGGTTTAGCTTGTTTATAAGCTTTGATATTATCTGGAGGAAGTTCTAGGATTGCCTTTGGCTTTCCTCTATTATTATGTATTATATATGTGGAAGCTGTTACCATGCTGGGGACCGTTGGTTCTCACCCATGCGGATTTTGTGGTTTTCAGATGCAGGACGTGGGGTTTCCCGCTGAGGCATGCTGGAGACTTCTATACTTACGAAGATCCTTTGTTCTCGGGGCTATTTTTGGTTTATATGTTTTGTTTAGATACTTTTATCTCCATTAAATAATACAAACTGTGATGACTCCTCTTATGGGAGATTTTGGAGAATAGGTTTATGTATTTGTGTCCCTTGGGGTTTCCTTTGGGGTTTTCCCTTATTTTATCATATGTATATATTGTTATGCTCGGACCGGTTATCTTCGCAGCCGGATCTTGAGTCTTGATATTCCTGTTTTTGACACTCCTTGTATATATATAATCTCGCGTTGGTTTATCCTTGTTCGTTATGTTATCGATCGGAGTGTTGCGCTTTTGAGTTGCGGTTTTTGTTTACCCCTTTTTCTACAAAGGCTCCTAGTTATAATCAATCATTCATACTACTATATGTACTAAATTTTTATTTTTGAGGTCGTAATACCTTGCCATCTCTGAATTATGACTTAAGCATAAGACTCTGTATGGTAGGGTGTTACATCTTCCATCTCATTTCAAGGAAGCACGCTGCATAGAAGAGAGAGTGCCCAAGAACAACCAAACCCTCACTCAAACTTCAACCTCCCATAACTTTTGATCCGGAGCTCCAATCGCCACACCGTTTATGGCCACGTGACCACTGTGTGGAACTCTAAAAACCCATAGAACAATTTGGTTATACTTCACTATTTTTTGTTCAGTCACTCTCTTCTAATTTTTTAATTTAAGGTTTTAATTTTTGAGATTTTGTTGAATTTTGATGTTTAGGAGCATTTTGACCTTATGAATTTGCTGGGTCTTGCTTCAATTTTGTGTTGGTAAGTTGAAAATCCTCAATTCCTTGTAAAATTATTGGAATAGCAAATCCTATGTTAATTTAAGTGGTATTTATATGGTATTAGATTAAATTATGCGATTGTGGAGGCAAATTGATGAACATTAGAAGCTTGAGTTGACTTTTGGTTGCTGGATTTTCTGTTGGTGTACGTTTGGAGCATTGGACAATTGCAGAACAGTGATGCTTGTGGCGTTCCGGGCTTAGGAAGGAATCAGTCAAGGTATGATTTTGGTTTCTCATAGATAACATGTAATATTTCGTGAAAACTTAGGTTAGATGACCCTAGGATAAGTTGGATAATATGTATGATTGAGGATTCGATACTTGTGGTTTGAATTATTGAGTGAATGGTTGATATGTGTGGTGAATGATAAATAATTATTTGAGTTGAATAATTATGTAGATGAGATTATGCCATGATTAATGATGATTATGTTGAATTATGTGTTTGGTGCATGCTTAGTGGATAAAGTTAATGGATATTGAATGGATATGAATTGTAGTTGAAATGAGTAAGTGATATTGAAGAATTATATGTTGAATTGATGTGGTGTAGTTTGAGTTGATGGAATTATTATGTATATGCATGAATATGGTAAATAAGATGTTGAGTTGATGATGAAGTGTTGGTATTTTGGGAACTTAAATGATTGATTAGTAATGAGTTGGGGTTTGACGAGTTATGATAATGGTTAAGATGATTTTGTTTAGGATTTGGTTAAATTTGGTTTGGAAAGCTTGAGTTTTAAAGTTTTTGTAAAACTTGATTTTTGGACCAACTTTGGGGGCTATAACTTGGTCTCTGGACTCTCAATTTTTGTCAAACTTATTTTCAAAAGAATATTGGATTCGTGAAGTTTACACTGCTCGAAGAACGGGCAAAAAATGTTTTAAAACGAAAGAGTTATGCGCGTTTGAATTTTGGTGTGCGAAAAGTGACATCTGCAACTTTGTTGTTTTTGGAAGAAAAAGGAGGCATGCGTACGCTGGCCATCATACGCGATGCGGACAGAGGGCACTACCCAGACGTCTCGCATACGCGGAGTAAGTCCTGCGTACATGGACCATTGGTTTTTGGAGGCTCGCGTACACGGACACTATGTCACGTATGCAGAACCCTGTTTGGACAACATTAGTGATTCTTTTGAAGTCTTACCAATTCTCTAGTTTCCAACCTCTTTTAATTACCCATTAGTGTTCGATACCCAATTTTGAGCTTAGGAAGGATAGTATACCCATAGAGAAAATCGAGAAAAGAAGAACTTGAGTTAGGAAGTTGTAAATGATTATGTATATAAGGTGAATAACAGTTAAGTTGATATTGAATGAGCCGAGGAAGTATGGAAGGCTAAGTATGAGATGTATGAGGCTAAAATGGTGCCGATTAATTAAAAATGATGAATTATTATTGAAATATGATAGATGATTAAATGATTATGATTAATTGAGGAACTGTGAAAATGTTGCGAGTATGCCAGAGATGCATATATGAGTTAATGAACGAATATGATAATTGAAGCCTGATTGAGATTGTTGATGTTGAGTATGTTTAAGTTTTTTCTCTGTTTGTAAAGTATGTCGGACACTATATCCCATGAGTGTGTCGGACACTATATTCCAAGAGCATGGCAGTCACTATATCCTAAGAGTGTGAGAGCACTTTACCCTGGAAAGTGTGTCAGGAACTATATCCTATGAGTGTGGCAGGCACTATATCCCAAGAGTGTGACAGGCACTATATCTGAATGTTGAAGTTCTAGGATTGCCTCTGACTTTTCTAGGACCTTACATCTTATATATGTAAGCACCATTACCATACTAAGAACCTCTAGTTCTTATTCCATACACATGTTGACCTTTTCACATGCAGGTCGAGAGGCACCTCGTTAGGCGTCTAGAGTTTCTATTGCAGCGAAATTGGGATATTGGTTTTATGCCTTTTGCTTTGTTTATATATATATATATGTTTAGACTTTTCCTTTTGTGTGTGTTTCATTCTTACCTTATGGAGGCTTTTGATGGAGAATTAGGGTTATTTTGAGTATTTTGGAAACTTAAGGTTGTATATCCTTATGTAAATATCCTCCGGCCAACCTTAGCTTTGCAGGTTGAACCTGAAGTTTAAATATTTGTATCCTTGACACTCTACTCTTATCATATATTTGTAATACCTCACCACTTCTGTTTTACGAACTTAAGCGTAAAACTCTGTGTGGTAGAGTGTTACACTCGTCATCAGAAACGGAATCCTTACCTTGAGCATGTTATTTTTTATGAACTCTCCGTAAGAGAAGCTCTCCCAGTTGATTTTGTATTTCTTTGTTGGTTCCATGTCAGTGAAAATATCGATTCTAGAAGGAGTTAGTCCTGTGATAGTTTCTATATAAAAAAGGGTATAACCAACCATCCCACATGGCAAATGGAGGTTATTAGTCGATCGACTCCAAAAGTATAAGGTATCTTCGATCATCTAATGATGAGTAGTAAGATGGTATTGGGATAATCGAAGGAGGTCATATATGCCACAGTAGGCTCAAAAGTCCTTCTTTTCTAGTTCGATCTTTTTGAACCAGACCTTATAGTTAACACTTTTTGAAGAAGTTTTAGGGTTATTTCAAAACGGCTTCGTATGGTCATTGAAGGGAGCCATATACATGTTCTTTTTATCAACAGTTCTTGACCAGGGAGAGAAGAAAAAAAAGGAAGGACTTGATCAATTTCAGAAGGAGGAAGTAAAGGGCTCAAAAAGCAATGCATTTGGTCATCAACAGCAAAAGAAAAAAAGATTTTTTGTGCATCGACAACATCAATAGGGTCTTCAATAATAATGTCATGGTCCGGAGCTATAATACGAAGGTTCATACATGGGGTTCCTTCTATGGTTTCTTTTTCTTTTGTGGAAGAAGAAGGGTTGCTGCTAGTGGTCATGGTGATTCTGGGAAATGCACAATGATGAGATGAGTAAAATAAGAATACTCCTTTATAAAATAGATATATCAAATTGATGGCTCAAATGTATATGGCGAGTGACAAACCCCAATTTGACGGTTTATTTTGTATTGAATTTAGGGTATTTTGATAACCTTTTGTCACATTTAGCCTATGAATTAGCATGGTTTTGTAATCTCTCCCGTATTTGTGCCTAATTGTAAAAACATACTTTTTAGGTCTTAAAATAGCTAAATCTAATTCTCCTTGATTCCATTAGATGTCTTGATATGTTTGCTAAGTGATTTAAGGTTTAGGAGGCAAAGATTGGATCAAGGGAATGAAGAAAGAAGCATGAAAAGTTGGAGAACTCATGAAGAAATGAAAGAACCAAAAAGCTGTCAAGCCGACCTCTTCGTACTTAAACGACCATAACTTGAGCTACAGAGGTCCAAATGATGCGGTTCTAGTTGGGTTAGAAAGCTAACATCCGGGTCTTCGAAACGATATAAGATTTGCTATAGTTGCTACACGTATGGTGGCGCGCACGCGCAAAGTACACGCACGCACCGTTGCTGCCACTTGGTTCAATTAAAGCAAAACGTGGCCAGCGAATTCTAAAGCCTTGTGGGCCCAATCCAACTAATTTCTGATGCTATTTAACCCAAGGAGTGAAGAGGGAAACACATGTTAGTTACCAATTAGTTTTAGTTTAGTTTTAGAAGTAGTTTCTAGAGAGAGAAGCTCTCACTTCTCTCTAGGATTAGGATTAGTTCTTAGATCTAGGTTTTAATCTTTGCTTTCTTCTACTTTTACCTTTCAATTCTTTGTTGCTACATTCATCTTCTTCCACTCTTTTGTTGTAATTTCCTTTATGTTGTTCTTGTGTTTTGATGTAGATCTACTTTTGTTTCTTCCATTTTCTTTCAATTCAATAAGAGGTAATTCTTAATAATTGTTCTTCTTTGCTTTTCTATTGTTAATCTCTTACCTTTGTAGTTAGATCTCTCTTTAATTCTTGCAATTTATGTTGTTTACTTTTATTGCCTATTATGTGTTTGTTGAAATGCCTCTTCTAGATATAGTATAGATTTTGTTCCTCTTGGCCTAGGTAGAGTAATTAGTGACACTTGAGTTATCTAATTCCTTTGTTGATTGATAATTGGAGAGATTGCTAATTGGTTTGGAGTGCACTAAAGCTAGTCTTTCCTTGGGAGTTGGCTAGGACTTGTGGCTCAAGTCAATTCATCCACTTGACTTTCCTTTATTTAGTAAGGGTTAACTAAGTGGTGGCAATAAACAATTCTCATCATAATTGAGAAGGATAACTAGGATAGAACTTCTAGTTCTCATACCTTGCCAAGAGCCTTTTATAGTTGTTAGTTTATTTTCATTGCCATTTACTTTCATGCCTCTTATCAAAACCCCAAAACAACTCAAACCAATAACAAGACACTTTATTGTAATTCCTAGGGAGAACGACCCGAGGTTCCAATACTTCGATTTATAAATTTAGGGGTTTGTTTTAGTGACAAACAACTTTTTGTATGAAAGGATTAGTGATTGGTTTAGAAACTATACTTGCAACGAGAATTCATTTGTGAATTCTAAACCATCAAAAATCCAATCATCAGCAAGTACATGAAAATACCTTGAAGAATGAGAATAAATGGAATTGAGTCTTACGAGCGGTGAGAACTTTGAAAGGAAGGTGTTTCCTGTTTTTAGATGCAGAACTGGGAAGATGAAATGATTTAGCACTGGGAAGAAGGTATGTGATGAAGAAGTTTTTGAAAAAGTTTCAAAATTTAATGGAGAGTTATTTATAAATGAAACTGAAAGGGTTTTTTGGAATGAGAAAAAAAAGTTAAACGTCCGAAGAAAAGTGTGCATGATGGAATGTGCCGAGTGGAGCGGTTTCCCAAATGTAATGTCAGTTATGAATTTCAAAGAGTTTTGGTTCGAAAGCTCTTTTAGTTTTATTAAAATTGGATTGAAAGCTTTTCCTTTACAAGTTTTACTGAAGTTAAGGAAAGAAGAAATTCATTGAATCGACAAATGTTTTGTTTTCAAGTTAAAAGTTATCGATTCAAGGAGGCAATTTGTTAGTAAACATTAATTCAAATTGATAATGAGCATATCAAGAATGTTGTTTGAATATTATTGACCAAGTTTTTTTAAGTTTATTGAAGAGAGGTTATCGACGAGTAAAGTGGACTGATCGAAAATGTTTGTCGAGTACAAGTTTTCGTGATCGAAGCAGTGATTCCATGATTAAAGCAAGTGGAAAGGTTAAACATTTGAAGCAGTTAAAGACAGTTACTCCATCATTTATATGGCGGGAATGGTTACACTTAGTTTTCTCGGATATGAAGCACGTGATGAAATTGGATTGGTCGAAAAGGGCTATAAATATACAGAGTTTGGAAGGAGTAGAGGCTGGAATTCGGTTTCAGAAAAACATTCTTACACTCTCACATTCTCAGTAAGACAATAACTTTCTGAGTTTGCTTAGAGTTTCCTTTTCTGTAAGATTCATTTCATGTCTTTTAAATTCTTTTTAAATTCCTTGTAATATTTCCTTTCTTGTATATTTACTTGTATTTGAATTCAAAGTTCCTCAACCTTGTTGAAAACATTTTATTGCTTTTCTTTAATTTAAAGCCATTTACTTCGTTTTCAACAATTTAATTTTAGGTCATTTACATTCTTTTATATTTCAAATTTTTCTTTATCTTTTCGATAAAGAAATAGAATCTTTAGTGCACAACTCAAGACTGATACTCATAAAGAGTAATAGATTTTGCTTCCAGATCACTAAATATTTAACCAACCTAAATTTACAGAAAAATTTGCATAACAATAATATTTTAAAAATGTATTCTTAAAACACTTAAGAGAAGGTTTTTTGTATTATTA
The DNA here is from genome assembly GCF_014773155.1 of Arachis stenosperma. Lineage (NCBI taxonomy): Eukaryota > Viridiplantae > Streptophyta > Magnoliopsida > Fabales > Fabaceae > Arachis > Arachis stenosperma. The sequence goes on along the minus strand of NC_080381.1, from coordinate 13,554,157 downwards.
TATATAAACTGGACTCTATATTAATGGAAATAATTTGATAACTTATATATGCGCTATATTCAGGGTAGATTTAGCACCATTAAAATCGTACTCCTTAAAAGGGATAGTTAAGTAAAGGAAAGAAATGGTGTGTTGCCCATACTATTACAACATAAAAGAACAAAAGAATATTATATGGATGGGGAAGTTGATGAAATGAAAGCAAAAATAGCTACGTATGCCCTTATCAATTATCACCATATTCTACATTCCCTCTAATGCCACACAACAAATAAAGGGGTATGTCTAAAACGAGCTCAACTATTATGTGCTTATTGAATGAGCCACATTTATAAAGGCCGTTAGATTTTATTAGATGAAAATCAAAGGCTAATATAAAACAAGAGCATTGATGGACGCTAATAAATATAGAATATCCTAATACATAAATAAATGCTTTAAATGATAATACTTTAAACGACAACAAAATCTTTTATTCTTAAATAATTAAATATAAAATATATAAATATAAAATATATGAGTATTTTTTATTTAATAAAATTTAATTATTATGTAATTTTTTTTAATATTAAAAAATTATATTAAAATAATATTTTAAACAGTAACATAAAACTATAAAATCATTAAAATTTATTTTATATTACTTGATAAATAATTAGATTATTATATTCAAAATTTATTAACTAACTATTTTTATTAAAAATATTATTATATAATATAATTTTTTATAAAGATATTTTTAAAAAATAATTTATTTAAAATATTATATATAATACATGAAAATATTATTTTTTTATTTTTTAATTTTTTTAGAAAAATAAAATAAATAATATAATTTTAAATACATACCTAAATAAAAAAGTTAATATTTTTATGTATTATATATAACGTTTAAAATAAATTTTACTTTTACAAATATTTTGATAAAAAATTATATTATATAATAATATATTTAACAAAGTAATTAGTTAATAAATTTTAAATATAATAAACTAATTATTTATTAAGTAATATAAAATAAACTTTATTTATTTTATATTTTTATGTTGTAGTTTAAAATATCATTTTAATATTATAAAAAAAATTTGTATATAATAATTAATCTTAATGGATAAAAAAATTTATATTTTTTTATTTATATTTTATATTTTTTAAAATAAAAATTTTTATCTTTATATAATAAAATATGTGATAATCTTCTTATATATATATATATATATATATATATATATATTAGGGATGGTAAAACAGGTCGAATTCGTCGGGCCAACCGCCGAACTCGCTAAAAAATGTGGGTTGGGTTAGAATTTGAAATCTGTCAAATTAAAAAAATTCGCTAAATTATGTATATATGTTCTAATTATGTCACTTTATTTATTTTATTTTACAATTTCGTATATATGTTCAAATTATGTGACTTATTTTTTAAAATAAAGATGGTTCTATTGACAAATATTATTTTAAACAATTTTATTGAAGTTAAAAAATTTTAAAAAAATAATAAAAAGTTATATTATAATTTGACTATTTTTTATTTGTAATTAATTGTTTAATTATTATTTTTTAGTTAATTTTAATTAATTTTATTTAAAAAAAAAACAAAGTCAAACGACTAGCATTTTGTACCCACTTTAGTTGGCGGGGCGGGCTGGCCCGTCCCGCTTAAGGTGCGGGGCGGGTTGGGGCGAGCCGGCCTAGTGAGGCGGTCCCAAAATCCTAGCCCTCTCCGCCTAACGGCGGGCTGGCGACCGGCGGGCATAGCCCGCCAAATATCCTCTTTTTTTTTTTTTTTACTTTTAACTATTAAATAATATATATATGCATAAAAAATCTCTCATATTTTTTACTTTTAACTATTATAATTTCTAAAAGTATAAACAAATTATAATTTTTATATTCACAAACATTAAAGTCTTTGTAATTATAAATATCTAATAAATATAAATATAAACCAAGTTTTCATCCAAAACATAATTATAAATATTGTTCCCAAAGCAAAATAAACATAATCCAAAACATAATTATAAATATTGTCTCTAAAACAAAATAAATATAATCCAAAACACTCAATTTTCAACTTTATTCTCTTGTAAGTTAGGTTGAAGAAGTTGGACTTTGGCCAAAAAATTGTAAAAATACCCCTTGCCACCCCTATATATATACTATCTAGTAATTTTTTTATATATTAAATAATTATAATCATATAATAACATTGAAATCAGAAAACATATTAAATCTATTACAGTATAACTATTTAAAATATTATTTTAATATAATCTTTTAATATTATAAAAATATTTTGCATAAAAATTTTGCTAATTTGGCAAATTCTTTTAATTTGACCGGTTTCAAATCCTAGTCCGACCCACCTTTTTTAGCGAGTTCGGCGGGTCGGCCCGACGGACTCGACCCGTTTTGCCACCTCTAATATATATTAAGAAGATTATTACATATTTTACTATATAAAAGTAGAAACCTTTTGTTCTAAAAAATATAAATTAAATAAATACAAAAAATATAATTTTTTTTTATTCATTAAGATTAATTATTATGCAAAACTTTTTTATAATATTAAAATAATATTTTAAGCTTTAATATAAAAATATAAAATAATTAAAATTTGTTTTATATTACTTGACAAATAATTAGCTTATTATATTTAAAATTTATTAACTAATATCATATAATTTTTTATCAAAATATTTGTAAAAGTAAAATTTATTTAAAAAATTATATAAAATACATGAAAATATTAACTTTTTATTTAGGTATGTATTTAAAATTATATTATTTATTCTGTTTTTCTTAAAAAAATGAAAAAAATAAAAAAGTTAATATTTTCATGTATTATATATAATATTTTAAATAAATTATATTTTTTAAATATTTTTATAAAAAATTATATTATATAATAATATTTTTAATAAACTTAGTTTGTTAATAAATTTTAAATATAATAATCTAATTATTTGTCAAGTAATATAAAATAAAATTTTAATTATTTTATATTTTTATGTTAGTTATAGTTTAAAATATTATTTTAATATAATTTTTTAATATTATAAAATTTTTTTGTAATAATTAATTTTAATAAATAAAAAATACTCATATATTTTATATTTAATTATTTAAGAATAAAAAATTTTGTTGCCGTTTAAAGTATTGTGTATTAAAATATTGTCATTTAAAGCATTTATTTATGTACTAAGATATTCTATATTTATTAGAGTCCATCAATACTCTTATTTTATATTAGCCTTTGATTTTCATCTAATAAAATCTAATGACCTATATAAGTGTGGCTTATTCAATAAACACATAATGATTGAGCTCGTTTTAGACATACCCCAAATAAAGAACCCAAACACAACTTTCCCGAATAATGCATATTGTATTAGCTGATCCGATGCAGATCAATTAAATTAGTGTTTAATAGGAATCTAGAATATGTGCACGCAAAACATTAACCTGTCTAAATTCTATGTAAATTCTCCTCATTATACTATATCAATATATCTCCCATACCTTGCCCAACTGCACCATTAAAAAGTTAAATAAATTTCTGCATGTACAATTTTTTTAATTCTTAATATTTGTTTAAACTTTAAACAAATGAGTATATTAACTACTCAAATAATTTAAGTTGGATAGTTGGTTATATTTTTAAATTAACTATTAAAATAATTTTTTATAAACACTAAAAATCAGTGAATTCCGATGCCAAAGTTTTGTTTTGTTTTTTGTTTTTTCATTGAACATAGGAAAATCCAAATTCGCAAATTCTTAGACGAATATATAGAAAGATAATGCTATTTAAATTATAATTCGTTGGCTCCTATGTCAAAGTTACTAGATATTTTAATAGTTTTAATAAAAACTAGATGGAAATTATTTGAAGAATAATAGTATTTATAAAATGGAGTAGCTAATATGGGAGATTTTTATGCTGGTAGTAGACAATTATATATATACAACACACGTGGAGAAGACACATAATATTTCTGGTTTTTTTCTAATATAAATTATGAAAAATGATTAATTTCCTAAAAATGATTTTTCAACTTTAATTTTTTAAATATACGTTTTTTTTTTTGTCATTTAGGCAAGTTAGCCGGATCCGGCGAATTCTATAAAAATTAGCAAGTTTGCCTTAAAAAATACACAGGTATACTAGAATAAGTTATATTTAACAAATATTTTTTAATTATAAATTTTAAAAAATAACTATTTCCCAAAACAAATCCTTGTTAAATATAACTTATTCGATATATCTGTGTATTTTTGGAAACGATAATAATAATTGGCATTGTTAAATATAGCTTATTTTTTTTAATTTATAATTAAACAAATTCTTAAAAATGCTATGCTTGTTGTCCGTGTATTTTTGTGTATTTTTATATACTGTGTTTGTAGATCTATATATTATGTTGAAGCCAATGATATGGATCAATTTAAAAACTTTGAGTGGAGTTTGCCGGGATAAGGCAAACTTGCTAATTTTTACGGAGTTCGCCACGAACTTGGCCAAATATAAAAAAAAAATATGTATTTAAAAAATTGAAGTTGGAAAATTATTTTTGGGGAATTAATCATTTTTCATAATTTATTTTAGAAAAAAAACCTAATATATCTACACTAAATAGATAAACTTTTTATGAGTTGATGTACTTATTATGAGCACCTATTTTGTCCTGTAGTTTATCAACTATGTTACATTAATCTAAAAAAAATATTTCTTTTGTTATGTGGATGATTACTGTAGAGGGAATACCATTACTTTTCTTGCTTGTAAGATAATCCAAGTAGTGCAAGTTTTTTGCCTGTTCTCCAAATCGGATAGGAATGACCCAAGTCGGGTAAAATGCCCCAAGTTAACCTCTCCTTCTCTAGTGTGTAATTTTGGGCTTTAAACGATTTAGACTAATGTAAGAAACATAATAATAAAATTATTTGCATAAAAACTAAATATAAATTATTAGACGATTGGTAATTGATTATTGTTGACATTATTTTGACTATAATTGATATCTAAACTTTGATAAATAACAAATTTCGATTATTGTTTAACTTAAAGGTAAACATTTATTTAAGAGTAAAGTTTTTTTAGTATTAAAAGAAAGAGGCAAAGAGCTGATGGTGGAAAGGTGAGGGGAGAAAGTGAAAACAAATAGAAATAGATGTGGTGAAGGTGTAAGGTGAGGAGAGGTGGGGCGAGAAAGAGAGGAGGGGGGTGGTGTTGGTTGGATCATGTTTTTGGCGTTTGGAAAGGAAAGTGGGGCCCCACAAGCCCCTCTTCCTCATTGAGTGCCTTTTCCTCGGCAACAACAACTAAACACGTGGTGGTCGACACTACAACACACCACGTACACAATTGGACACACTAACAACAAAACAAACTTCAAAATAAAACTAAAAAGAGCGTCGCGTTTTGACGATCCATTCCCATACACACACACACCCCCCTACCTTTGAATTCTCATCCCCCAACTGTTCAATATTCCTAACTAGTCATCACAATCACAATCACAATCGCATTAACTATCCCATTCAATGTCATAAATCATAGATATAATAATAATAAATTAACCCGCGTGTTGTTGCTAAAATAAAAAAGGTTGCTAATAATAAGGGATTAGATAGTAATGTATTAGTAAAATAAAACAAATTATAGTAATAAAAGTAAAAAAAAAAGGGAAAAGAGAAGAATAAAGAATAAAAAAGGTTACAGTAAATGGGGAAAGAAAAAAAAGAAAGGGGGGGGGGGGGGGTTGAAGAGGAGGGTGCAGTGGCCACCACATTCAACGAATCCGCAGTGAGCGTGTCGTGCTTTCTTCTCTTCTTCTCACTCTTCCACAAGTCAGGTCAGAGTCTCTTTCTATCTCTCACACTTTGTCTTCTCTCTCTCTCTCTTTCTTTCTTCTCTCTCTCTCTCTCTCTTTGGATACTGACACGAAATTACCAACAAGGCCTTGTCACATCTCCATTTGCATTTCCATGTGCCCACACCGACCACGCTTCATTTCCTCTCGATACTCCTCTTAGGGTTTCTCTCTTTCTTTTTTTCTTTCTTTCTATCTCTTTCCTTTCGATTCATGTTCGTCTCCTCTTGATTTCCTCCTATTCATTTCATTTGACCCGATTCGGTTGACTTCATGGACCAACCGCTACAACAACAACAAACCACCACCGCCGAGGTCGTTAGGGATTCCGATTCGCAGCTTTCTGGAGTTCCCTCCGATGCTAACGTGGCCGAGAGAATAGCGGCCTCTGCCTGCGCTCCCAACTCGGAGGTCGCCGTGCCGGACGCCGCTGGTTTGAAGAGGAAGCGCGGTCGTCCGGCCAGGGGGGTTCCGAGAGCCACGCCGGCTCCTGCTCCGGTGAGGCAGAAGAAGGAGGAGGAGGATGTTTGCTTCATATGCTTCGATGGCGGAAGCCTCGTTCTCTGTGATCGCCGGTGAGTCAACGCTTCTGAAAAAAAAAAAGAAGAAGAAATTGGACTTTAATTTGAACTCTACATGTGTGTGAAATTGAGCTTGTGTTTTGTGAATTCAACACCATTTTGAGTTCTTTATACGGGTTTTTGAGCTTCAAAACATTCGCAATTGTTGTGTATTTAATCGTCTCTCTTCTGTTTTTCAATTTTAGGGGTTGTCCTAAAGCGTATCATCCTGCTTGTATTAAGCGAGACGAAGCCTTCTTTCGTTCAAAGGCCAAATGGAATTGCGGTATGTTGCTTCTTTAACTACTTTTCCTATTGGATTCGTATTAATTTGTTGGGATATCAACATGCGAGTGGGTTTAATTTTGCTATCCAGCTCTATATGCTTATTGAGTTGCGGTTTAATAATTTCCCTATACTGTTTGTGCATTATTATCAAGTTTAATCGAAGTCCAGTCATAAATAATTTGCCAATTATAGTGTTCCTCGGTTATGATAACTCAGTCTTCTTTATTTATTTGGATATTGACTCTTTGGTATGTAATGAATGATTGCATAGCCTTGGTTTAGTAAGTGTCATTTTTCTGTGCAACTCAGGTTCTGTATTTGTTTTGGATATTAACTTTTTGGTATGTAATGAATGATGATGATTGGCATAGCTTTCGTTTAATAAAAGCTCATTTTCTGTGCAACTCAGGTTGGCATATATGTAGCGTTTGTCAGAAGGGATCCCATTATATGTGCTATACTTGTACGTATTCTTTGTGCAGGGGATGTACAAGAGATGCTGATTTTGTTAGTGTAAGAGGAAATAAAGGATTCTGTGGAATGTGCATGAAAACTATAATGCTGGTTGAGAACCCTGGTCAGGAAAATAAGGTAAATTGATACGTTAGCTTAATTTCTTATCTGTGAACATCTCCCTCTCTCTCTCTCTCTCTCTGTCTCTTATGTGCTGGGGAGAATGATGCTGGTCTAAGTTTGATTTATTTTCCCTCTTCTGCTGCTACCATTACAGTGTGAAGTTGATTTTGATGACAAAACCAGCTGGGAGTATCTTTTCAAGATCTATTGGGTGTGTTTGAAAGAGAAGCTATCTTTGACAGTAGATGAGCTCCGCCAAGCTAAAAAACCGTGGAAAAGTGCTACTCCTTTAAGTTGTAAGGTTGAAACTCCCCATCAACTTTATCATCTTAAGGACGACAAAGGTGCTGCTTCTGAGAACTCTTGTATAGACATAGAATTTGATCATTTGACAGACAATAAGCCTAAGAGAAGTGAGAAACAAATATTTATTTGGGATGGTACCTGGAATGATGTTAGATACCGTACACAAGACATTCCAGTTACCCGTGAGCTGATTGGAAACATATGTACAATGCCAAACCAGGTCAACCCTAATGTTGTAGCTGTTAATAATACTAATGTAGGAGTTGTAAAATCAGAACCATCTAGTGCTGCAGTGGACATTTCGTCATTACTTCTCTCTACGGGGATGGAGCAGCCGTTTGACAATTTTGTGAACGATAAGTTGTGGCATTATCAGGATCCATCTGGGATGGTTCAAGGACCCTTTTCTATACTGCAGTTGCATAAGTGGAATGCAAGTGGACATTTCCCTCTGGACCTCAGAATATGGAGGACATATGAGACACAAGATAACTCTATATTGTTGGCTGATGCACTTGTTGGGAAGTGTGCCAAAAATGTATCTGTGCCATACAACAGCCCGATGTCTTTAGAGTCCTGTGTTACATTGGATAATAAAGATAACATTCAGGATGGTGGGAGGAATGAAACAAGGGCGGAAATTCATGCTGACAGCCGAATTATCAATTCCGGTGGAGCTGAGAAGGTTGATGATGCTGGTACCCCGTCTAACTGTAAAGATGAATCTGTTAGGAGCAATGGTTTGCAGTCTCATTCTTCTAGTTGGAATATGGCAGTCGACATGAATGAGGGGCAAAGTGGAAATCTTGAAAGGAGGGAGGAGTCGTCCAAATGTGAAATTTTGAATCCCAACCAGCCCGATTTGCTACCTTCAACCACCTTTTCGAAGAAACCAAATGAAAGCTCTCCTGATACAGTACAGGAAGGTCATGGAGTTGAGGGGAACACTGAAGATAATGTGAACCATTGCCAGAACAGGACTCCTGAAGGTCAGAGTAATAGTGGGAGTTACCAGAAAGACTGTGAGGAGAATTCAGGGCAGTCTTCTGGGCAGAACTGGGAATGCCCTCAAGTAATTAATCCAACGTGTAATACATCTATGTGGCAGGCAATCTTTGGTGAACCCGCCGAATTTGGCTCTTTAGTTGATGAATCAGTCTCTGATCTGTTGGCTGAAGTAGAGGCAATGGAGTCACTTGGTGGTGGTGGTTTGGAGTCTCCCACTTCAATCATGAAGTGTGATGATGAATTGACAGATGGTTCTAAAAATGATTGTCTCAGTTTTGCACTTGGCCTTGGCCTTGGCCCCATGCTTGATGCAGGGAAAGGTGATTCATTGAGCTCAACAGGTGACTTACACTTACCATCGCAGTTCACGACAGCAGAAGAACCATTTCGGCATGCTGGTGTGCACCAACATCATCAAAGAATACGTGGGGATCATTCTTCTAGCAGTTCTGTAGTTCAGGTGGGTACAATGAAATGAAACATTAGTCTTTCTGGTAACGAATGTGTCTGAGGCCTTAGAAAATAGAAATCACTTCCATTTGTCTCATCCAATCTTATGCTATGGAAATTAATTTTTAAAACATTACTTTATGCAGTCTACTTTCTCGAGCATTAGCTGGAATCCAACCAGTCAATACTCCTGGGATCCTAAATGTAAGTTGCTTCTACTTTATTCACTCTCCCGGCTATAGAAAAAGTCTATTTGCAAGTTGCTGTATTTTATGATATAGTTTTAGTGGTAGCATTTATTGGTTTTTGATGTTATGTTTGTGGTATTTGTAGGTTGACGTGGTAAATGACGTGGAAGGCCATCCTTCATGTCTGTAGGGTACGCAATAGAAGTTAGACCGACCGAACTAGAGAATTGGATACCGGATTATCTATCCTGTTTATATATAACAGCATTCTTTGCAAACTGTAATCCCTCGCCTTTCTTCATTGTTTGTAAGGAAGAAAAGGAAAGAGCGGGGAGGGGCTTTCGGTAGTAGTCAAAGTCTCACCAACTTGTTTATTTTGCTTATGTAATTTCATTGAATTTTGAATGTGAACAAACTTCGTATCGAACTAATGAGATTCCTCCATATTCAAAAGAAATTGATGGCATAATTTTCCTTTTACCTTAGTCTTGGGAGCCCCCACCAGTGGTGGGGGATGTGGACGTGAACGCGAGTTTCATCTACCTTGCAAAAAAATTCAATGTCAACTACCCTTTTGCAGCAACATTCAAGGGCCCTAAACGTGTCTCGGGCATTTGGAACGCCAAACAAACACACGTGGATACGACCACCGCCGATTAAAGAATAGTAAGATTTTGCGTGTGGATACTATCTTGTCAAGTTGTCATAAACAATGGATGCCGCCTAACGTGCCAGTGTGCCACGCTGCCTTGCTGGATTCACCCTGGTAGTGGCTAGGAGATTAAAAAACTAGAAAGTTGGATTAGGGCTTGGACTTTGACTCTCTCCTCCTAAATCCTAATTCCTAAATCAGGATATAAATATATTTTTCGGTACTGATAGGTAATTAGGTATCATGCATCAGATTATTAGAAAACAGATTTTTAAAATGATAGGTACATAGGTTACATGCAAATCGACCTTCACTAATGTGAAAAGAGTAAACACCCAATCCGGTCCTCGTCCATTTTCACGAAGGATAAAGCGATCCCTGTCCAAAAAAAAGGGACATTTCGACCCTCAACCTTTTTATTTTGGGACAATACGGTCCCTCCGTTAAAAAAATTATTAAATAATAATAAAAATTAGCTTTGTGGGGTTTTATTTGTATTTTGTGGGGGGGGGGGTTTTAAACCTCCACAAACTATTAATAACTTTGTTTTTAAAAAATTCCTTCATCAATGGTGGTTAAGTGAAAAAAAACCATTGATAAAAATGATGCCACAAAAAAAAATAATGGGTTAACCACCAAAAACATCCCCGAATTATTCAGACGCTGACAAAAATATCCCTAAATTTTACTATCGACAAAAATATTTTTAAATAATTTAAAAACATAACAAAAATACCCAACAATAAATATATTTTTTTAAAAAATACCTTAGAGATTGAATTTTGATGTAATTTTTTGTAAGCATGATTATAAAAATGAGATATTATTATTCTTAAAATTTGGTAATTTTTTGTTAATTATATATATTTTTTATAATTTATTTTGTTAACAACCAATAATACTTTTAAAAAATCACAAAAAAATATATACTTAACAAAAAACATCAAATTTTAAAAATAATAATATCTTATATTTTTAATCATGCTTACAAAAAATCATATCAAAATTCAATCTTTAAAGTATTTTTTGAGAAATACATATTTAATGTTAACTTTTTTGCAAGATTATCTAACATTAAATATGTATTTCTCAAAAAATATATTAGAAATTGAATTTTGATATGATTTTTTGCAAGAATTATTAGAAAAATGAGATATTATTATACTTAAAATTTGGTGATTTTTCGTTAAGTATATCATTTTTTATAATTTTTTTGTTAATAACCCATAATACTTTTAAAAAATTACAAACAAAATATATACTTAGTAAAAAATTATCAAATTTTAAGAATAATAATATCTCATTTTTCTAATGATGCTTGCAAAAAATTACATCAAAATTCAATCTCTAAGGTATTTTTTGAAAATATATATTTACTGTTGGGCATTTTTTTTTGCGTTTTAAAATTATTTAAAGGCATTTTTGTCGATAATAAAATTCGGGTGTATTTTTGTCAGCGTTTAAATAATTCGGGGACGTTTTTGGTGGTTAACATGGAATAAGAAATGAAAGAAATAATTATAGTATAAATAATTATAGTATAATACCTTTTAAAGGAAAAAAATAACATGGAATAAGAAATGAAAGAAGAGAACTTTAATGTTGATAATATTGGTATTGGTGATAATGACGATATAAGAGATAATGATGATGATAAAATATAGTTACACAATAAAAATAATAGAAGTAGGAGTGATAATAATGAGGATAAAAAAGATAATGGTAGTAGTGTATTAGTTATATTGTTAAAAATATTTTTGTGGGGGTTTAAAACTTCCACAAAATACAAATAAAACTCCTACAAAATTAATTTTTATTATTATTTAATAAATTTTTTAACAGAGGAACCGTATTGTACCAAAATAAAAAGGTTGAGGGTCAAAGTGTCCCTTTTTTTTAGATAGGAATCGCTTTGTCCTTCGTAAAAATGGACAAGGACCAAATTGGATCTTTACTCAATGTGAAAATACATATAAAAGAAAATCAACAGTTTGAAAACCTAGTATTAGTTTTTCTGATAGGTACATAGGTTATATACAACTCAACGGTAGGGTATTACTAATGTGAAAAATACATATAAAAGAAAATCAACAGTTTTAAAACCTAGTATTAGTTTTTTTTTTTTTTAAACGTGATACGAATTTAAAAGCTCTAGATTCTAATGGTAAGTATTTGGTTGACGGTGAATGTTTATGTAACGTAGAATTTTTAATATATTAAGAGAAAAAAATTAATTTTTTGACCAATAAAAATTAAAATTAAATTTTTTACCAATAAAAATTTTAAGTTCTTAAGAAATATCTTTTCTTTTTTATGAATGAAACAAAATTACGGGACATAGGGAGCTTGAGATTTTAAGGTTACAGAAATGTTAGATAACAATTTTATTTTAACTAAATTCAACCAAGTCAAATTTATATACTGGCTCTTTTATCTCTTCTTCTTACTCTACCTTCATTATTATTATTATAATTATGATCATCATCATTTCCTTTTCCTTTGTCACCTCTTCTTTCTTTTAATTTTTTTCTTAATTCAATATCACATAATTAGTGTAATAATAAAAAAATAATTCAAAAATTTTTAGTTAATGATACAAAAAATCTATTAAAAGTGACACCGAAATTTATTATAAATGATAATTTTATTTTAAAGAACAACAAATTCAAAATCTTAAATTACTCTACCAACAAAATACATTCAAATGTGATTTGAAACCACAAAATATAATTTGTTACAAATAACATAAGAATGGTTAGACCTTTTATATATGAGTTCAATACCACTCAATTAGTTCAATGATAAAAAAAATTAATTAAAAAACCTTTTGTGCCACACTTAAAAAATTTCACTATCAAAATAAAAAAACTTCCTGTGTTACAGTTAAAAAATTTTTGATACTATTTTTTTAATAAATTCTACAACCCTCAAAATTCGTCTTTCTCTTTCTCTTCTTCTTCATTATCCTTTTTTTCTTTTTATTTTACATTCTCATAATTCTTCTTGTTTCACCCTCTTAACAAGAACATGTGTTACCGTTAAAAAATTTTGATATTAGAATTTAAAAACTTTCTGTATCATGGTTAAAAAGTATGATGTTATTTTTAATAAATTTTACACAATTCAAAATTTTCCTTCCTCCTCCTCCTTCATCATCATAATCTTGTTTCACATTCTCATAATTTTTCTTATTCCACCGTCTTAACGAAAATCTGTGTCACAATTAAGAAATTTTGGTATCAAAATTGAGAAATTTTTTGTATTATGGTTAAAAAATTTCGATGCAATTTTTTTGGATAAATTCTACTCAATTCAAAATCCCTTATCCTCTTTTTCAACATCATTTTTTTTCTTCTTATTTTACTTACTCATAATTCTTCTTATTTTATCTTCTTAATAAAAATTAAAACAAGAAAAAGAGAAAAAAATCAAACAAATAAAAAAAAGAAATAAAAAATATTTTAATAACTAAAAAGAAGAGGAAGAGAAAAAATAAAACAAAAAATCAAAATAATAACAGCAATAACAAAATAATGATGATAAGGAAACGTGCGAAGAAGGAACGTAAAAAAAAAGTGTATAATTTATGCATACATTGTGTGAGTATTTTTCTTTGATTTAGGCTAATTTAATTAGATTTTGTTGACAAAAACGTTGAAATGTATAATAGGACAGTAAAGAAAGTTAAACATAGAATTAGAGGTAAATAAGAATTAAGAAAGAAGACTATTCTAAGAGTATTACTCTATTGATTCTGTTCCCTACAAACTTGAATATAGAATAAAAAAAAGAAACTCTTCATTAGTTCATCATTGACTTATTTTTGGCATTGTATGTTGAAAGATTATTGAATCTTTTGTATTTTTATTTAATGATTAATTAATTATTGATTAGGTCTGGTTGTTATGTGCTACTGTTTTGTGCTTTTTTTTTTGTTTACCTAAACGGTATTCTCTAACTCGACAGGTTAAGAACTAATCCGTCGCGGATCTGAGCTTCATTTAAGGGTCTGCCGCTGGCCAACGGATTGCTGCATGCACAAGGCAGGATTCGAATTCCCGACACTTGCTTAAGCGGACGAGTGAGCTGACCACTCGACCAACCCAAGTTTTGGTTCTGTTTTGTGCTTTTTTTGCATAGTGATGTGATGTTGGAATGTTGGAATATTATTGTTATGATGGGTAATTGGAGATTAGTGGGCTAGACTTGTTAGGTTGGCTCGATCGTTTAATGGAAGAAGCCTTCGAGCGGATTCATGCCTGGGAGCCTCCTTCCGACTTATGCACGAGAGAGAATGGGGGGTGGTACCTACAAAGATACTCCGATGCCTAAGTCAGCAAGGGTCTAAGTAAGTTTTAGAGAGTATTGGAACTTAATGATACCTGAAGGGTGTCAGTGTATTTATAGTGGTGAACCAATAACCACCGTTGAAGTAGTTCCACCTTTTAAGGAGGATAACCATCCCTTTATCTTAGGAAAGTTGGGATATGCCTCCTGGAAGTGGGTTAAGAGATTTTAGGGGTAGTTACTTATTTAAATAAGTGTGATCTGCCAACTAATCTTCACCCCCGACTTCTTTGGAGCAAGTCATAGTTAGATCTGACTTCTTGAGAGAAGGTCGGTGTCGAATGAGGACCAATCTTTGGATTAGACCTTTCATTTGGACTTGAGTCTTAATATTGAGTCAAGGTATGAACAATTATGTTGTGCTTTATTTATACTTTGGGTTTAACTGCTTAGTTTGTGATTGTATTGAAAATTTTAATAGTAATATAATAGATATTAAATTGTTAATATTATGACCAATTTTTATGTTGTTATTTTATATTTAGATATTTTTTGTGTTATTTAATTTTTAAGTTTGTATTTGATTAAAGCTTATAAAATTTTGGTTGATAATATTTGATATAGTGCTTTAAATTTAAAAAATATTTTAAAATTTATATTAGATTATAATTATACTATAATATTATATATTTTTTTATTTATTATTTTATTATAAAATAATTTTTTCTGTTGAACCAATTGAACTAATAAACCAATAATTAAGATAGTTTAATGATTAATTCGAATTTCAGAACCTGGTAATAACCGATATAAATCTCAAAAAATTTATACATAGCTAGAAATATGCTGGAATAAATTTCGCAACATTAATTTACTTTTTATAATAATAATACACATTTTTTAAGAGTTAAATTAATGTTATGGGTAATTTAAGAAATTAAATCAATTAATCTCATAAATAATTAAGAGACTAAAACAATATGTATTTTTAGGGTTTTAACTTCTAGTTCATTCTTTGGATTTATTTGGGAGAACTTCTAAAAAAAATTTTTTTTAGTTATCTTTTTTTAAAAAATCTTATGGAAAAATAAAAGTAATTTTATGTTTGGATATCTCATCCAAAAAGATCTTTTTATTTATCAATTATGTTTGGGTATAACGATATAAAAATACTTTTTTGTTTATTTATTACATGAAAAACATCTTTTTTTTAGGAAAAAAAATCTTTTAAAAAAAGATGTAAATTACAACTTCTCAAAAAAGATATTTTCTTATTTTTCTAGTGTTTTTACTTTTACTACTAGAATTTGCCAAACATGCTAAAAAATAAAAAAAAATTTCATCGAAAAAGATCTTTTTTATCAAAATAATGGTGCCCAAACAAGCACTAAAAATAATTTTATGTTTGGATATCTCATACAAAAAGAACTTTTTATCTATCAATTATGTTTGGGTATAACAATATAAAAATACTTTTTTATTTAAAAATATAAATTACAGCTTCTCAAAAAAGATGTTTTTTTTCTGATGCTTTTACTTTTACTACTAGAAATTTATAAAAAACGCTAAAAAATAAAAAATCTTTTTTCATTAAAAAAGATTTTTTTTAATCAAAATAATGGCACCCAAACAAGCACTTTAACCGGATCTTTGAAATTTTTTAGTAGGAACCGAATTAAATTCCAGTGTTAAAAATACAAAAAAAAATTTAATTAATTTTAAAAAAATTCAATTCATTTCTATTATTTTCTCTCAAAATACAATCTTATTTAATTAAGCCTGATTTGAAATTTTATACCATTAGAATTT
Organism: Arachis stenosperma; assembly: GCF_014773155.1. NCBI lineage: Eukaryota > Viridiplantae > Streptophyta > Magnoliopsida > Fabales > Fabaceae > Arachis > Arachis stenosperma. Next base: position 13,538,154 of record NC_080381.1, on the reverse strand, counting down.
TTTTAAAGAGTAAGTATTATTTTTGTCCCCTAATATTTGGTGTAAGTCCTATTATTCCTAACATTTAAGTCGTTATATTTGTATTCTTAATGTTTATAAAAGTGATTCAATGTTATTCTGCCGATAATTATATTAACAAATCAGATTGTATTTTTCAATTATTCTTACTTAGATATATTCATTCTCAATTAGGTCTCACTTGGATGTGTTTAATTTCAATATTGTACCCAATATTTATGTTCAGGTTTAATTATGTCCTTAAAAAGTTGAATAATATAAATATTGTATGGATTAGTTTCAATTTTTGATGAACTATTATCTAGAGTGGGTCATAAGTTATATCTCAAACATTAGTATTCTAACTCCAAATAAAGCTTATTAGTTCATGATATGTAATTGATGGCAAGATAACATCGAATTACTTTTATAAACGTTAGGGATACAAATAAGACGATTTAAACGTTAGAAATATAAATAGAACTTATCCTAAATATTAGAGATAAAAACGATACTTTATTCTTTTTTAAATCATGAAATATTTAAAATATTTTTATAATATAAATTTTCTGCTTTTGAATAGTATCATAAAATTCCTCACATACCCCAACTTGCTGATTTTTCCTTTTTTTGGTTATAATAATTAAGGAACTGAACAAAATTTAATTTTTTTTAAGGAAAAGAAAAAGAAAACAGTTTTTTTATAGGAAGAAAAAAATGGGTCATGATTTAATTAAAGTTTTGATGGTAGAAGAATATGCTTAGCTTTTTCTTTGTTTTAGGAGAAGAAATTGTATTTGATTTGATCCATTGGTGTAAAATCATATGCTTGACGATTCTGACTTTTTGAGCACACCATATGATTCCAAATGTGCTTTTATTTTTTTCAGATGAAATTATTGCTACTTGCATATGAATATTTATATTTATAAAAATTTAGATTTCTGAATCTTATGTATCTTTTATTAAACTTTGAATTAAATATGTGCAAGTTGTTAGTAGATAATTTATCTTATTTTATGTTCACTCATTGTTTAATTGTAGACTTTGATTTCAGTCTTTTACTTTATAAGAATGCAAAATAATTTTTTATTTTTTTAAGAGGCAAACAAATTTTAGTTAAGAAATAAATTTTTAAATTATTTTATATAATTTAATGAGTAAATATATTTATTATTAAATAGAGTAAAATATTCTTTTTGTCTCTAACATTTGGGATAAGTCTCAAAGTTGTCCCTAACGTTTGAATCGTCCTATTTAAGTCCTTAACGTTTTAAAATTGACTCAATGTTGTTTTGCTATTAAAAATCTGTTAACAGAATTGACGGCGGGACAAAATTAAGACGATTTTGAAACGTTAGGACTTAAATAGGATGGATATGTTGGGGACAAAAATGATACATAGAAATAAATTTTAATTTTATCCTTCAATAATATCAAATTTTTACGATACATAGTTATTTAATTATTTTTTAATCACATTTAAATAAATTACACTTAATCACATTAATTTTATTCTAAATAAATTTATTTTTTTATAATTTTTACTCTTAAAAATGTTTACTTATCATAAAATATTTGTAAAATGACTAGTACATAAATTTGTGGGAAAAAAATAATACATATACAATAAAGTAATGTAATTCTAGTCATTTCACAAATATTTCATAATGAGTAAAAATCTTTAAGAGTAAAATTATAAAAAAATAAATTTATTTAGAATCAAAGTAATGTGATTAAGTGTAATTTACTTAAATGTAATTAAAAAATAATTGAATACTATGTACCATAAAAGATTGATATTGGTGAAGGATAAAATTAAAATTTATTTCTATGTATCATTTTTGTCCCCAACGTTTTCGTCCTATTTAAGTCTCTAAGGTTTCAAAATCGTCTCAATTTTGTCCCGCTGTCAATTTTCTTAACAGATTCCTAACGGCAGGACAACATTGAGTCAATTTTGAAACGTTAGGGACTTAAATAGGACGATTCAAACGTAAGGAATAACTTTGAGACTTACCCTATACGTTGAGGACAAAAATGATAATTTACTCTTATTAAATATAATGTTACATTAATAAAGGATAAAATTATCGATTATAAAATTTCAATTTATTTAAGAAACAATTTAAATATTTTAATTCAATTTAATTATATAATTTTATTAATTCATTTTAAATACTGAAATTCAATTCAAACTAAAATTCAATTTTTAATGAATTTAATTCAATTTTAATATTGAGACTGAGACGGAGATAGTGAGATAGAGAGACAAACATTAAATTAAATCTCTATACTGTGTTTAGTATAAAGTGTATTAGACTAAAATTCAGTCTCTTGTATCCTCACTTTCTGGAGGTAATAAAAAGATTGAAAGTTTGTGTTTGGTATAAAGTGTACTAAACTAAAATTTAGTTCTCACCCAAGCTTGTGAAGAACTCCATCAACACTTGGTGCAACAAATAGGGAATCTTGGGGCACAATGGAGAACCAAGCATTGGTGGATGCTCAAGGATAACTTCAAGCACAAGCCACCTTGATGAGGAGCTCCCCATAAGTCCAACTTAAGGACAATAAACAAAAGTGATAGGTGGGAGACACCCTACCATGATAACTTCTTCTCATTTTATCTTTTTGCACATATTAGTAATTAGTTTCAATTCATGTTTTTGGTTGATTTGTTGAGTATAATTGGTAGTTTAATATATTAAATAAGGTTTTATGGTGTTTTGGTAGTTGTTTGGAGGTTTAGAATGCTTAGATTAGTGCAAAAACATAGAAAATTTTTGAAAAATAGAGCACCATCCACGCATATGCGTACTGCACGCGTACGCGTGCATCAAGCATTTTCGCCAACCTACGCGGACGCGCCATGTACGCGTACACGCGGATGCACAAATTCCACCCCCAGCCAAAAACCCGAGAGTTAGGCCTGCACTGTGCGAAAATTGGGCCTAAGACACAAACCAATTCGTGCGTACACGCACCTGGCGCGTACGCGCCCTTTTGGCAACTTGCGGATTGACGCGCAGGCGCACTGTGCGCGCGCACGCCAATCGCTCATCTGCACTCATGGTACATTTTTCAGAGAGTCATGCCCACGTTGCGCCAACGTTGTGCCTTTGGCACAAACCCACTCGCGCGTACGCGCACTTACCGCATACGTGCTACTCTCGGAATAATCCATCAATGTGGACGCACCCTATATGCGTACGCGTCACGTCCATTACACCACCACCCGCGCGCGCGTGCCATGCGCACGTACGCATGGATGCCCTTCCTTCACTACATTTCTTTTCTTCTCCTCTTTCCATTTCTTTCCTTCTCCGTTCTTCTTCCCTTCTTCTACACCTCATCCAACACTTCCAAACACCATTGATAACCATTTATTTTAGTTAGTTAATTAGTTAGTTGGTTAGTTAATTAGTTAGTTTTAGTTTAGTTTTCATTTTATTTTCTCTCTTTTCATTATAAGTGTTGGATTATTGACTTTGTTTACTATGCATTGCTGCCCCTTTTTTGCCTAAATGCTATTTTAGCATGAATATTTTTAGATAATCTTTGTTGGATTCTATGATTGAGGTTATAATTTGCTACTTGATTTTGACTCTTTCATGCTTACCTTTTGAAAAATACCAAGTGATGAGAATTGCCTTCGAACTTGTGACTCTTTTGAATTGCATGGTGTAGCTAGCCACCATGTGATTTGAACCCTATTCTTTGATTAGGCAACCTCTTGATGGATGATGTTGTGCATTTACCTTAATGCATTGTATTTCATGATCATATGCATCCATATGCTTATAGCTTGAATGCTCTCATGCTTCTTTAATGCTTGTTTTACTTTACAAGTTCACTTAAAGCATCTCAAGCACACTAGGATAAGTGACGTACATGCTTCTTTTGTGACATAACTTTTATGCTAATATGCGTTCTAAACCGCGCAATTTAGAATTCACACACTTATTTGTCATTAATGTCACACTAATTCACTCACTCAATTCTAGGGATTAGTACCTCATTCCAACAATTATGCTTCCTTGCTTTTGTTCTCTCATCTTATGGTGTTATATTTTTGTTTTTCATGAATGATGCACCGCAAGCAAAAATAAAAGCGGAAGAAAGAACACGCAGCAATCCGGAGAGTCGCCGTACCCCCTTGCTCATCTTTGAGTGCACCGAGGACGGTGCAAACTTTTAAGTGTGGGGAGGTCATCCGACTGGTCGGCGATTTTGGGTGACAAGTTTTTAATTCCAATACTTTTGCATTTCATTCTAGGATTTTAGGATTTTTAGTTCATTTCCTTATTTTTTCATATATATACACAATAAGCTTAGTCAAAATAATGAAATTTTTCAAGGATTTCTATCTATAGGGCACCTCATTTGATTTGAGTGAAAAAACTTTTTCATAGAACTTGCTTGAATTATATATATTGTGGATCATATTTTTGAGCTAAGAACACAAGCTAGTGAGTTTTGAGCTTAATGGTGTGGTTACATCTTATAACCACTTGTTTTCCTTCTTGTGTGCATTATTCTCTTTCTATGATTGTGATCTTTGATTTGTTTGATTCTTTATGTCCATTATTTTGTGTATTCATGCATTTATATGATTGAGGCCATCATTTCATTTAACTCACTTACCCAAATAGCCTTACCTTTTATCTTCCATTGTTAGCCAATTTGAACCTACGATTAACCCACTTTGTTCTTAATTTAGCACATTACAAGTCTTGAAGCAGAAAATAATAAATGTCCTTATTTGGATCTTTGATTAGCTTAGGCTAGTGTGTCTGAGTATCATCTAAGTGTGGGAACCTTGGGACATTGGGGGAGTAAAAGGGTAGTTTTGTATTTTTATTAAAAATATTGGGAATTGGGTACATACTCATGTATTAATTAAATGTATAGACCTTATGCATTGATATTCTTGTATGTAGCTTGAAAGAAAGAAAAAAAATGAAAAAAATAAAAGAAAAAGAAAAAAATATGATAAACGTAAAAAAGAAAAGAAAAGAAAAGTAAAAAAAGAAAGAAAAAGAAGAAAAACAATAAAAAAGGGACAAAATACCCCAAAGTGAATCTCAATAAAGACCAATGCATAAGTGTTGTGAAATGAAAAGGGATACATGAGTATGTGAAAAAGTGAAAAATGGGTAGTTAGGTTAGAACTTAATTGTATAGGATGTCATAGGTTAGGTGGAAAGTTTAAGCTTATCAAAGATTCAAATTTCAAGCTCACTTGACCATATATACATTCTACCTTGACCCTAACCCCATTACAACCAATGAAAAGACCTCATGATAATTGTATGCATGCATAAAATATATGTTGATTGTTAGAAGATGAACAAATCTTGGAAAGCATGATTAGGAGAGAATTGAGTGAATCAACCCTAAACACTTGAGCGAATAGAGTGCAAACACATCCGGTGAGGGTTTGATGCTCAATTACATGTTTCCACCTAATATCATCTCTTTTCATGCAAGTTTGTAAAAATATTTAATAACTCAATTCAATTGTGGATTAGACTTGCTAGTCCTTAACCCTTGTGCATATATGCTTCTTGGGAATTGATTTATTTTGACCAAGCAATTGCATTCATTTAGATAGTTGCATTTAGATAGGTTACATATAGTTTAGTTCCATTGAATAAATGTCATGCCCTTTACTTCATTCTTAGTTTAAGCATGAGGACATGCTTGGTTTAAGTGTGGGGAGGTTGATAAACCCCATTTGTAGGGTTTATCTTGTATTGATTTTAGGAGATTTTAACACCTTTTACCCACATTTATTCAATGAATTAGCATGATTTTATGATTGTCTCCTTATTTGTGCTTAGATGTGAAAACATGCTTTTTAGGCCTTTAACTTGATGATTTTAATCTCCTTTTGATTCCACTAGATGCCTTGATGTGTTTGTTAGTGATTTCAGATTGAAAAGGCTAGGAAGGGATCAAAGGAGTGAAGAGGAAAGCATGCAAAGTGGAGAAATCATGAAAAGCCAAAGAGTTGAACTCGCCCATGGACGCGCGCGCGCACCTTGCGAAATGGCCCATGGACGCGTACGCGTGCTGTGCGAGTACGCGTCGATGCTGATACTTGATTTTTAAGTGAATTCGCACCCAACAAATTCTCAAGGGTTGTGGGGCCCAATCTCAACCAACTTTGGCGCCTAAACTGCTATTTAAAGCCAAGGATTGAAGAGCAAAGGGACTTTCGATCATTTTTTACACATTAGGATTAGTTAGAAGTAGTTTTAGAGAGAGAAGCTCTCACTTCTCTCTAGGATTAGGATTAGGATTAGGTTTAGTTCTTAGATCTAGGTTTTTAATTCATCTTCTTCTACTTCTACTCTTCAATTCTTTGTTGTTACATTCATCATTCTTCTATTCTTTTGTTGTAATTTCCTTTATGTTGTTCTTATATCTTGTTGTATATCTACTATTGTTCCTTCCATTTTCTTTCAATTCAATTTGAGGTAATTCATAATAATTGTGTTTCTTTTGATTTTCTATTGTTGATCTCTTGCTTTTGTAGTTGTAGATTCCTTTAATTCTTGCAATTAATAATGTTTACCTTTATTTCCTTTTATGTGTTTGTTGAAATTCCTCTTCTAGATATGAGTTAGATTTTGTTCCTCATGGCCTAGGTAGAGTAATTAGTGACTCTTGAGTTATCTAATTTCTTTGTTGATTGATAATTAAAAGTTGCTAATTGATTTGAATGCCTCTAAAACTAGTCTTTCCTTTAGGAGTTGATTAGGACTTGAGGAATCAAATTGATTCATCCACTTGACTTTCCTCCATGGTTAGAGGTTAACTAAGTGGTAGCAATGAACAATTTGTGGTCACAATTGAGGAGGATAGCTAGGATAGGACTTCTAGTTCTCATATCTTGCCAAGAGCTTTGTTAGTTGTTAGTTTATTTTCCTTGCCATTTATATTTCTTGTCTAAAATATCAAAAACCCCAAAATAACTCATAACCAATAACAAGACACTTCATTATAATTTCTAGGAAGAACGACCCGATGTTTGAATACTTCGGTTATAGATTTTAGGGGTTTGTACTTGTGACAAACAAATTTTTGTATGAAAGGATTAGTGTTGGTTTAGAAACTATATTTGCAACGAGAATTCATTTGTGAATTTTTAAACCGTCAAAAATTCAATCATCAGTAATCCCAATCTCAGTAGCAATATTTAATCCCACATAAATTTCCCAAAGTTCTGCCATTATGATAGTGGTATTTTCAATCCTCATCATGAACGCAGCTACCATTTTTCCCATTGAATCACGCAAAAGGCCACCACAAGTTCCCATGCCAGCAGGAGAAGAACTGAACCATCAGTGTTTAGCTTAAAATAACCTTCATCCGGGGGTTCTCACCCAATGTCTTCCACTTTTTTGTACCGAAGAGCTCCTCTGCTGTTCTCAATCAGTGTAAGAATTTTTTCATAGTTTCTTGCCAAGTTGCTAACTATGTGGAGAATTTCTGTACTAGAGATAACTCCTTGATTAAATATGAAATCATTTCTATTTCTCCAGACAGTGTTACAAATTGTGATGAAAGAGATAGGCCATGAAGTCTCATTAATTTTGTGAGCAAGTGAGAAAATATTTCCTTTTAACCAATTCTTTAAATCTTGGTTAAAAAACCCCTCTTATAGCTACTATTGACACTACTTTGCCATGTACTTTGGATACAAGGACAGTTGGGGAGCACATGAAGCAATGATTCCTCTTGGCCAGGGCATCTAGGGTAGCTAGCATCCTCAGTAAGCTCTCTTCTCTATCTCTTTTGATTGGTAAGCAAAGCATTATGCATAATGAGTCAAGTAAAAGTCCTAAGTCTTTGGGGGGACTTTTAACTTTCAAATATTTTTAAAATGAGGTTCTGTCATCTCCCCTTCTCCATAAAAATGATTACACACAAATTTAATAAAAAACAATTTCACTCGCCTCAAACATCCAACAAATAGAGTCATCGCCCATATTGGCATTTAGGGCTTTTAGAATATGAAGATGATCCAGAATCTCTTCTGGTAGGATTTGATGCAGAATCTCCCAATTCTAACTCCTATAGCTAGTAGCATAGGTGCTTACCATCTCTTGTAACATCTCCTGGCTGAGGTTGATAAGTATAGAATTCTTTAAATCTGGTATTTCCGGAATCCAGTGGCCTTCCTAAATGAAATCATCGTACTATTGCAAATTCTCCAAACCAAATTAGTACTAAAATTATCCCAAATTTTGACGATGCCATTCCAAGCATTTGAATTACTATTCTTCAAGCAAACTTTGGGTATAACACTATGTCCACACCCATATTTTGCGCACATCACTTGAACCCAAAGCGCCTTTCTATTGTGGATAAGATTCCAACCCAACTTCATGAGGAAAAGTTTGTTGGTCTCATGAGCTTTCCGTATTCCTAGGTCGCTGATGAGCGGATATTTTATACGCTTTTTGGGGGTAATTTCATATAGATTTTAGTATGTTTTAATTAGTTTTTAATAGAATTTTATTAGTTTTTAAGCAAAAATCATATTTCTGGACTTTACTATGAGTTTGTGTGATTTTTCTGTGATTTCAGGTAATTTCTGGCTGAAATTGAGGGAGCTGAGCAAAAATCTGATTTAGGCTGAAAAAGGACTGCTGATGCTGTTGGATTCTGACCTCCCTGTACTCGAAATGGATTTTCTGGAGCTACAGAAGTCCAATTGGCGCTCTCTCAACGACGTTGGAAAGTAGACATCCAGGGCTTTCCAGCAATATATAATAGTTCATACTTTGCGCGAAGATAGACGACGTAAACTGGTGTTCAACGCCAGTATCATGCTGCTGTCTGTCGTCCAGCGCCAGAAACAAGTTACAAGCTGGAGTTCAACGCCAGAAACAGGTTACAACCTGGCGTTGAACGCCCAAAACAGCCCCAGGCACGTGAGAAACTTAAGTCTCAGCCTCAGCACACACCAAGTGGGCCCCAGAAGTGGATTTCTGCACTATCTATCATAGTTTACTCATTTTCTGTAAACCTAGGTTACTAGTTTACTATTTAAACAACTTTTAGAGATTTACTTTGCTCCTCATGACATTTTCAGATCTGAATTTTATACACTTTGACGGCATGAGTCTCTAAACTCCATTGTTGGGGGTGAGGAGCTCTGCAGCGTCTCGATGAATTAATGCAATTGTTTCTATTTCACTCAAACGTGTGTGTGTTCCGATCTAAGATGTTTATTTGCGCTTAATTATGAAGGAGGTGATGATCCGTGACACTCATCACCTCCCTCAATCGATGAACGCGTGCCTGACAAACACCTCCATTCTACATCAGACTGAATGAGCTTCTCTTAGATTCCTTAATCAGAATCTCCGCGGTATAAGCTAGAACTGATGGCGGCCACTCTTGAGGATCCGGAAAGTCTAAACCTTGTCTGTGGTATTCTGAGTAGGATTCAAGGATTGAATGGCTGTGACGAGCTTCAAACTCGCGATTGCTGGGCGTGATGACAAACGCAAAAGGATCAATGGATCCTATTCCAACATGATCGAGAATCAACAGCTGATTAGCCGTGCTGTGACAGAGCATCTGGACCATTTTCACTGAGAGGATGGGAGGTAGCCACTGACAATGGTGACACCCTACATACAGCTTGCCGTAGACGAGCTTTACAAACAATTGAGTTGAATATTACATTGCAGAGATTCAGAGGACAAAGCATCTCCAAAACTCCAACATATTCCCCATTACTGCACAACAAGTAACAATTTTATTCTCTTTTATTTTTCTAATAATTCCAAACACTTTTACTTCTTACAATTAAATCCAAATAACCTTATTGGCATCCTGACTAAGATTAATAAATAAACATAGCTTGCTTCAAACCAATAATCTCCGTGGGATCGACCCTTACTCACGTAAGGTATTACTTGGACGACCTAGTGCACTTGCTGGTTAGTGGTACGAGATCATAAGAAATTTTGATTTTGATAATTGAGATTAAGATTTCGTTCACCAAGTTTTTGGCGCCGTTGCCGGGGATTATTCGAGTTTGAACAACTAAAGGTTTATTTTGTTGCTTAGATTAGGAAGAATTTATCCTTTTTTCACTAGAATTGCATCTTCTATTATCCCTTTATAAAAAATTTTTCAAAAATATTATTTTTCTTTACCAATTTTAATCTTTTTCGTGAGTTTAGTCTCTTGTTCTAAGTTTGGTGTCAATTACATATTTTATATTTTTCCTTTAAATTTTCGAATTTGTGCTTTTTGTTCTTCATTGATCTTTAAGTTGTTCTTGTTTATTTTTCTTGTTTGATCTTGAGTTTTTCTTGTTCTGTATCTTTTCTTGTTTTTCTTGTGCTAATCCAAAGCATTAGTCTTCCAAAAGAAATATACCTACTCAGAACAATTGTTACCTTTTTTGCCCAATTGGCTAGAGCGTTGGTCTATGTTCTTGGTAATTGGGTATCTTTATTTCAAAACTTCTTTTAAAAATAATTTTTCTTGATTTAATCTTGTGCCAAACTTTAAGTTTGGTGTTTTATTGTTAATTTTTCTTCAATTTTCGAAAATTTAGTGAAGTTTTCTAAAAATTTTAAGTTTGGTGTTCTTTCTTTTGTTCTTGGTGTTCTTGTGAATCTTCAAGGTGTTCTTGAGTCTTTCTTGTGTTTTGATCTTAAAATTTTTAAGTTTGGTGTTCCTTGGTGTTTTCCCTCCAAAATTTTCGAAAACAAGGAGCATTAGATCTAAAAATTTTAAGTCTTGTGTCTTTTGTGTGTTTTTCTCTTTCATCATAAAATTCAAAATTCAAAAAAATTATATTTTCTAACTAATTTTAAACTACATTTTCGAAAATTTTATATAAAAATTCAGATTTCAATTTCAAATTTTTCAATTCTTATCCTTTTAATATATATTTTATTATCTTTTTCAAAAATTTTATCCTAACCACTTTCTCCTTTTCCTCAAATTTTTCGAAAATCTTCAAAAAAAAAATATTTTCATTTTTTATTTTATTTCGTTTTTACTTGTTCTATTTTTACTTTATTTTATAAAATAAATAATATCAACATCCATACCATCTCTTTTATTCCATCATGGAACTAAGTGAAAATGAACAGTCCAGAAGGACTCTGGGGTCATATGCTAACCCCACTACTGCTTCATATGGGAGTAGTATCTGTATACCCTCCATTGGAGTTAGTAGCTTTGAGTTGAATCCTCAGCTCATTATCATGGTGCAGCAAAGCTGCCAGTATTCCGGTCTTCCACAGGAAGAACCTACAGAGTTTCTGGCACAATTTTTGCAAATTGCTGACACATTACATGATAAGGAAGTAGATCAGGATGTCTACAGATTATTACTGTTTCCATTTGCTGTAAAAGATCAAGCTAAGAGGTGGTTAAATAACCAACCTAAGAACAGCATAAAGACATGGAAACAGCTGTCAGAAAAATTTCTGAATCACTATTTCCCTCCAAAACGGATGACACAGCTAAGGCTAAGCATCCAAGGCTTCAAACAAGGAGATAATGAATCCCTTTATGATGCCTGGGAGAGATACAGAGAGATGCTAAGAAAATGCCCCTCTGAAATATTTTCAGAGTGGGTGCAATTAGACATCTTCTACTATGGGCTTACAGAAAAAGCTCAGATTTCTCTAGACCACTCAGCTGGTGGATCTATACATATGAGAAAAACAATTGAAGAAGCTCAAGAGCTTATTGATACAGTTGCCAGAAATCAGCATATGTACCTGATGAGCGGATAATTTGTATACTTTTTGGCATTGTTTTTAGTATATTTTTAGTATGATCTAGCTAGTTTTTAGTATGTTTTTATTAGTTTTTAGTTAAAATTCACTTTTCTGGACTTTACTATGAGTTTGTGTGTTTTTCTGTGATTTCAGGTATTTTCTGGCTGAAATTGAGGGACCTGAGCAAAAATCTGATCCAGAGACTCAAAAGGACTGCAGATGCTGTTGGATTCTGACCTCCCTGCATTCGAAGCGGATTTTCTGGAGCTACAGAAGCCCAATTGGCGCGCTCTCAACGGCGTTGGAAAGTAGACATCCTGGGCTTTCCAGCAATATATAATAGTCCATACTTTGCCCAAGATTTGATGGCCCAAACCGGCGTTCAAAGTCACCTCAAGGAATTCCAGCGTTAAACGCTGGAACTGGCACCCAAATGGGAGTTAAACGCCCAAACTGGCACCAAAGCTGGCGTTTAACTCCAAGAAGAGTCTCTACACGAAATTGCTTCATTGCTCAGCCCAAGCACACACCAAGTGGGCCCGGAAGAGGATTTTTATGTCATTTACTCATTTCTGTACACCCTAGGCTGCTAGTTTCTTATAAGTAGGACCTTTTACTATTGTATAGAAATCTTTTGATCACTTTTAGATCTCTAGATCATCTTTGGACATTTTAGTTCTTAGATCATTGGGAGGCTGGCCATTCGGCCATGCCTAGACCTTATGCTTATGTATTTTCAACGGTGGAGTTTCTACACACCATAGATTAAGGTGTGGAGCTCTGCTGTACCTCGAGTATTAATGCAATTACTATTGTTCTTTCATTCAAATTCCGCTTGTTCTTTATCCAAGATATCACTTGTTCTTCAACATGATGAAGGTGATGATTGACGCCCATCACCATTCTCACTCATGAACAAAGTGACTGACAACCACTCTTGTTCTACAAGCATTTGAGGCTTGGTGAATATCTCTTGGATTCATGATTGCACGATGCATGGTTGATCGCCTGACAACCGAGTGCTCGCCTGACAAACGAGCCAACCATTCCGTGAGATCAGAGTCTTCGTGGTATAGGCAAGAACTGATGGCAGCATTCAAGAGAATCCGGAAGGTCTAACCTTGTCTGTGGTATTCTGAGTAGGATTCAATGATTGAATGACTGTGACGTGCTTCAAACCTGTAACCTACTGGGCGTTAGTGACAGACGCAAAAGAGTTATTCTATTCCAGTAGGGGAGGGAACCACATCGGTGATTGGCAGCACTGTGACAGAGTGTGTGCATTAGCTTTCACTGCGAGGATGGGAGGTAGCTGCTGACAACAGTGAGACCCTATACGAGCTTGCCATGGAAAGGAGTAAGAAGGGTTGGATGAAGACAGTAGGAAAGCAGAGAGATGGAAGGGAAGGCATCTTCATGCGCTTATCTGAAGTTCCTACCAATGAATTACATAAGTATCACTATCTTTATCTTTTATGTTATTTTCGTTCATCACCATATATATCTGAGTTTGCCTGACTAAGATTTACAAGATGACCATAGCTTGCTTCAATACTAACAATCTCCGTGGGATCGACCCTTACTCACGTAAGGTTTATTACTTGGACGACCCAGTGCACTTGCTGGTTAGTTGTGCGAAGTTGTGTAATGCCATGGTATTGAGCGCACCAAGTTTTTGGAGCCATTACCAGGGATTATGAGAGTTGTGAAAAAGTATAGTTCACAATTTCGCGCACCAAGTTTTTGGCGCCGTTGCCGGGGATTGTTCTAGTTTTGAGCAAGCCTTTGGTAACATCAGTGCCAAGATCCGGCAACAACATCAACTTTTTGGTGTTATTGCCCGGGATTGTTTAGGCTGGACAACTGACGGTTCATCTTGTTGCTTAGATTAGGTATTTTTTTTTCGAAATTCTTGAAGATGAATTCTAGAGTTTCATGATGATTTGTTGAAATCTGGCTGGCTGAGAAGCCATGTCTAATCTGATTGGACCGAGGTTTCAACTCATCACCACAAGAGCTTGTTGACTTTCATCAATTTTGCTTTTGGAGCAGTGATCTGCTATGGCTTGGCTGACCTTTGGTCATGTCTAGTGTTTTGGACCGAAGCTTTCTTTGAAAGCTTGGCTGGCTGTGAAGCCATGTCTAATTCCTGGACCGGAGTCTTAGACTAGCATTGCACTGATTCCTGGAATTCTCATTAAGAATTTTGATACCTTCTTTTTCCACTTAATTTTCGAAAAACACAAAAAAAATTTAAAAATTAAAAAATCATAAAATTCAAAATATTTCTTGTTTGAGTCTAGTGTCTCATCCTAAGTTTGGTGTCAATTGCATGCATTCATATGTCTTAGTGATCTTCAAGATGTTCTTGATGATTCACTTGCTCTGATCTTTGAATTCTATTGACTTGAGTATTTTGTGTGTCTCATACGCATTTTCAGTTCATTAGTGTCAGTAGTATACAAACTGCTAAGTTTGGTGTCTTGCATGCATTGTTATTTGATTCTTGTTGCATTTTAATTATTAAAAATCCAAAAATATTTTTAATTTGTGTCTTTTCAAGTCAATGATACAAGGGATTGAAGATTCAGAACACACTGCAGAGGAATTATACAGAAAAAGCTGAGCATTCAAAATGCCCAGTGAAGAAGGCAGACTGGCGTTTAAACGCCAGCCAGGGCACCTGGTTGGGCGTTTAACGCCCAAAGAGGTAGCATTTTGGGCGTTAAACGCCAGAATGTATACCATTCTGGGCGTTTAACGCCAGGATGGTGCTAGGGGGAAGATTTGTTTTCAAAATAAATTTTTTTCAAGTTTTCAAAGTTTTTCAAAATCAAATCTTTTCAAATCATATCTTTTCAATCAAATGTTTTCAAAATCAATTTCTTTCCTTTTTCAAAGATACTTACTAACAATAAATGATTTGATTGAATATTTTTTGCCTTTTCTGTTAAGGAAGGTTTTATGTTTGAATCATATCTTTTCTTGTTAGGCAAGTCACTAATTTTCCAAATCAAATCTTTTAAAATAATTTTCAAAACATATCTTTTAAAATTGTTTTCAAATCATATCTTCTCAATCACATCTTTTTAAAACCATAACTTTTCAATCAAATCTTTTTAACCTCATCTTTTTCAAAATAGTTTTCAATCAAATCTTTTTGACTTCTAATTTCAAAATCTTTTTCAAAAATCACTTGATTTCTCTTCCACTTTCAATTTTCGAAAATTATCAGTCAAAATTTCAAAATGTTTTCAAAATCTTTTAATTGAATTTTCGAAAATCCTCTTCCCTCCTTCTCACATCCTTCTATTTATGGAGTACCACTCCTTCTAAATGCACAATTCGAACTTTATCTAATTAAAGTTCGAATTCTTCTTCTCCTTCTTCTTTCTATTTCTCTTTTCCTCTGACATTTCAAGGAATCTCTATACTGTGACATAGAGGATTCCACATTTTCTTTTTCTCTTCTCTTTCATATGAGCAGGAGCAGAGACAAAGGCATTCTTGTTGAAGCTGATCCTGAACCCGAAAGGACCTTGAAGAGAAAGCTAAGAGAAGCCAAAGCACAACTCTCTTTAGAGGACCTGACCGAATTCTTCAAAGAAAAAGAACCCATGGCAGCCGAAAACAACAACAATGCCAACAATGCAAGGAAGGTGCTGGGTGACTTTACTGCACCTACTCCCGACTTCTATGGGAGAAGCATCTCTATCCCTGCCATTGGAGCAAACAACTTTGAGCTTAAGCCTCAATTAGTTTCTCTAATGCAACAGAATTGCAAGTTCCATGGACTTCCAATGGAAGATCCTCATCAGTTTTTAGCTGAATTCTTGCAAATCTGTGACACAGTCAAGACTAATGGGGTTAACCCTGAGGTCTATAGACTGATGCTATTCCCTTTTGCTGTAAGAGACAGAGCTAGAATATGGTTGGATTCTCAACCTAAAGAAAGCCTGGACTCTTGGGAAAAGCTAGTCAATGCCTTCTTGGCAAAGTTCTTTCCACCACAAAGATGGAGTAAGCTTAGAGTGGAAGTCCAAACCTTCAGACAGAAGGATGGAGAATCCCTCTATGAAGCTTGGGAAAGATACAAACAATTAATCAGAAGATGTCCTTCAGACATGCTTTCTGAATGGAGCATCATAGGTATTTTCTATGATGGTCTCTCTGAACTATCTAAGATGTCCTTGGATAGCTCTGCTGGAGGATCTCTTCATCTGAAGAAGACGCCTGCAGAAGCTCAAGAATTGATTGAAATGGTTGCAAATAACCAATTCATGTACACTTCTGAAAGGAATCCTGTGAACAATGGGACTAGTCAGAAGAAAGGAGTTCTTGAGATTGACACTCTGAATGCCATATTGGCTCAGAATAAAATATTGACTCAACAAGTCAATTTGATTTCTCAAAGTCTGTCTGGAATGCAAAATGCACCAAACAGTACTAAGGACGCTTCATCTGAGGAAGAAGCTTATGATCCTGAGAACCCTTCCATGGAAGAGGTGAATTACCTAGGAGAACCCTATGGAAATACCTACAATTCTTCATGGAGAAATCACCCAAATCTCTCATGGAAGAATCAAGAGAGACCTCAACAAGGTTTCAATAACAATAATGGTGGAAGAAACAGGTTTAGCAATGGCAAGCCTTTTCCATCATCTTCTCAGCAACAGACAGAGAGTTCTAAGCAGAATACTTCTGACTTAGCAACAATGGTCTCTGATCTAATAAAGACCACTCAAAGTTTCATGAATGAAACAGGGTCCTCCATCAGAAATTTGGAAGGACAAGTGGGTCAGCTGAGCAAGAAAGTTACTGAACTCCCTCCTAATACTCTCCCAAGTAATACAGAAGAAAATCCAAAAGGAGAGTGCAAGGCCATCAACATGGCCGAATATGGAGAGGAAAGAGAGGAAGAAGACGCCACTGAAAAAGACCCCAGTGGGCGTGCACCACTCTCCTCTGAGTTCCTCAATGAGGAACCTTGGGAATCTGAGGCTCAAAATGTGACCATAGAGATTCCATTGGACTTACTTCTGCCATTCATGAGCTCTGATGAGTATTCTTCCTCTGAAGAGGATGAGTATGTTACTGAAGAGCAAGTTGCTAAATACCTTGGAGCAATCATGAAACTAATGACAAGTTATTTGGAAATGAGACTTGGGAGGATGAACCTCCCTTGCTCACCAAAGAACTGGATGACTTGTCTAGGCAGAAACTGCCTCAAAAGAGGCAGGATCCTGGGAAGTTTTCTATACCTTGTACCATAGGCACCATGACCTTCAAGAAGGCCTTGTGTGACTTAGGGTCAAGTGTGAACCTCATGCCCTCTCTGTAATGGAGAAATTAGGGATCTTAGAGGTGCAAGCTGCAAGAATCTCATTAGAGATGGCAGACAACTCAAGAAAACAAGCCCATGGACTTGTAGAGGATGTTCTGGTTAAAGTTGAAGACCAGTACATTCCTACTGATTTCATAGTCCTAGAGACTGGGAAGTGCATGGATGAATCCATCATCCTTGGCAGATCCTTCCTAGCCACAGCAAAGGCTGTGATTGATGTTGACAGAGGAGAGTTAATCATTCAAGTGAATGAAAAATCCTTGGTGTTTAAGGCCCAAGGATATCCCTCTGTCATCATGGAGAGGAAGCATGAAGAGCTCCTCTCAAAACAGAGCCAAACAGAGCCCCCACAGTCAAACTCTAAGTTTGGTGTTGGGAGGCTACAACCAAACTCTAAGTTTGGTGTTGAAACCCCACATTCAAACTCTAAGTTTGGTGTTGGGAGGTTTCAACACGGTTCTGAGCATTTCTGAGGCTCCATGAGAGTCCTCTGTCAAGCTAATGACATTAAGAAGCGCTTGTTGGGAGGCAACCCAATGTTTTATAATTAATTATTTCTTTTGTTATTTTATCTTTTTTGTAGGTTGATGATCATAAGAAGTCACAAAAACAATGAAAAAAAGCAAAAACAGAATGAAAAACAGGAAGAAAAACAGCACACCCTGGAGGAGAAGAAACTGGCGTTTAAACGCCAGTAATGCTAGCTGTTGGGCGTTTAACGCCCAGTCTGGCACCATTCTGGGCGTTTAACGCCATAAAGGGGCACCAGACTGGCGTTAAACGCCAGTAAAGGGCAAGAACCTGGCGTTAAACGCCAGGAATGGGCACCAGCCCGGCGTTTAACGCCAGAAATGGCTCAAAACGTGATTTTGAGCAACAATTGGTGCAGGGATGACTTTTCCTTGACACTACAGGATCTGTGGATCCCACAGGACCCTACCATCACTCTCTCTCTCTTCCCCCATTCACCATCACCTCAACACCTCTTCCCCAAAAACCCCTCACCTATCAAATCCCATCTTCTCTTCACCACTCACATCCATCCTTCATAAAACCCCACCAACCTCACCCTTCAAATTCAAACCACTATCCCTCCCAAACCCACCCATAATGGCCGAACCTTTACCCCCCTCTCCTATAAATACCTTCTTCAACTCTTCATTTTCACACAACCTAAACACCCTTTCTTCCCCCTTCTTGGCCGAACACACCACCATCTCCCTCTTCTTCATTTCTTCTTCTTCTACTCTCTTCTTTCTTCTTTTGCTCGAGGACGAGCAAACATTTTAAGTTTGGTGTGGTAAAAGCGTTGCTTTTTCGTTTTTCCATAACCATTTATGGCATCCAAGGCCGGAGAAACCTCTAAAAAGAGGAAAGGGAAGGCAAAAGCTTCCACCTCCGAGTCATGGGAGATGGATAGATTCTCTCAAGGTGCATCAAGACCACTTCTATGAAGTTGTGGCCTTGAAGAAGGTGATCTCCGAGGTCCCCTTTTCACTCAAAAAGGGTGAATATCCGGAGATCCGCCATGAGATCCGAAGAAGAGGTTGGGAAGTTCTTACCAACCCCATTCAACAAGTCGGAATCTGATGGTTCAAGAGTTCTATGCCAATGCATGGATCACAAAGAACCATGACCAAAGTGTGGACCCGAATCCAAAGAACTATCTCACTATGGTTCGGGGGAAATACTTGGACTTTAGTCCGGAGAGTGTGAGGGTGGCGTTCAACTTGCCTATGATGCAAGGAGATGAGCATCCTTACACTAGAAGGGTCAACTTTGATCAAAGGTTGGACCAAGTCCTCACAGTCATATGTGAAGAGGGCGCACAATGGAAGCAAGATTCAAGAGGAAAGCCGGTCCAATTGAGAAGGCATGACCTCAAGCCCGTGGCTAGAGGATGGTTAGAGTTCATACAACGCTCAATCATCCCCACTAGCAACCGGTCCGAAGTTACCATAAACCGCGCCATCATGATCCATAGTATCATGATTGGAGAAGAAATAGAGGTTCATGAGGTTATAGCCCAAGAACTCTATAAAGTGGCGGACAAGACCTCCACCTTGGCAAGGTTAGCCTTTCCTCTCATTTGTCACCTCTGTTATTCAGTTGGAGTTGACATAGAGGGAGACATTCCCATTGATGAGGACAAGCCCCACCAAGAAAAGGATGGAGTACACAAGAGATCTCACTCATCATGAGATCCCTGAGATTCCTCAAGGGATGAATTTTCCTCCACAAAACTATTGGGAGCAACTAAACACCTCCCTAGGAGAGCTAAGTTCCAACATGGGACAACTGAGGGTGGAGCATCAAGAACACTCCATCATCCTTCATGAAATTAGAGAAGATCAAAGAATCATGAAGGAGGAGCAACAAAGACAAGGAAGAGACATTGAGGAGCTCAAGCACTCCATAGGATCTTCAAGAGCAGAAGAGCCGCCATCACTAAGGTGGACCCGTTCTTTGATTTCCTTGTTATTGTTCTTCTGTTTTTTCGAATTTTAATGCTTATGTTTATCCATGTTTGTGTCTTATGATCATTAGTGTCTTAGTGTCTATGCCTTAAAGTTATGAATGTCCTATGAATCCATCACCTTTCTTCAATAAAAACGTGCCTAATTGATAAAAGAAAGAATTGCATGAATTTTGAATTTTATAATAGTTTAATTATTTTGATGTGGTGGCAATATTTTTGTTCTCTGAATGTATGCTTAAACAGTGCATATGTCTTTTGAATTTGTGGTTCATGAATGTTGGCTCTTGAAAGAATGATGAAAAAGGAGACATGTTACTGAGGATCTGAAAAATCAATAAAATGATTCTTGAAGCAAGAAAAGCATTTCAAAAAAAAAAAAACGAAAAAAAAAGAGAAAGGAATAAGAGTTGTGATCCAAGGCAATAAGAGTGTGCTTAAGAACCCTGGATACCTCTAATTGGGGACTTTAGCAAAGCTGAGTCACAATCTGAAAAGGTTCACCCATTATGTGTCTGTGGCATGTATGTATCCGGTGGTAATACTGGGAGACAGAGTGCTTTGGGCCACAGCCAAGACTCAATAAATAGCTATGTTCAGAATCATCATACTTTACTAAGAGAATCATAACACTATCTGGATTCTAAGTTCCTAAAGAAGCCAACGATTCTGGATTTCAAAGGATAGAGTGAGATGCCAAAACTATTCAGAGGCAAAAAGTAAAAGCCCCGCTCATCTAATTAATACTGATCTTCATAGATGTTTTTGGAGTTCATTGCATATTCTCTTCTTTTTATCTTATTTGATTTTCAGTTGCTTGGGGACAAGCAACAATTTAAGTTGGTGTTGTGATGAGCGGATAATTTGTATACTTTTTGGCATTGTTTTAGTATATTTTTAGTATGATCTAGCTAGTTTTTAGTATGTTTTTATTAGTTTTAGTTAAAATTCACTTTTCTGGACTTTACTATGAGTTTGTGTGTTTTTCTGTGATTTCAGGTATTTTCTGGCTGAAATTGAGGACCTGAGCAAAAATCTGATCCAGAGACTCAAAAGGACTGCAGATGCTGTTGGATTCTGACCTCCCTGCATTCGAAGCGGATTTTCTGGAGCTACAGAAGCCCAATTGGCGCGCTCTCAACGGCGTTGGAAAGTAGACATCCTGGGCTTTCCAGCATATATAATAGTCCATACTTTGCCCAAGATTTGATGGCCAAACCGGCGTTCAAAGTCACCTCAAGGAATTCCAGCGTTAAACGCTGGAACTGGCACCCAAATGGGAGTTAAACGCCCAAACTGGCACCAAAGCTGGCGTTTAACTCCAAGAGAGTCTCTACACGAAATTGCTTCATTGCTCAGCCCAAGCACACACCAAGTGGGCCTGGAAGAGGATTTTTATGTCATTTACTCATTTCTGTACACCCTAGGCTGCTAGTTTCTTATAAGTAGGACCTTTTACTATTGTATAGAAATCTTTTGATCACTTTTAGATCTCTAGATCATCTTTGGACATTTTAGTTCTTAGATCATTGGAGGCTGGCCATTCGGCTATGCCTAGACCTTATGCTTATGTATTTTCAACGGTGGAGTTTCTACACACCATAGATTAAGGTGTGGAGCTCTGCTGTACCTCGAGTATTAATGCAATTACTATTGTTCTTTCATTCAAATTCCGCTTGTTCTTTATCCAATATCACTTGTTCTTCAACATGATGAAGGTGATGATTGACGCCCATCACCATTCTCACTCATGAACAAAGTGACTGACAACCACTCTTGTTCTACAAGCATTTGAGGCTTGGTGAATATCTCTTGGATTCATGATTGCACGAGCATGGTTGATCGCCTGACAACCGAGTGCTCGCCTGACAACGAGCCAACCATTCCGTGAGATCAGAGTCTCGTGGTATAGGCAAGAACTGATGGCAGCATTCAAGAGAATCCGGAAGGTCTAACCTTGTCTGTGGTATTCTGAGTAGGATTCATTGAATTGAATGACTGTGACGTGCTTCAACCTGTAACCTACTGGGCGTTAGTGACAGACGCAAAAGAGTTATTCTATTCCGGTAGGGGAGGAACCACACCGGTGATTGGCAGCACTGTGACAGAGTGTGTGCATTAGCTTTCACTGCGAGGATGGAGTAGCTGCTGACAACAGTGAGACCTATA